>NC_143052.1:209075000-209396250 GCF_052426305.1 Pelodiscus sinensis
TTTCACACACCTGGGCCCCTGGGGTAATTGACCGCTGTTCTTGTTTCACCACAGCCACAGCACCTGGGACTGCAGGGCGCACCACCCCGCCAGCAGCAGCCATCCGCGCCCGGGCCAGCAGGAGAGCCAGGAGTCAGGAGGAATACCAGAGGCGGCACCTCCGGTTCCAGAGCAACAGCTCCATCTCCAGGACCACTGGGTCCAGGAGGAACTGAGGCTGTGCCGGAGGAGCTTGGAGGCACTGGAGGAGCAGGGCCGTGCCCTGCGAGACCACCTCCAGAACCTGCTCAACTGCTTCCCAATTCCTCCTGCTCCCCCTGCTCCCCTTCCTGATCCCCCTGATCCCCCTCCTGCTCCCACTCCTGCTTCCTCCACACCCCCCGTCCCTCCTGCCACACCCTCCACAACCATTCCCCACCAACGCCCCCGGACCCGCAGTGTTGTCAGACAGGAGAGGCAGCCAGACCCCCACCCCTGAGCTTTCCTTTCCCTTCCTCCCTTCCCTCCCCTTCCAGCTCCCTCGTCCCAGGTTTCCCCCTCCCCTCTCCCACTCTCCTTCCTCCCTCCCCCCACCCCAGTTATGTTAAATAAAAAGAAGTTTTTGTTTGAAAAACAGGTGTCTTTATTTGACAGTAGGTAGGGAGGGGAAAGCGGAAGGGGGTAGGGTGGAAGAAGGCCCCAGTGGGGCATGCAGGGAGAGGTCAGTCCTCCTCCTCCACCAGGAAGCTCTCCCGCAGGACTTCCCGGATCCGGACAGCCCCCCGCTGGGCTTCCCGGATGGTGGCGGTGCGGGGCTGACCGTAGTGGCCAGCCATGCGGTCAGCCTCAGCCATCCAGGCTGGCAGGAAAGCCTCCCCCTTTCTCTCACATAAATCGTGGAGCACACAACATGCTGTCACCACGGGAGGGATGTTGTGCTCGGCCAGGTCCAGACGGGTGAGGAGGCATCAAAAGCGGGCTTTCAGTCGCCTGAAGGCCCCCTCCACCACGATGCAGGCCCTGGTCAGCCTTGCATTGAATGCCTGGCAGGAGGGATTGAGGTGCCCCGTGTAGGGCTTCATCAGCCAGGGCTGCAGTGGGTAGGCGGCATCCCCCACCAGGCACACGGGCATGTCCACGTCCCCGAACCCTGATGTGGCTGTCGGGGAAGAAGGTCCCGTCCTGCAGCCGCTGGCACACGGAGGAGTTGCGGTATACCCTGGTGTCGTGTGCTTTGCTGGACCAGCCCACATTAATGTCCGTGAACTGTCCCCGTTGGTCACACATGGCCTGCAGGATCACGGAGAAGTACCCCTTGCGGTTGACGTACCGGGAGACCTGGTGTTCCGGGACACGGATAGGGATGTGCGTCCCGTCGATGGCCCCCACGCAGTTGGGGAAGCCGAGGACGCTGAAGCCCCGGATGATGGCGTCCGGGTCGGCGAGGCAGACCACAGTATGGAGCAGCACCCGGTTGATGGCCTTGATCACCTGCGGAGAGAGACACAGCAAAGTGCCAATCTGTGGGGCGCCTGGGTGGCTGGGAGCATTCGTGCCCTGGCAGTGCCCCGCGCCCCACTCCCGGAAGCAACCCCCCTGGCGGCGTGTAGTACGGCCGGGACAGACCGACCCCTCCGGTGTGGGGCGCTTTCGCCTCCTCCCTCCCGCCCTTTGTCCCTGGGGCGGCCCATCCCCTCCTTGCAGCCCTCCTTCTCCCCCCCGGCGCAGTGGCCGACGAGTGCCATACCTGCATGAGCACCGCTCCGACGGTGGATCTCCCCACACCGAACTGGTTCCCAATGGATCGGTAGCTGTCCGGCGTGGAGAGCTTCCAGAGGGCAATGGCCACCTGCTTCTGGAGGGGGATGGCGGGCCTCATGCGAGTGTCCCTTCTGCGCCGAGCATGGGCGAGTCACTCGCAGAGCTCCAGGAAGGTGTCCCTCCTCATCCTGAGGTTCTGGGTCCACTGTCGGTCTTCCCAGCACTCCACGACAATGCGGTCCCACCAGTCGCTGCTGGTGTCCAGACGCCAAATGCGGTGGGGCACGCCGGTGCCGCAGCGCCACCGTAGCTCCTCCACGGATCCCAGGGCGGCCAGTTGGAGGGGAAGGGGGCTGACATGCACCAGGAGGTGCCATGCAGCCTCGAGCCATTGCTGGCAGGCTTGCAGCAGCAAGTCCAGAAAGTGCACCAGAAGGTGCCGGGTAAGCTCTGGCTCCATGTTGCCACCTGCGGCGGCGGCCCCGAAGGGAAGCACCGACACACACGGGCGCAGAGATCAACGCTTTGCTGTCCCTTGGCGAGGTTGGCAAGCAAGCAGGAAAAGCTGAGAACCGGCTGTCCGGGGGGGTCCCTTTAAGCACGAGCCTCAGACAGCAGCCACACAAAGCAACTACTGACCTGATGCCCTGCCAGAACCGGTTTCAGCTGCCGTTAAATGCGCCCCTGCGTCCAATCAGTGTGGACGCGATAGTTCGAATTAGCAAAACGCTAATTCGAACTAGTTTTTAGTTCTAGATGCGTTAGTTCGAATTAGCTTAGTTCAAATTATCTAATTCGAACTAAGTTAGTTCGAATTAGCGCTGTAGTTTAGACATACCCATATAGAAGTGATTAGTGGAGACCAGAGTTGAAACATTTTGTTGGGGAAACTTCCAGCTCTTCTGCCATGCTTCCCCAGATCGAGGATAAGAGGGTTCTTACTCCAAGACTAATAATCTGACTTCTTGCATTAATTAGCAAAAAAATAATTATATTTTAATTAATTTTAATACAGATGTAAAAACTCAAAATATTGCTTGAAAATAATGTCGTCTACTCTAATGTAAGATAATGACTTGATTATGTCATCATGAAACTACCATAAGGAACTCCATTTATTTCCCACAAATGTTTGCAAATATTATCTTGTTTTCCCTGAATATTAGTAATTTCAATTATAAACAAATACAATGGAAAACAGTAGTGCTTTAAACTCCTCTTCCAGTTTATTAGCAGCCTTGCATATTTTGCAATATATGAGCACAAAACTTTGAAATAAACCCATTTTTTCTTGAGTTTTAGATTAGTATTCATATTTTTAAAAGTCAATATCTAGCTGCCTCATAAAGAGGAGGAGAAAATGAAATTGAAACTTTAATATAGTCAAAAGTTTCAATAAAAGTAATCTAAGATATCAGATACAATTACTTCCATTGTTCCTGGGTTGATCTGATATGCAATTAGTTTACTTAAATCTGGGGTCCAACATCAGAGAGACTACCCAGATCATTGTTCTTATTGACACGTCCTTATTTTTAGCCTATGAGATATTGTGATCAGACGGAATGCTATGCTAAAGTAGCCATAAGGGAGCTGAAAGGTCTAACCTGCCACGGCTAAAGTTTTGAGGTCTGCCATCCATAATATTGGATCTATGAAAACCAGGTCTATCAACACATAAAGAAATCCCTATCTATCTATTAAGATAATGGAAGATGTCAGGCTGCTTGTCAGTGACAAATTGACACAATATCCCCACACAATATCTGCACAATATCTGCATCCTTTCTTCATGTTACAATCTACAATAGTCTCTTTTGCTTCTTTAGATGCTTTTTATACCGTACGCTAAGAAATTCAATTTCTTGTCTTCCTGGTGTGATTTTTTGCCACTATTTACACACACCTAAACACATATCAATCTGTTTTACAGACATGTTTTTTTTCATCGATAACATCTGATATATTGTTAACATTTAGACTTAAGTAGCCTGTTTCCCTGAATGTCACATAATCATTTGTGCCAATGCAAAATGCTGCTTTCTGATTTGAACATGTTTCATACTTACTTTTTACTGGTTTAAGCTGTCACAGTACCTCAGTGCATCACAGCTAAGACTATCAGAGGGTATGTCTACACTGCAGAGTTTTTCCAGAAAAAAACGGCCATTTTTCTGGAAAAACTGCACTTATGTCCACACTACAATTATGTTCTTTTGACAAAAAGTTGAAAGAACACAAGGGTTTTTCTGGCAGTGGTAAACCTCTTTCTATGAGGCATAAGCCTTTTTCCGAAAGAATTCTTTCAGAAAAAGGCATGTGTGGACGGGGAAGAGGGATTTTTTTGAAAGAAGAGGCCTCCAGGAAAAAGCACAGGTGTCCTGGTGACCACTCTGTCTATAGTAACCATAATTTAAGTGCAAGATAGTGTCCAATAAATGTGTTCAATAAAAAAGCAATCTGATTTTTTGATGCGCTTTTGCTGTGTGGATGTTCTCTTTCGAAAGGAATTTTACTGGCAGATCTCTTCCAGAAAAGCTTCTGCCGAAAGAAGCCTGCAGTCTAGACATAGCCAGAGTCAGTATAAACTGCTGAAAAATAGTGCAGACTCACCCCAAATAGGTTGCTATGCTATCATTAGATACACCAAACTTGTAACAAAAACTAAATTTCTGTTTCACTATAAGAGGTAAAAATGTAGTGTCTTTAGGCATTCGAGACTGCATTTCACCACTCAGACACTAGACTTCATGATGAATGGCTATTGAAAACTAATTTCATCAAACAAAGGGCTTTTCTCATCTTAAGAGACTAGCTACATAACTCCAAGTCAATATCTAACTCGGCTCTTGCCCAATAATCCTCTTTTGCCAGTCCTTTAGTAACTACATTTTAAAAGTTTATTAATAAGAGAAAAATAAACTGATTAATAGATCATATGCATACAATAATTGCAAAGTTCTTATCTCAGGTTTGTAGCAGTGATATTACAGACTGCTGCCTTGTAAAAACTCTAAGGTAACTTCCAAAAGATTAGAAGGTCCTCTGTCTACCATTTAATATTCTCCTTTTACTTTAGTCCACAGAATCAGAGGAGAAAAGAGGCAAAATGGAGATGATTCAAGGATCAGTTCTACCCTTTGCTTGTGTGCTTGGAAATTTACTGTTTCAGAGCAAGGTTCACAGTGAAGTTTGTAGAAAATTGCTGGCACAAGATGGAGTCCAGGGTCACATCAGCAAATCACATGTCCCTACATTACTATCTGAGGGTACGTCTACACTACAGTGCTAATTCGAACTAACTTAGTTCGAATTAGTTAATTCCAACTAAGCTAATTCGAACTAACGCATCTAGAACTAAAAAGTAGTTCGAATTAGTGTTTTGCTAATCCGAACTAGCGCGTCCACGCTGATTGGACGCAGGGGCGCATTTAAGGGTGACTGAAACCGGTTCTGGCAGGGCATCAAGTCAGTAGTTGCTTTGTGTGGCTGCTGTCTGAGGCTATCTGAGGCTCGTGCTTAAAGGGACCCCCCCGGACAGCCGGTTCTCAGCTTTTCCTGCTTGCTTGCCAACCTCGCCAAGGGACAGCAAAGCGTTGGTCTCTGAACCCGTACGTGTCGGTGCTTCCCTTCGGGGACGCCGCCGCAGGTGGCAACATGGAGCCAGAGCTCGCCCTGCACCTTCTGGTGCACTTTCTGGACTTGCTGCTGCAAGCCTGCCAGCAATGGCTCGAGGCTGCCTGGCACCACCTGGTGCACGTCAGCCCCCTGCCTCACCACCTGGCAGCCCTGGGGGCAGTGGAGGAGCCGCGGCGGCACCCTGGCACCGGCGTGCCCCGCCGCATCTGGCGTCTGGACACCAGCAGCGACTGGTGCGACCGCATCGTCCTGGAGCGCTGGGAGGACCGACAGTGGACCCAGAACTTCAGGATGAGGAGGGACACCTTCCTGGAGCTCTGCGAGTGGCTCGCCCTTGCTCTGCTCAGAAGGGACACTCGCATGAGGCCCGGCATCCCCCTCCAGAAGCGGGTGGCCATCGCCCTATGGAAGTTCTCCACGCCGGACAGCTACCGATCCGTCGGGAACCAGTTCGGTGTGGGGAGATCCACCGTCGAAGCGGTGCTCATGCAGGTATGGCACTCGTCGGCCACTGCGCCGGGGGGGAGAAGGAGGGCTGCAAGGAGGGGATGGGCTGCCCCAGGGACAAAGGGGGGAAGGGAGGAGGCGAAAGCGCCCCGCACAGGAGGGGTCGGTCTGTCCCGGCCGTACTACACGCTGCCAGGGGGGTTGCTTCCGGGAGTGGGGCGCGGGGCACTGCCAGGGCACGAATGCTCCCAGCCACCCAGGCGCCCCACAGATTGGCACTTTGCTGTGTCTCTCTCCGCAGGTGGTCAAAGCCATCAACCAGGTGCTGCTCCACAGGGTGGTCCACCTCGCCGACCCGGACGCCGTCATCCAGGGATTCGGCGCCCTCGGCTTCCCCAACTGTGGGGGGGCCATCGACGGGACGCACATTCCCATCCATGCCCCGGAACACCAGGCGTCCCGATACGTGAACCGCAAGGGGTACTTCTCCATCCTCCTGCAGGCTGTGTGTGACCACCAGGTACAGTTCACGGACATTAATGTGAGCTGGTCCGGCAAAGCACCTGACGCCTGGGTGTACTACGACTCCTCCGTGTGCCAGCGGCTGCAGAACGGTACCTTCTTACCCGACCGCCACATCAGGGCCGGGGACATGGACATGCCCGTGTGCCTGGTGGGGGATGCCGCCTACCCACTGCAGCCGTGGCTGATGAAGCCCTACACGAGGCACCTCAATCCCTCCCACCAGGCCTTCAATGCCAGGCTGACCAGGGCCCGCATCGTGGTGGAGGGGGCCTTCGGGCGACTGAAAGCCCGCTTTCGATGCCTCCTCACCCATCTGGACCTGGCCGAGCACAACATCCCTCCCGTGGTGACAGCATGTTGTGTGCTCCACAATTTATGTGAGAGAAAGGGGGAGGCTTTCCTGCCAGCCTGGATGGCTGAGGCTGACCGCATGGCTGGCCACTACGGTCAGCCCCGCACCGCCGCCATCCAGGAAGCCCAGCGGGGGGCCGTCCGGATCCGGGAAGCCCTGAGGGAGAGCTTCCTGGTGGAGGAGGAGGAGGACTGACCTCTCCCTTGCATGCCCCACTGGGGCCTTCTTCCACCCTACCCCCCTACCCTTTTCCCCTCCCTACCTACTGTCAAATAAAGACACCTGTTTTTCAAACAAAAATGTCTTTTTATTTAACATAACTGTGGTGGGGCGAGGGAGGAAGAAGAGTGGGAGAGGGGAGGGGTAAATCTGGGACGAGGGAGCTGGAAGGGGAGGGAAGGGAGGAAAGGAAAGGAAAGGTAAGGGGTGGGGGTCCGGCTGCCTCTCCTGTCTCGCAACACTGTGGGTCCAGGGGCATTGGTGGGGAATGGATGTGGAGGGTGGGGCAGGAGGGATGGGGGGTGTGGAGGAAGCAGGAGCGGGAGCAGGAGGGGGAGCAGGGAGAGCAGGAGGGAGAGCATGGGGAGCAGGAGGAATTGGGAAGCAGTCAAGCAGGCTCTTTAGGTGGCCTCGCATGTCACGGCCCTGCTCCTCCAGTGCCTCCAAGCTCCTCCGTCGCAGCCTCAGGTCCTCCTGGACCCTGTGGTCCTGGAGACGGAGCTGTTGCTCCAGGAACCGGAGGTGCCGCCTCTGGTACTCCTCCTGGTTCCTGGCTCTCCTGCTGGTCCAGGCGCGGGCGGCTGCTGCAGGTGGGGTGGTGCGCCCTGCAGTCCCAGGTGCTGCGGCTGTGGTGAAACAAGAACAGCGGTCAATTACCCCAGGGGCCCAGGTGTGTGAAACCCAGCTCCCGTCTGCAAGGCCAGGGCCCCTGCAGGATCCCCAGCTGCTGCTCTGTGGTGGGCAAGGCCCAGGTGCACGGTCCCAGGGCTCCCTCTCACCCCAGCCCCTCCGTACACATAAGGGGAGCATGATGGTACTCACAGGTGGACACCTCTCTGGCCTCGGATGACACAGGCGAGCGGCTCTGTTGGGTGCCTCCGGGGTCCCGGGCCCTGGGCAGGCTGCCGGCAGGCTCCTGTCTCTTGGAGCCCTCCTTCTCCTCCTCCTTCTCCTCCTCCGTCTCTTGGAGTGGTCCCTCTGCCCCGGGGTCTATCACGTCCCTGGGGGCAGGGACGGCATGAGCCCCCAGGAGGCGGTCCACAGCCTGGAAGTGGGGGCACACCTCCGGGTCGGCCCCTGGCAGGCAGACCCGGGGGTAGGAGTGCCACAGGTCTTTGATTTTCCAGCGCACCTGCTCCCGGCTGCGCTGGTGGCCCCTGGCGGCCAGGCTGGCAGCCATGCAGCCGTAGACTGCCGCGTTCCTGTGGCTAGTGCAGAGATCGTGGACATTGGAGGCTTCCCCCAAACCTCGATGAGGTCCACGATCTCCGCTCTAGACCATGCGGGCGCCCGCCTCTTGTGGCCCCGGGCAGTGTCCTGGGAGCCTCCAGGCTGGTCCCGGGAAGAGGGGGAGGGCTGGGTGTCATCGGGTGGCTGGCTCATGGGTGTCAGCTGCTGGGTGTGCTGGCACGGGTGCTGGCAGCCTTTTCAACTGGCACAAACTGTGTAGCCAGCCTGTGGCCCTTTAAGGGCTCTAGGGCCGGGAGGGGGGCAGTAGAGTTTGCCTGGTGTTGGCCAGAGTGGCCACCAGGGCAAGCTGGGAAGGGCTAACCTCCCACTAGTTCGAGTTAAGGGTCTACACAGCCCTTAATTCGAACTAGTAAGTTTGAACTAGGCTTAATCCTCATGGAATGAGGATTACCTAGTTCTAACTAAGCGTTCCGTTACTTCGAATTAAATTCGAACTACCGGAGCGCTAGTGTAGTGCCTATGAAAGTTAGTTTGAACTAACGTCCGTTAGTTCGAACTAACTTTGTAGTGTAGACATACCCTGACAGGGACAGCCATTATCCATATTCTGGCTATGGTGTCCACAAGAAGGTTCACTGAGTAGGATGAGCTTCTTTTGTGACCTTGTGTTAGAACAAACCGAATGCCTACACTGCATTCTTCTTTCGAGAGAGGAATACAAATACAGCCGAGGAAAATTGCAAATGAAGTGCAGATTTGAATTTCCTGCACTTCATTTGCATAATCACGTCCGGATGCTATTTTGAAATACCCTATTACTAAATAAAAAATGCTGTGTAGACGCGGTTATTTCGAAAGAAACCCCATCTTTCAAAATAACCATTAAATCTCATTTTTTAAGGAGTAAGGGTTATTTCAAAAGAAGGGGTTTCTTTTGAAATAACTGCATCTACACAGCATTTTTTATTCAAACTAGGGTATTTTGAAATTCGGCCAGACGTGATTATGCAAATGAAGTACAGGAAATTCAAATCCGCGCTTCATTTGCAATTTCGCTAGGCTGCATTTGCATTCCTCTTGAAGGAGGAATTCAGTGTAGACATACCCGTGTCTTTAATGACCTATCAGCACATTGCCATCTGGCTCTTATGTAACTTTTATTTGGTGGGTTTCACACAGGAACAAACACATTTAAGGTACAGATACATAGCCAATACAGTAATTCCTCATTTAACACGTGCCTGCTTAACACACTTTCGCGATAGCATGATTTTTTTTTTAGGGAACATTTTTGGAATTAAATGACCATCTCTGGAATAACACAATTTCCCCAGGTATCCTGTTGTCGGCTGCTGTGCAGGGGCTTCCCCCACCTCCCTGCAAAGCAGTGGAGGGTTCGCTACGCACTGCGCCGTTCCCCTCTGACTCCCCCTTGCCGGACGCCTTGCCTCCTCTCCTCCACGCCCGCTTGCAGGCCAGCGCCTGGGTTTCCCAAGCCGGCCCTTTGCTGGCGGCTGCACGGGGCTTCTCCCACCTCCCTACAAAGTGGCGGAGGGTTCGCCACTTGCCGTACCATTCCCTGGTGACCCACCCCCCTCGCCAGATGCAGTGCAGGTCCCGGCAGACCCATCACAGGGGCATGCTCCCAACCCAATCCCCCTCCCCTCTCCTTCCTTTCCCCAGAGCCAAACACCTCACCTCCCTGCTGTAACCCAGTCCCCTTTCTCCCCCAACCTTATGTCCCGGTCCCAACAGACACCACCACTTGACACGCAACCCCCACCTTTTCCATTATTTTCAATGGGAAAATTGACCCCGCATAACATGTTTTCACTTAACACGATCATTTTCTGAAACATATCTATAGTGTTAAATGAGGAATTTCTGTATTCATAACTCCAGATATGGTGATGATACATCAATTTAAACAGGATAAGCATACTTAGCAATGCATTACTTTTCCATTGACATCTTATATGATATATTTTGAACAAGATTTGTTCCAATAGTTTAACTGTAATAATATCACTGATATAAATGGCAATATTCAATCATACAGGATCACATAGGCCCAGTCACTTTGAGTTTGATTTTTCAGAAGCACTCAGCTTTGGCCAAACTGTGCTCTCACTGCCATTGACCTTCAGTCTGAGAAATAGGCCAGTGTAGAGCATTTATAAAAATCCCACCTTCCTTGTCCAATAAAACATCAGCATTTATTTTATATAATAGAAACAAGATGAAATAAAGCTGCAAGAGTACAATAGCAAATAAAGGTAAAAATTATATATTTATGACATTATTCTTAGCTCCATGACTTAATAACATGAGTAATGTGACATACAGGAAAGAATATAGAAAATCTCAACAGTAAAGGAAAATGGAATGTTTGCATCTACCTGTTAGAGTGCAAGTTCCTTGACACAATGCAAAGAGTCTTTCAAGAGGTTATCAGTTACAATTTCACTAATGTTAAGAGTCCTTTGTACTGCCAGAGTAGTTGAAAAGGGCTTTAGCAGACATGTGCTGAGCACATTGAAAGAACTAAAAATAAAAAAATACAATAATCCTGGCTTTTATATAGCACTTTTCATCTTTTAGTCTCAAAGTGCTTTAACAAGAATGTCAGTATCATTATTCCCATTTCATAGATGAGGAAATTCATATACATTTTAAAATATTAATAAGCCAGAATGCCCCCATCACTGATTCTCATAAGTGCTGATCATCCAAAACATACCACGAAGAGTTTGGTCAACCTCTTGCTTAAATGTAGATCTGACTAGGAATTCAGTGGGATTAACATGTACAATATGTCCTACTTATACTTTTAATATCTTTTCTATGGAAAATATTCCTGTCATAATTTTAACATCTCTTGTTAGTAATACTGTCCTGTTCAGAGAATGTTGTTTCTGTTCTGAATAATGAAGACAAGAACATGGGATGAAGTCAATGGCAAATTCCCATAGACTTCAGTGAAGATAGGATTTCATCAGACATAGTTTAGTAGTGTTACTGACTTTGAACATGTGTAAATAAGCCCATATATGAGCCTTTGTCTTTTGAAAGTGCTTTGCAAAATTCCAGTTCAGTCCAATTTAAGGACAGCACAACCAGTTGTAAACTTTGTTATTATACTGGATTTTAGAGATTATTAGTAGACACTCTACTTTTCCTCCTGCCTCCCAGTTAATTTACCTAAATGTCCTAAATGTATGTATTTCCATCTTATCCTCTGTCACCAACTTGAATAAGGCAGTGTAAATCTTAAAATAATCTTATGGTTTTTTTAATTGTTCATTCTGATTTATTTTTGGCCATCGTACCCCATTATGGGTCACTGAGTCCAGAATAGCAAAATAACTGTATATGATTAATCAAATTAATCAGAAATTCTCTCGCTCTCTTTTTGTTGTTGTTGTTGTTTTGTTTTTTTGTTTTTGCATAGTGTTCTGTTTAATTGCCCCCTCACACTTATCTGGAGATACAATTTTTTAGTATTTCTTGTAATGTTGTGTAAGGTCTGAAAACTAATTATTTCTTTTCCTAGGACTTTTATATATGCTAATCTTTTTTCTTGTTTGACCGAGCAGCTCTTTATCATATGGCTTTAAAGAACTGTTCTTATGTGTTCCTTTCGTTTGCATTCCCTACCTCTTTGAACGCAAATGGAAGGGGTTTCCTTCCCCCAAAACCTGGCTGCCAAGCAGGTCTAAATTGGTATGCTATAATGAAACTCCTTACGACATTTTCCTCCAAAAAATATTTACTGAACATAAATAGCAACTAATGAAATAATTCAGTTATTTTTCATTCATCTACCAGAAAAACCCAATGTGCAATTACCATTCTAGGAATACCTGTCTGTCAGTCTGAATTGCTATCATAGAATCGTAGAACCAGAGAGCTGGAAGAGACCTCAGAAGGCCATCAAGTCCAGACCCCTGGCCAATGCAGGACCAATCCCAATTAAATCAACCCAGGCAGGCATTTGTCAAGCCGAGACTTAAATACCTCTAGGGATGGAGACTCCACTACTTCCCTAGGTAACCCATTGCAGTGCTTCACCACCCTCCTAGTGAAATAGTTTTTCCTAATATCCAACCTGGACCTCTCCCACTGCAACCTGAGACCATTGTTCTTTGTTCTGCCATCCATCACTACTGTGAACAGCCTTTCTCCATCCTCTTTGGAACCTCCCTTCAGGAAGCTGAAGACTTCTATCAAATCCCCCCTCACTCTTCTATTCGGCAGACTAAATAGACCCAAATCCCTCAGCTTCTCCTCGTAGGTCATATGCTCCAGCCCCCTAATCATTTTGGTTGCCCTCTGCTGGACCCTCTCCAATGCGTGCACATCCTTCCTGTAATTGGGAGCCCAGAACTGGACACAATACTCCAGATGTGGCCTCAGCAGAGCTGAATAAAGAGGAATAATCACATCTCTGGATCTACTGGCAATGCTCCTCTTAATGCTACTTAATATGTCATTAGCCTTTTTGGCTACAAGGGCACACTGTTGACTCATATCCAGCTTCTCATTTACTGTAATCCCCACATCCTTTTCTGCAGAACTGCTACTTAGGCAATCAGTCCCCAGCCTGTAACAATTCTTGGGATTCTTCTGTCCCAAGTGCAGGACTCTACACTTGTCCTTGTTGAACCTCATCAGATTTCTTGTGGCCCTATCCTCCAATTTGACTAAGTCACTCTGGACTCTACCCCTTCCCTCCAGTGTATCTACCTCTCCCCCTAGCTTAGTGTCATCTGCAAACTTGGGATATGTCTACACTACAAAGTTAATTTGAACTAACAGACGTTCGTTTGAATTAACTTTAATAGGCACTACACAGGCAAACCGCTAGTTCGAACTTAATTCAAACTAGCGGAGGGCTTAATTCGAACTAGGGAAACCTCATTCTACGAGGACTAAGCCTAGTTCGAACTTACTAGTTCGAATTAAGGGCTGTGTAGCCACTTAATTCTAACTAGTGGGAGGCTAGCCCTCCCCAGCTTTCCCTGGTGGCCACTCTGGGCACCACCAGGGAAACTCTTCTGCCCCCCTCCCAGCCCCGGAGCCCTTAAAGGGGCACGGTCTGGCTACAGTGCCTGTGCCAGGTGCAAGCCTGCCAGCACCCAGCCAGCAGACCCTGCACCTGGCACTGCATGAGCCAGCCACCCGCTGCCACCCAGCCCTCCGCCTCTTCCCGGGACCAGGCTGGCGGCTCCCAGGACCCTGCCCGGGGCCGCAACAGGCAGGCGCCCGCCTGGTCTAGTGCGGAGATCGTGGACTTCATCCACAACCTCCTCACTAGGCACAGGAAAGTGGCCGTCTAGGGCAGGATAGCTGCCAGCCTGGCCACCCAGGAGCAGGTTGGCATGAAAATCAAGGTGGTCCAGTGAGACCCCCGATCCTGAGCCCTGAGCTTAGAACATAAAAACATAAGAACGGCCATACCGGGTCAGATCAAAGGTCCATCTAGCCCAGTAGCCTGTCTGCTGACAGCGGCCAACACCAGATACCACGGAGGGGATGGACCGAAGACAATGACCATGCCATTTGTCTCGTGCCATCCATCTCCAGCCTTCCACAAACAGAGGCCAGGGACACCATTTCCATCCCCTGGCTAATAACTCTCCATTGACCCAACCTCCATGACTTTATCTAACTTCTATTTAAACTCTGTTGTAGTTCTAGCCTTCACAGCATCCTGCAACAAGGAGTTCCACAGGTTGACTATTTGCTTTGTGAAGAAGAACTTTCTCTTATTAGTTTGAAGCCTGCTACCCATTCATTTCATTTGGTGTCCTCTCGTACTTCTATTATGGGAACTAATGAAGAACTTTTCTTATGCACCCTCTCCACACCACTCATGCTTTTATAGACCTCTATCATATCCCCCATCAGTCTCCTCTTTTGTAAGCTGAAAAGTCCCAGTGTCCTTAGCCTCTCTTCATATGGGACCTGTTCCAAACCCCTGATCATTTTAGTTGCCCTCCCCTCTCCCACCTCCTTTGCCCAGTCTCCCCAGAGGCTAATCACCCCCCTCTAACTCTTCACCCATGATAGTGGTTTTATCGGTATTAGTTATCCTCAGTTTCATCACTTTGGACTTGCCAGGGTGAATTCTGAGCCCAATGCTTCTGGCTGTCCGGTCAACAATGTCGGTCTTTTCTTGGATGTCCTGCTGATCATGCGCGAGAAGCGCCAGGTCATCTGCGAAGTCACAGTCCTCAAGCCGAGCAGTCGGTCCCCATAGCACTCCCCTTGATCTACCCTAAGTGGCTCTGCACATCACCCAGTCGATGACCACAAGGAGGATAACAGGTGAGATTACACAGCCCTGTCTGACCCCTGTCTTCACGTGAAACCAGTCACTCTGCTGTCCTTCATGTCGTACACAGCATTGATTCTCAGCATACAGGTCTTTCAGGATGTTAATGACCTTCTCAGGGAACTTGTATGCTTGTAGAATCCTCCAGAGTGAGAGGTGGTGGATGCTACCAAACACCTTCTCAAAATCGATGAAATTAATGTAGAGCAAAGAGTTCCACTCTATTGACTGCTCCACTATGGTGCGTAGGACGAAGATCTGGTCCGTGCGCAACCTTCCACTTCTGAAGCCAGCCTGTTCTTCCCTGAGGATTTTGTCAGTGCCCTTTCACATTCTCTGTAGCAGGACTCTACAGAAAATTTTTTCCCGGCACAGATAGCAGATTAATTCCTCTCCAATTACTGCAGATGGACAGATCACCTTTTTTGGGTAACTTCACAATGATGCCCTTCTTCCAGGCCTCCGGTAGAACATAAGAACATAAGAATGGCCACACTGGGTCAGACCAAAGGTCCATCTAGCCCAGTATCCCGTCTACCGACAGTGGACAGCACCAGGTACCCCAGAGAGTATCAAGCGATTTGTCTCCTGCCATCCCTCTCCAGCCTCTGACAAACAGAGGCCAAGGACACCATTTTATACCCTGGCTAATAGCCTTTTATGGACCTAACCTCCATGAATTTATCCAGCTTCTCTTTAAACTCTATTATAGTCCTAGCCTTCACAGCCTCCTCTGGCAAGGAGTTCTACAGGTTGACTACACGCTGTGTGAAGAAGAACTTCCTTTTATTAGTTTTAAACCTGCTACCCATTAATTTCATTTGGTGTCCTCTAGTTCTTCTGTTATGGGAACTAATAAATAACTTTTCTTTATCAGCCCTCTCCACACCACTCATGATTTTATAGACCTCTATCATATCCCCCTTCAGTCTCCTCTTTTCTAAACTGAAAAGTCCCAGTCGCTTTAACCTCTCCTCATATGGGACCCGTTCCAAACCCCTAATCATTTTAGTTGCACTTTTCTGAACCCTTTCCAAGACCAAAATATCTTTTTTGAGGTGAGGAGACCACATCTGTACACAGTATTCAAGATGTGGGCGTACCATAGTTTTATACAGGGGCAGTAAGATATTCTGGGTCTTATTTTCTATCCCTTTCCTAATAATTCCTAGCATCCTATTTGCCTTTTTGACCGCCGCTGCACTCTGTGTGGAAGTTTTCAGAGAACTGTCCATGATAACTCCAAGATCTCTTTCCTGATTTGTCGTAGCCAAATTAGCCCCCATCATACTGTACGAATAGTTGGGGTTATTTTTCCTGATGTGCATTACTTTACACTTATCCACATTAAATTTCATTTGCCATTTTGTTGCCCAATCGCTCAGTTTGGTGAGATCTTCTTGGAGTCCCTCACAGTCTGCTTCTGTCTTGACTATCCTAAACAGTTTGGTATCATCTGCAAACTTTACTACCTCACTGCTTACCCCTTTCTCCAGATCATTTATGAATAAGTTGAAAAGGATTGGTCCCAGGACTGACCCTTGGGGTACACCACTAGTTACCCCTCTCCAATCTGAAAATTTACCATTTATTCCTACCCTTTGTTTCCTGTCTTTTAACCGGTACCCTCTCTTCTTCCCAGACCCTGTTGAAGAGACCCCTCAGAGCTTGTGCACTTGCCTTAGGGTCTGCCTTAAGCATTTCAGCAGTGATCTGGTCTTCCCTGGGTGCTCAGTTGCCCTTCGTCTGTTTGATAGTATCTGCTGTCTCCAGCTCAATGATGTCCCCACATTCCATGTCTACTTGGAGGTTCATACTTCTAATATAAGCCTCTTCCTCTTGGTCTGGTCTGTTGAGAGTCTCCCTGAAGTGTTCCGTCCACCTGCTGAGCTGTTCTTTTGCTATCACCAGCATTTTCCCGTTCTTGTCTCTTACTACAGTAGACTTGTTGGTAAAGTCTCCTATTTTGGTGATCTTGTACACTGTCCTAGTATCACCTCTGTCTACTGCTGACTGGGTCTCCCTGGCAATATTGTCCACATACGCTTTCTTATCTCTTCATACACTTCTCTTCACGGCAATGTTTAGGTCCCTGTAGACCTGTACAGCTGTTATTTTATCTTCGTCACTGCCTGCAAGTGATCACTGTTTAATTGCCTTTCTGGTCTTAATGAGCTGCCATGTAGCATCTGAAATCCACTCCCTTCTCTGTTTCTTCTTGTACCCCAATACAATGTTGCTGGTTTCCAGGTATACCTTCTGGATCTCCTCACAGTGGATATTAATATCATCTGCTACCAGGTCTTCGAGCAGGCTGAATCTATTGGACAGCTCTAGAGTGAACTGGATCTTCACTGTTGGATGTTTTAGTCTACTGGAGTCAAAGAGCTGGCCACCAGTCTTTCTGTCTGTCCTTTTCAGCCGTTTCAGCTTGAGCTGCAGCTTGCAAAGAAGAAGATGATGATCGCTGTTGGCATATGCTCCTCTCAGTGCTTGGACATCTCTCATGGATCTTCTCCACTTCTGGTTGATAGCAGTGTGATCAATTTGGTTACAAATCCTTCTATCTGGAGATATCCAGGTCAACTTATGTATTGTCTTATGTTGAAAGACAGTGCCTCCTATCACCAGACCATTCTCCAGGCACAAATCTACAAAATGCTGTCCATTATCGTTTCTTTTGCCAACACCCTCTGGGCCCATGCAGTATACGTAGCCTTCATTAACAGAGCCGACTTTTGCATTCAGATCCCCCATTACGATCAAAACATCATGGCGAGGCGTCTTGTCTATCTGCTCTTGCAGGTTGCTATAGAATAAGTCCTTCTCCTCCTCTGTTGCTTGTTCGGTGAGTGCATAGCATTGAATAATGGTGGTTTTGGTGTAGCTGGAAAAAAATCTTGTTCTGATGATACGAGAGTTGACTGGTTCCCATCCCAGAAGGCTCTTCTTAGCCTGAATATCCATGATGATGCCAACCCCTTCTTGATGCTGTCCATCTGACCTTCCAGAGTAACAGACAGTCTCCCCTGAACCAAGTGTTAGCATCCTTGAGTCAGTCCATCTCATTTCACTAATGCCCAAAATATTGATCTTGTACCTGGACATTTCTCTCACCACCTGTGCTGTTTTCCAGGTCTCATACATGGTTCTTATGTTCCATGCTGCCACTCTCACTTGTTGCTTGGGTCTCGCTAGGGACTGTATTGGAGCAGAAGCTTCCTTTCGGCTTTCATCTCTGCTCGTCATGCTAGGTGTTGCTGCCTTGATCCTCAGCTGATCACCCCTTTGATGGCTTTTTAAAGTTTTCATTGACATTTCTGTAGCAATAGTTTTTTACGTAGTGGGTTGCTAGCCCGACTTACAACCCTCCTCCTTTCACATCCTGGACTTGGAACCAGGCAATGGCAGAGTGCTACATAGTCTTATATAAAGTGCTACATAGTCCTGTTTTTTGTTTCAGCTAGACCGGACTAAAACAGCTACATTTCTATTACTATTCAGGGTGATTAAAGTCACCCATGAGAACCAGGGTCTGCAATCTGGAAACTTCTCTCAGTTGTCCAAAGAAAGCCTCATCTACCTCATCCACCTAATTCAGCAGCCTGTAGCAGACACCAACCACAACATCACTGTTTATTTTGCTTATTGTAGTATGTTTTTTTAATTAGAAACCTAAGAATTTGTTTTCTAATGTTTGGTTTTCAAAATCTTCTTCCACTAGATGTATAGGAATATTCTAACATAATTTTATCATATTAAAGTAGTTATATGGGAGATGGGGCTTACAGCAACATATAGTCAGAGGGGATAGGAAGGACTTAAACAAATCAGGAGCTGATTGTACATATAAAAATCCACCCAAAAATGCATTATTTGACTTACAATTTCTAGTAACAAAATTCTGATAGAGTAGTCCTCCTTCATAAGGCTCATTTTTAAATATAAGAAAGCATCTGACTAAACCCTGAACTAAGGTCTAAGCTGCACTGAGTTCTGACTTGGACTGATATTTAGGCACTAGAGGCAAGTTTTACAGTTTCTAGTTACGCTTCATTTTTTATATCAGCCACTTAGGTGTTTACAATGTCGAGGCAGTTAGAATGAGAAAAAAGGAACCCTTCCTCTTTCCATCTGCCCATATTTGATTAAAAAAACAACAAAAAGAGACCTTGACGCACTTATCTGAGGAAAGTTTTCTCATAAACCAGGAGAAGCTAGCAATACTTGCTATTGTACCACATTTAAGGTCACGTGTTCAGATTTGTGCACCCTCTATTTGGGATCTCCTTCTCTTTCTTTGTCACTGGAGATTTAAATATAATTTCAATGGAGGTTTTTTTAACCACTCCAGACTAGAATCTCATAACGATCTATGACTTATGCGAAAGATGAAGTGGAATACAGCTGCGTGAGAGATTATAATTCTCATGCTGCACTGGTAGTTTCACAGTATAAGGAACAGAATTTCATTAAGGAACATGAAACTAACTCTCACAAACACACAATGAGTGAGAATCATTAGCTTTTGTGGGCAAAACCCACTTTGTCAGATGAATTGGAGTAGAAATAATAGAAATCAAGAAATGTACATAGCAGAAGAAGTACCTGTTGATTGTAGGACCTGTGTTAATGAGACTAATTAAGCTAATTTCTTTTACAGAGACATTAAAAAATATATAGAAATATAGAAATAGTTTCTATTCTGTCTAGAACTTCAAGGGTGATTGAATAAAATGTTGTTGTATAACTAAAATGAGAAAGTAACTAATATTAATCAAGCAAAGTATAGTATGTAGCTGTAGAAAGCTTTGCATTTTTGCTGAGTTATAAAGAAGTGAGAATTATAACTTACTGGTAGGTAAATGCTTGCAGCCTGTTTTTGTACATTGAGCTCCGTTAGTTATATATGTAAAATGTGTTGAAAAATAAAATATGTTTTCTTGAGGCTTACAAAATATGCACAGCCCATGCTGTATAGATAGTAAACTGTGCTGGGATTGTTGGGTGCATAGAACACAAAGCTAGACAAGTGAAGATCTGTGATAGTACAGTGGAATTTTGGGGAATCTCCTGTCCATTGTAAAGAAGCAAGATATAAAAATAGCCCATTTTTGTCATCGTTTTGAGGACAGACAGACTTGAGATGTAAGACATGATTGCTGCAAAGCTGTTCCTCATAGACTAGTAATGTATAAACATTCCTGATTTATTTTTGATTAATAAATGGATTGACCCAGGGTTATCTGATATCTTATCAATAAAAGAATTGAACCTTAACAGCCTGAATACAAGTAAAATACCTTTAGGTATTAAACTTTTAATGGCTGTACATCTTGGGTTTTCTCATTTTAGTGATGGCATGGTCTGTCACACACTGTACTGATATAATCTGTCTTGTAATGTACATTGAATTATATGAACTGACGCAGAGAATTTAGTGTGTATATAATATATGGTTTAGTTTGAGCCTCTAAACCACTACCAATACAAGTAGTTTTATTTGTTCATGGTACAATTTCCAAAGCACCTACATATCTGAGGAGCCTAAAGGGCATTTTCAAAACTGACATAGGAACTTAGGATCCCATTGACTTTTAATGGCTTTGGCTACTAAGTACCTAAGGCATTTAGGCACTTATAAAAATTACCCACTGCATCTGAGGCACTGAGAAAAGCAGTTTGACTGATTTAGGTATAATGGAATAACTTTGATTTTTTTTTGTTTCAGTCTTTGAGGGCAAGATTCTGTTACTCTAATCACATTGAACAGTTGGTTACTAAGTAAGTGGTCTTATTTGGAATCATTTTGATCCCTTCTGGAGAAAGATACAATTCAAAATGATTAGGGCTAGGAATCTGTCCTGAAATTTAAATTTTATATCCACTGATCTTTTAGGTGTGGTGTTTAGTATCCATATAAACCCACCTGGGAACTACTTATAGGTGAATTTGTCACATCTTCAGTCTTGGAATGCATCTTTATACCATTTGATTAGCTCCTGAAATAGTGGGACTTAAAAGGGAATTCTGACTACTTTTACATGTTATAAATATATGATTTCACCATCAGTGCACCTCCCAGAGTCTTTTAAGGGGCCATTATGGATTTTAAATGACTATATTAGCACAGAAAATGTATTTGTCATCTTAAAGAAAAGGACAGTTTAATGCACACTGAAACTTAATTGCATGCTGTATTCCTTCCCATGTTCTCAATCCACATTTTCCAGAATCAAGCAGACAGAATGTATGGTTTCTGAGGTCTGCTAGCAATGATGAAATTTACTTTAATATAAATCATTGTAAACACATTGGCAGTATTAGGCTGTTCTATGCTTTTGTGTCCTCAAACTCTGTGGCTGTGTCTAGATTGCACCCCTTTTCCGTAAAAGGGATGCAAATTAGACACAGCGCAATTGCAAATGAAGCGGGGATTTAAATCTTCCCCGCTTCATTTGCATAAACATGGCTGCCGCTTTTTTCCAGCTCGGGGCTTTGCAGGCAAAAAGCTCCAATCTAGACAGGGATCTTTCGGAAAATAAAGCCTTTTCCGAAAGATCCCCTATTCCTGATTTTAAGAGGAATGTAGCATTTACTTGTATTACTTTAGGGCTATGTCTAGACTGCAGGCTTCTTTTGGAAAAAGCTTTTCCAGAAAAGATCTTCCGAAAAAACATATTCCGAAAGAAAGCGTCCACACTGCCAAAGCACATCAAAAAAGCGGTCTGCTTTTTCAAAAGATAGCGTCCACACTGAATGGATGTTCTCTTGTACATAATCTGTGATTACTATGGATGTAGTGGCCACCAGCTCACCTGTGCTTTTTCCTCTTTCCTCTTCTTGTGAAAGAACTCCCTCTTCCCCATCCACACAACTTTTTCTGAAAGAGCTCTTTCGGAAAAAGGCTTTTTTCCTCGTAGAAGGAGGTTTACCAATGTCGGAAAAACCCCTCTATTCTTTCAATTTTCTTTTGAGAGAACGTGATTGCAGTGTGGACATAATTAAAGTTTTTTCAGAAAAACAGCCGTTTTTCTGAAAAAAATTGTAGTGTAGACGTACCCTAGGTCTTAGAGACTCCAGCTAACATTAATGTCCTGCTTTGCTAGGTATATTAAGAGACAGTCCTGTTTTGAAAGTGCTTATCTAAGAAGACATAAAGCGTTGATATTGCTATCCATGTTTAATTCATGGGGAACTGAGGAACAAAGAAGTTAAGAGATTTGCTTAAATTCACAAAGGAAGTTTGTGGCAAAGCCAAGAACTGAACCCACACCTAATTTAGTCTGGGCCACAGCCCTAACACCAGTCCAGTCTTCCAGTCTAATGCTGAAGTATGGACAGGAAACGTCAAAGGGTTTTGTATACAAGTCAGCTGTACCACATGACCTAAGAAATGAAAATGAAAGAGAAATAACTTCCATTCTCAGACTTGCATATCTATGTGTAAGGGATATTTGTTTTCTAGTAAAGAACCAGGCACACTTCTATGCAAATGTTAAATAACAGTAAGCATGGAATGCTACTATGTGTGCTGATATTTCAGAGCCTAGCAGGAAACAAGGGTCAACCTTCATTGAACTTTATTGCTTCTTTCAGTTTTTGCTATAGCAAAATGTTCCTTGAGAGCAATATAGTGTGATTTTAATGCAGATGAAGCAGCATAATGATGGATAGGGAGAATAACTTTATTTCCTTTGCTCCTAGGCATAATTAGTATGGCACAGACTGAAACATTAGAAGCTTAGTTCTAATTTCTTAAGTGAAAACTCCCAACCTGCACAGCTGTTTGTTTATGGAGAATTCTGGAGATGGGAGAGAAACAATAATATAAAAGTAGCAAGGAAATCCATAAACAATAGAAGAGTAATTAATTGTGTATGCAGTGTTTTGTTATCAGTGAATTGGGTCTGATTTTGATTTTCTTCATGTCAGTTAGTTCTATCTATTTAGAATAACAGATGCATTTTTCTAGATTCAGTGGTACATGATTTATGTAGTGTGTCTCAATCAGACCATCGTGTATTATGTAAAGCACCAGCTGAGCCCTTAGATGAGTCAGCTGCTGAATATGGTATTAAAAAGCTATTGTCTCATAATGAATCAACAGGCTTTGAAGTAATTAAGTCCCTCATTGTTTAGTTTAATGCAAGCTGTTTCAGAATTTAATAAAATGTCTTTAGAAGTGAGAATTACCAAGTCCCATTATAACTACATTTAGCTTCCTTTAGTCACCAGTATGGCATGACAGTCAGTCTAATGAGATTTAAAACAAAGCATACATAGTGTACTTAGCATGTAATGGCTACGGAGGGCTATACTGCAGGTCAATCATTTCCATTTGTAATGTAAATGTGCAAATTCAGTTTTGTTCTATATCGTTGCTGCTGCTTCTTGTTGTGATTTGCTAAGGCCCCAGTCCAGCAAATGATTAAACATGTGCTTAACTTCATGCAGTTGATCAGTCCTATTGATATAAATGGGACAATCCTCATGCTTAATGTTAAACAGATATGTAAATATTTACAAAACTGAGGTTTAACTGAGACCTGATGGGGCAATGCAGAAATGAAAGCGCTATTAGAGAATATGACATTCTAAATGGAATTCACACATTTCTTTAACTATTTGTTTATAGATGTGATTTACACTTTAACTTTCAGTATATGGGCCTCGTGACTCACTAGAGAGAAGACAGTGTGATCCTATTATCTCTATACAATAGTCCCTTCAAACATGGATCTTCACAGTATCATAAAAGAACAAAAGACCATGTTTGAAAGTGTAATAGTGACAGGAAGAACTGAACTTGGGATCTCTGGAGCTTAGGGCATGAGCCTCTACACTTTGAGCTAAAAGCCAGATGGCTGACAGCTGAGGATGTAGAGGAAACTCATTTTTTCTCTCTGTAAGTGGTCTAAGTGCAACTAAGTGGGACAATACACCAGATCCAGATGGTGTGTAAATTACAAAAGCACTCATGTAGAATTGAATTAAGAAAACATTTTTTCTTGATTTGCTCAAATTCATATAGAACTCAATTTTTTAAATTTCCTGTTATACAAAGTTATAGAATGCTTCAAAGCACCTATAGAAAATGTTAACATTTGTATTTAATTCCATAGATTTTTTATAGACTCCTATTACAGTCTGATAGAACTCTAGAAGTATTATCCCTCTTGAATTCCTTTTCTAAAAATAATGAGCACATTTGTTCATGTATAATATGAACTAACAGACCTGATAACAGATTGGGTGAGGCCCAATTGTGAAGAGCCTTAAAGGCAAAGACCAGGAGTGTTTGGTTCAGTGGAGAAGAGAGAAGCAGTGAATGAATGCAAAGATGAGGGGAGTGATATAATCCGATGAGTGAGGAGTCATGAAGATGTTCTTGGTACCAGTGTTTTCAAACCCGGATAAGATGGCTGGCACCAAGACTACAGAGGAGGAGACTACAGTTGTTATAACCAGGTTTTGTTTTGTTTTGATTTGATTTCTAAAATGTTTGCAGCTAAATGTTTAGAGATAAAGCACCACTACGCAGCTAAGTTAGAAAAAATGGGTGACGTGTACATCTAATAAAATGAATATTTTTCTGGGAGTAGAATTTTTTTTGTCCTTCTGCCTGATTATTTCCACACACTCTGTATATTTGTTTCTGCATTCTCTGTTTTTCAACAGATTTTTCCTTGGATTTTTTCCCTGTGCAGCTTTGAAAGGAAGAGTATGGATTTTCACAAAATAAACTTTCAAAATTACATTCTTTAAGTTCAAAATTAGTATTCAAAATTAGGCTGCACAAGACCAACCACTGAGTTTGTACATCTCCAGTCTACTACATCATCTGATTTCCCCAGGCCCTCTCAATCAGCTGACTCCATCTTGCATAGCCATAGGAATCTCCCTATTCTCTTCCTTGACTCCTTTGTGCTTTCAAGAGCATTAAATAGCCATCTTCTTCAATATCTTCTTGGGGACTAGTTGTTAAAAGATGTTACCTCCAGCTAGCCATGAGATTTTTCTGGGGATTCTTCTGTATTTCAACCCACCTCCACCTAGGACAACAGGAAGTGAGAAATACACTGCATAGTCTGTGAGAAAGAGAGCTGAAGAAGGTATGTTGCTTTTTAGTAAAGTCAGGAAACCAAAGCTAGGTCTACACTGCAGGAATTTTCCGGCAGAGGCAATGCAAAAGAAGTGCTCATTAGCATTCCTCACACTCTCATTTGCATAGTCTCTTCTGATCCGTTTTGTGGGAGAAGTTTTTGCATAAAAAAACGCAGTGTAGACAGGGCCATTTTGCGCAAAAAACCCTTTTGCGCAAGAATCCTTATTCCTCAAAAAAGGATCTTGCACAAAAGGGGTTTTTGCCCTGTCTACACTGTGTTTCCTCCAAAAATTCTTTTCTTCAAAAAATGAGGTTTACATGGCCTTTCGAAAAAGGAGGGGGGTGGCCAAAAAAACTCATCCTGACTACTTTCACTTTCGAAAGCTCTGCTCTCGAAAGTGAGATCGGAAGAAGATATGCAAATTCTGACGGAATTTGCATATCCTCTTTCAAAACTTCAGCGTAGTCTAGACAAGCCCTGACGGAGCCTATATCAAGTTAGAAGGTCTTCTGGTGATGACACATAATTAATTAACTCGTTGAAGCTCAGTCTTTACCATGCTTCTGCATGTAGTTCCTGTGCATTAAAGTTTTATACAAGCCCCTGTATTTTACTGGCATGTACACCTAACATCCAATTCTGACAGCCTGTGTCTCAGAAGCTTTTAGTGTCAGTTCTGATTGCTAATTTCCTGATGCCACTTGCCGCTCAGATGATTCTTCTGATTTAGATGTCTGTTGTGAGTCTGTCATTAGTAATGTGCAGTCAGGTCTTTGGGGCCTTCGGTTATGTTCATACCTTTATCTTTTAGGGTATCTCAATGTGAAACAATTATGGTTCCAAATGTATAACCCCCACCTTTGCCAGTTGCCAACCTTGTGTGTTAATTAATAGTGTCCTTCATTGCTCTACATGGCTGAAGCCTGGTATTCATTTGTCTTCTTCTACATGACCAGCTCTCAGATACCATGACCAGATATTGTTTAAAGCTTGCATTCCTTCAGCTTGTTTAACAAATCTGTGCTGAGCACAAAGACAAACTCAGTTAGATACTTAACCAAAAGTTTTCATCAGTAATTCATCTTCTGGGTCTGCCTCTTTCAATAATATACCAGCAATTAATGTTTCTTTATCAGGGGCATATGTGACATGATCATATTTTAGTAACTGAAGTAACATATCGGTGCTTTTCTGAAAGGTTTTGAGGATACTGCCTTCTCCAGTTGTTTATGATAGGAATGTACCTCAACCTGTATGCTATATAAATATTAATTAAATTTCTTTGTTGCAAACACAATGGTCAGTTCAGACACAATTTTGTTCTGCCTCTGATAAAACCCATGACAGGTGTGACACAGAGCCTCTGTCTTGAAAGTTCCTTAATCATTTTGGGATGTGTCTGCTTGTTGGGATCATAGCATCTGAATACTGGTGCATTCCAAAGCACAGTCTCTATGGCTGTGTCTACATTGGCACCCCTTTCCGGAAAAGGGATGCCAATGAGACACTTCGGAATTGCAAATTCCGCGGGGGATTTAAATATCCCCTGCAGCATTTGCATGAACATGGCTGCCGCTTTTTTCCGGCTCGGGGTTTTGCCGGAGAAAAGCACGAGTCTAGACGGGATCTTGCGGAAAATAAGCCCTTTTGCGGAAGATCCCTTATTCCACTTATATTCAGTGTGGAATACTAAGGATTTCAGAATAAACTATTCCCTTCTATTATACAAGAGGAGATCACTCACATTCTAGTTCAGTGTGGAATACGAAGGATTTCAGAATAAACTATTCCCTTCTATTATACAAGAGGAGATCACTCACATTCTAGTTCAGCCAGAAATTTGTGGCTCTGTGTTGTGGGTAACTTCATTAAAGTTGAAGGCTATGTCTACACTGGCCTTCAAAGTAGGAATAAGAGATCCTCCGGAAAAGGGCTTTTTTCCGGAGGATCGGGGCCAGTGTAGACGCTCTTTTCCGGCTTTTCTAAAAGCCGGAAAAAAGCGGCTGACATTTTTATTTAAATGCCGCGGGGGATATTTAAATCCCCCGTGGATTTCCCTATTAAGACCTGTAAAATTAGCATGCCCCTTTCGGAAAAGGGGCCAGTGTAGACGTAGCCGAAGAGTAGTGATACATTTTTGACATTTATAATATGATACTCCAAAGGCTGGGCAGAACTCTGCTTAGGTGTGTTTCATCACAGCATGTTTCTTTATGAGAGCTCTTGTTGTGTAGGCTTTGTTCTGACTCGCAGGTGGCAGGGCCCTGCCCATATTGCTTTGAGAAATTTTTTCTGTAAGGGCCTGTAAGATCTTATTTGTATGTAGCCCAAATGTATTGCTATCTGCAGGCCTGATGTTGGGAGGGGGGAGGGCAGAAGGGGAGGCGGAAGGAGGGGCAAAGGGGGCAATTGCCCTGGGGCCCAAAGAGTCAAAGGGGCAGGGAGCTCTCAGTTGCCACTGCTACTACTGCAGCAGCCAGAGTCCCCGGCCCTTTAAGTCACTGGTTACGTGCCATGATGCGAGCTCTGAGGGCTAGGGGTGGAGTGTGCACTGCAGTCTGGGTGGCACTGAGGGCTGGTTGCCTCTGGCTCTGCCCTTTCCAGCTGAGGACCTACTCCTTTCAGGGCCATGGAGCTGCCCCCCACCCCCACACACACACCCCTTGCTTGGGGAGCCCACAGAGGCTGTGAGGTTCTGTAAATATCTTTCTTTTTTTACAAATCCAAACCAGACTACAGCCACCACTTCTCCTTTAGCCCTTCATCAATGACACTGAAAACAGTTTTTTTCTCTGCACATGTCATTTTCAGTATTTCCAAACCCACTTTTTTTTTTAACCTCAGTTCCATTTCATGTGTGCCTTTCAGATTTGCTGTTCTCCTTTGTGTGTTGCCTGCCCTTGGAATCAGCCAAAGTATAAGCCCAGACAAAGGATGAACTTGAGCAGCACTGAAGCTTTTTTATCAGTACAGATTATTAAAGGCACGACAATACTTATACCTACACTTATACCTACTTATACGTACTGACAGTTTGGAGGCAGGCTGCAGGTGGTGAGAGTTCATTTTGATTTCACAGGTGGCTGAGACCGGCTGGGCCACAGCTTCCCCAGAGCTTGGCTCAAAGCCATGGAGAGTTCCCCAAAATTCCTTCGGATCCACAAGAGGGCTCTAGTGCTTCTGGTCCATCCTAAGTTTGGCATGCTGTTACATCTGTCTGAGGGAAGACCCACTCTGGCTACCTGTCACATCAATTTATGCACTTTGCAGGAGTTTTCCTTCACCATAAAAAGTAATGCTTTGCTTCTTTATAACTGGCAGTTTCTCACTCATACTTCCTTATGCATTCACTGATAGGTTACATATTCATAAGTATGAATACAATAGAACAGGACTTTCCAAACAGGAACTGTCTAGACTGCAGCTACTCAACATAACAAGAAACGTGCTCAAACTGTAGCTGAGAGGACAGATGAGAGGGAGGGGAAAACAGAGGGGAGTTGTGTCCAGCCAGCTACATTCCAGTAGGGGGGCCATGTCCAGCCAGCTACAGTATGGATGAGTCCAGAACTGGTATAATTCATACTCAGTATTTTTCTGAGTCTAAGTAGTTACTAAGCGTATGTCTATACAACAGTGTTATTTCGAAATATCTTATTTTGAAATAGCTTATTTTGAAATAATGCGTCTACACACAAAATGCATTTCAAAATAGCATTTTGCTATTTTGAAATAGCACGTCCACACCAAGTGGACTCTGAATCGCATGTAAGGCTGGCCGGAACCAGTTCTGGCAGGGCACCAGGTCAGAACTTACTGTGTGGGGCTGCTGCCTGAGGCTATCTGAGGTCTGAGCTTAATGGGACCACCCCAGACAGCCAGTTCTCAGGTTTCCCTGCTTGCTTGTCTACCTTGATGAGGGACAGCAAAGCATTTTGTCTCTGATCCTCTGGTTGCCCTCACTCGGGACACCTCAGCACTCTGCAACATGGAGCCAGAGCTGCCCCATGGGCACTCTGGTGCTTCTCTTGGATGAATTGCTGTGATCCTGGCTGCACTTTCTGCAGTCTGCCATTTGGGAGGTCCTTCAGGGAGCTGTCTGTATCCAGGAGGCCCTGTGGGAGAGCTTCCACCCTGAGGAGCACTAAAAGCCTCCCTGGTCTGCCCCACTAGGATCTTGTGCCTTTTTCCTCCCTCACATCCCTCCACTTACCCCTCCCTAATGCCTCTTCCTGATGTCAAATAAAATACATATTTTTTCCCGTGAACACAAACTCTCTTTATTTAACAAAACTGGGGGGAGGGAATGAAACTCTGGTGAGACTGGGGAAAGAAGGTGGGAGAGGGGAGAAGAGAGAGTGAGAGAAGGGAGGGGGAAACCTGGGAGGAGGGAGCTGGAAGGGGGAAGCAAGGGGAAGAAAGGGGAGGGGAAGCTTAGAGCTCAGGTTTGGGGGTCTCACTGGACCAACTTGATTTTCATGCAAACCTGCTCCTGGGTTCGCATGTGGCTTTTGGTGGCCAGGATGGCAGCTATCCTACCATAGATGGCCATGTTCCTCCATCTAGTGCAGAGATCATGGATGTTGGGGGTATCCCTGTCAGCCGACGGTCAGGGCAGTGTGTGTGTGTGTGTGTGTGTGTGTGTGTGCTGAGAAAAGGTTTAACGTCCGTGACTTTACTGCTAGGACCGGGGTTCCGTTGCAGAGGGCAGCCAACAGGCTGACAGACGCCCCTGTTTATAGGAAGAGCTTATTACACCTTAGATTTTAGCTGCTAGGATACAGGATTCCTTCGCAGCGGGCAGTCTAGGGAAGACTGAGAGATGCCCCAATGGATCTGTCACCTGGGAGTGACACGATCCAAACGCCCAAGCTCTTCCTATACCTGCTTTTTATGATCGGCTGAAGTTTTTTTAAATTGTGCTTGGTTTTGTTACAGCAACTGAAGGAGTTAGGTTAAAGCTTAAACAGTTACAGGTTTATTAAAGAAGCTTATAAATTATATGGTTACAATGGCTATTGCTCTCTTTTTTAACTGCTAGCAAACACAGATTTTATGGTTACAATGACTATTGCTCTCTTTTTTAACTGCTAGCAAATATAGATTTTAAAAATGGTTACAAAGAAAATAAAGATAGAAAATAGAAATAATGGTACCAAGTGACAGCTTAATCTTTAAAGAGCTCTAAGTTTATGTGTATACTTAAGACAAAGGACCACATCCAGGTACAATTTTTACCCCCTTCTGTGCCTCTCAACTCCAGCGGGTCAAGCCAGGGCCGGTCCCTCAATTCCTAGGAAAGACGAATATGAGGTGGGCGTTCCTGTAGAACCTCGGGAGGTCAAACACCAAACCCGACCAGCAGATAGATGGTAGATTGACGCTTAGAGTAAATGCGCTGCTGGACCCATCTTTATACCCATAGGGGCCCGTATCCTCTTTTTTATTTAAGATGCCAAATTGTACTGGTTTGTTTTGTGGCGCCAGTTTTTACAAGCAAGTTTTAAGTTAATTTACACTTGCAGGAGAGATAACTAAATTGTGAGTACTAGACATTTTTTTACTGGGAGAGAGATTCCTCCCCCCGCAGACAGCTGTGTGTTCGTATCAATATGGGTTTAAGTCAAAGGCACTCCTCTGCAGCCTCTTGGTCAGCAATTGGCATATCTCTGTTTACAGCCATTCAGAGTCACAGCAGCCTGCATATCCTGAGCCTCCTGCTCAAGGCTTTTACTGCTCTGTGTGCCCTGCATGCTCCAGGCAAGCAAAGATGGATGTTACAAGGGGGGCTCCTGTCTGGCTACAATCCCCCCCAAACCTGAATAAGGTCCATGATCTCCACCCTAGACCTGGAAGGTGCTTACCTTCTCTGGGCCCTGCCAGTCTCCTGTGAGCTGGCTGACTATTCCTGGGGAGCGGTGGAGGTCTGGCTGCCAGTGTCTTGCTGGCTCATGTTTTGGGGCTACTGGGTATGGGGCAGTGACTGCTGGCTCTGGGCTGGCAGGCTTGAAGCTGGCACAGGCACTGTGGCCATAGTCTACCCCTGTAAGGGCTCTGGGGAGGCGGGAGGGAATGGAATGTTCTTGGTTGAGGATGGAGTGGCCACCAGGGCTCCCTGGGAAGGCTGGAGGCCCCCTATTTTGATATAAGTGCATACACAGCACTTATTTTGAAATAGCTATTTCGAATTTGGCGTTATTCCTTGTGGAATGAGGTTTACCAAATTTGAATAAGTGCTCTGCTATTTCTAATTTATTTCAAAATAGCGGTTTGGCTGTGTAGATGCTAGAAAAGTTATTTTGAAATAAGGGCTGTTATTTCAAAATAACTTTGCTATGTAGACATACCCTCTGTTCATGAGCTGCTGAAGGAATCTTCTCTCAGTTCTACCAGTGAAACCCCAGTTAAGTGAGAAGATAATTTACTCCTTTCCATTTCGGAAGGGATTTAAAAAAATTGAAAGAGAATGAATGGTTTGAAAACAGGGAAAGAGAACATTTTCTCCAGTCTTTAGGAATATAAAAAGACAGAACTTCCAAGGGAAAAAGAGATAAACTAATGTGCATATCTCAGAAAGCTGCAAGTGTGAGATATTTATATTTTAATTATTCTTTGAACAGTTATGAGATATAAACATATTTTATATAACTCTCTTACCATTATTTCTGAGGCTCTCATATTGTCAAGGAATCACTGGGAGTTTTGCCATTCATTCCATTGGTCCTAAATTTTACCAAATGGAAAAGTGTGTGAAATTTAACATAATTTGCCCAACTCTCATTGCCTGTGAAAATGTTATATAATAGGTTATGATTCCCACAGTTCTGTAGGTTAATAAATTAACCACTGAAGTACAACCTTGTACATACAGAAACGTCAATGCTCAGTTAAACTAATAAAGTAATAATTAACGTGCTATTATGTAAGTGGTTCCATTGGCTTCTAGATGAATAATGCAGAACTCACAAAATTTGAAAAATAGACACTAGGGACCCATGCAAACAAGGACATTTGATTTGTTATTTCTTTGTGTGTAATTTTATTTTTCCAATAGTTCCTCATAGTTTTAATTACAGGCACTTCTTCCAAGATCATTCAGAGGTTTGCATACAGGATGTATCCATATCCCATTACTTGTGATGGATTTTTATATTTAAAAAATGAAAAATTAAATCTATTGTCTTATGGGTCTACTCAGGATCCTTGAGTTTAAATTACAGAGATTTGTTATAAAGATTTAAAATCAGAACTCAGAACTAGAGAAAAATTGTCCTGATCAGATTTAATAAAGATTCCAGATCTCTGAGAAGGAAGCAGATTGGGAATTGTAATATTTGATGTAGTAACTGTCTAAAGAAATTTTTAAATAAGAATGTCACCTATTCTTGAAACACTCTTACAAGTTGCAAGCAGGTTCCTGGAGGAAGCAATGGATTCAAAAGGGAACTCTTCTTTGAATGTCACCTTTTGGAAAAATCATAGTTTTGTTTAAAAGCATTTTATTTATTTCGTGTGTCCTGGTTTGTGCTACATATGACTTTTGATGTTCCATTCAAAAAGGCAACTTTTCCTGAAAATAAAAGGGAAAAAATAATATTCCCAGTGATTTCTAAGAAAAACTTAAGCCCTAATACATACCTATTTATTATGTTTTAAATTTAAAGCATGGAGAGTAGCTACTGTCATAAGACCTAGTTCCTCAGCTGCCTTAAATTGCCATAGCTCCATTTAAATCCATGGTATATGCCAGATGAGAATCTGGAAACAGATTCATTGAGATCCATTTCAAGACCATCCCCAAAATTAATTTGTTAGGATGTGTCTACGCTGCAGGGCTTAACTCAAAATAAGCTATGCAAATTGAGGTACGTCAATTGCATAGCTCATTTCAAAATAGTTTGTTTCAAAATTGGGTGCATCTACACAGCACTTATTTTGAAACAGAGCACTCTTCTTCCGACTTCCCTTACTCCTGGTACAATAAGGGTTACAGGAGTCAGAGTAAGAAGTCCTACAGCTTGACAGTATTTCAACATTATTTCTAAATAACTGCCTGCTGTGTAGATGCGGACTAAGTTATTTCAAAATAACACTAGTTATTTCAAAAAAATGTTGTTCTGTAGATGTACCTTCTATGTTCTTTCCATGGATATTGGAAACTATTACACATAAGTGCTCATCATTCCATATTTCTTAGAGCAGGTTAGCTATAGAAATTGCTTCATTTCTAAGAAACTCATGTCCGTAATTATGAATTCTGGAAAAATTTGAAAAGTACAAGGGAAACTAAAGCATATGGGACACCTACAAAAGTACATACAGTATAACTTTTAAAGATCTGCTATTAGGGTTGGATAAAACTAAGTTCCAGCTTTTGGTAACTTTTCAAAGTTTTGGTATGTTTTGCAAACTTAGAGTATGTGTACACTACAGGACAAAGTCAAATTAAGATATGCAACTTCAGCTACATGAATTGCATAGTTGAAGTCAAAGCAGCTTAACTTGGCTTTTGGCGAGGTCTACACTGTAGGAAGTCAAAGGTAGAACATTTCCTTCGACTTCGCTTACTCCTCGAGAAAGCAGGGTTACCACCATTGACTAGAGTGCCCTTCTCACTTTGAATTAGCTGGCTTAACTAGAACGCTAATTTGAACCCTGGAAGATTGACAGTGGCAGCTTTGATCTTCCTCTGTGGTGTAGGTGTACTTTTAGTGTGATTCAGGGCAATATAAAACCCATTCTTTTTCAAGGATATCAAGGATTATTTAATTTGATCCACAGTATATATTTCACCTGTTTTTCTTCTCCGGTGTTCATAGTTACTACTAAACAGTATTTACCCAAAAACCTTGGCATCCAGACTTTTGAATCCCAATGTTCAAGTTGGTTCAAACTCAAGAAAAACTGACTGAGTATTGCTAACTTTTCATTAAAAAATTTAGAGGCCAATAATTAGACATTTGAAGACTCTGTGTCAACGTTAACACTCAAGACAGCTATTGTTATTTGTTTCTGATGGCATCAGTAGTGATGCAGGTGCTTTACAAACACAAAAGAAGATACAGACTTGTGCTGAAACACATTTTAAGGCCTTGATGTTGCAAACACTTATGCAGCTGCTGAACTTGGTCTTCAATAGGATTACCTGTTTAAGTAAAATTAAGCATGTGCTTAAGATTATGCAGAATCTAAACTTACAGCATTCTTTCCACTGAATACTCACAGCTCAAAAGAATAGAAGCACAAAGAAAAATATCAATAAAAAATAGCTCAAAGCACTGTTAATATTTTAATTAAATTTCCATGGCTTTTTGCACTGTACATTTAAGGCTTTGTGCTTTTCCTCTTCAAACTCTTTACCTTTGGTAGTCCCTCATGGATATATTTATTCAGTGTTGAATATGCTACAAAACAGCTCAGTTTAGCAAAGTATGTGTGTATAATAGTCTCGCAGAAACTACACAACATATTTAAAGTTAGTTTTTATGTACCTTGCCGCATCAGGGCCTAAGGTGCTGTGGTAAGACAGCTGCCCATATGAACAGATAAAATTTCATACACGGCAAAATATATTTCCAATTGAGCCTTTTGTTGTAGAACACAAATAAGGCAGGCCTTTGTTATTATGTATGCATTAGTGTTATTGCCTTTATCAATTTGCATAACATTCCCATTATACTTTATGATTTTACTTTTGAATGTTATACGTTAGGACAGTCAGCACAATCTGCAGCATTTAAGTTCTGTGATGCCTTCGGCAGATTTCAGATTTGTTCTGGCCAATTAATTTAACCCAGCATTGATCAGAAAAAATGAAGGCATTCTAGAATAAAAGAGAAACTACAAACCAAAAATGAAAGCACTCATTAGTGATAAGATTCTCCCATTCAAGTGCCTATTTAATTACATTTTTCCAACTAATGGAAAAAAGATATTTCATGAGAATAAATTTTGACAGCAACATCACTGCAATCTTCTTAGCAACTCTAGTTTTCATTTCTAAGCAGACAATATATTTGAGGAGAACAGCACAGATGAAGAAGCCCATATGCTTACCCCTCTCCGATGTTTCCCCACATATTTGGTGTCTTAAATTTTGTTGCTGAAAATTATTTACCTCACAAGTAAAGAATCATGAAACTAAGGTTACCGAAAAAGTTATTCACCGCATGAATATTTTGCAGTGGTCTTTCCTTTTGCTCTTTATCAGATACTACTGTCCACATCTGAGCCACAGAAAACTTAGTGAGCTATGTATACAACGGCAAAAGAAAATTCTTGGATTTGAGAATGCTAAAAGTAGGAATAAAGAAGAAAGATTACAAATCAGACTGCCATACTTTGAAAATTAATCTTCGAAAGTGTTTCTTTTCCTTGGGCTGGTCAAAATTTTTCAATCAACACTGTTTTTTTCCAGTGGGGAATTAAGGGTTCAATTAAAAGAAATTGCGCACAGAAATTGTTAACTTTAACAATTAAAAATCCAGATATCCATAATCCAAAAAGATTTTGGTTATTGTTCAAAATTTTTATTTTTTTCATAGATGAAAAAGTCAAATTTCAGTGGGAAATGTTTTGGAACAGCTCTATTATTTGTGTTTTTTTCTTCAGGCAGCAAAATAATTCACTGTGTAGAGTCAGAGCTGAGTGGAACGCAGATGGCTTGATCTCCTGTGCTTGGATGGGTTAAGTAGACTCTTCTTTATTACCTTTCAGAAATGAGAAATTAAGAAAGTTACACGTTTGTAAGAAAGATTATAAAGCAAGCTAGCATACTTGTAACAGACAAATAATTTTTTTTCCAAGAAGCAAGGAATTAGCAGGAGTCTCTTTCAATACTCATAGTCAATAAGCACCAGAAAGTAGTGTCCCTGTCTTCTGGACACTTTATTGATCTGCATAGAGCATAATTATTTCTGCTGAATCAGTGCCATCTCCCATTCCCGACTCTCAGAAATTCTTCTCCTCACTATGTCTTGATGTAATTAATATCAAGATCTCTTCCACCACAAGTAACTTAGCACTTCCCACTTTCTTAGCACAACGAAACCCTGATCTTGCTTTAAACCAATTCCAAAGAAAAATATCAATAGTTCACCCGCCACTATGATTTCTAGTGAAATAATCTTTTACAGGATGACCACAAGAAGGGAAGAATTAAGGAAAATGCAGGACAATGTAGCACTTTAAAGACTAACAAGATGGTTTATTAGATGATGAGCTTTCGTGGGCCAGACCCACTTCCTCAGATCAAATAGTGGAAGAAAGTAGTCACAACCATATATACCAAAGGATACAATTAAAAAAATGAACAAATATGAAAAGGACAAATCACATTGCAGAACAGAAGGGGGATGCGGGGGGGCGGAGGGGGAGGAAGGAAGGTAAGTGTCTGTGAATTGATGATATTAAAGGTAGGGAGAGTGGGATGTTTGTGAGTTAATGGTATTACAGGTGATAATTGGGGAAACTGTCTTGGTAATGGGTGAGAGAGTTCAAATTCTTGTTAAGTCCTTGTTGGCAAGTGTCGAATTTTAACATGAATGACAGTTCAGAGGATTCCCTTTCAAGTGCAGATGTAAAAGGTCTTTGTAGCAGAATGCAGGTGGCTAAGTCATTTAGAGAGTGTCCTTTCTGGTTAAAGTGGCAAGAAACTGTTTTCTCTTTGTGATCTTGTCTGATATCTGTTTTGTGGGCATTAATCCTTTGGCGAAGTGTCTGAGATGTTTGTCCAATGTACATAGCAGACGGACACTTTCGGCACATGATAGCATAGATTATATTTCTGGATGCGCAGGAATATGTGTTCTTGATCTTATAACTCACTTGGTTAGGTCCAATAATGGTATCAGCAGAATGAATATGTGGACAAAGCTGGCAACGGGGTTTGTTGCAAGGGAAGGTACCAGGGTTGGTATTAGTGTGGTATGTCCTGTGGTGGTTGGTAAGAATCATCTTGAGGTTAGGTGGTTGTCTATAGGAGACTATGGGTCTGTCTCCCAGAGCCTCTTTGAGTATGGTATCCTGTTCCAATATAGGCTGTAGTTTATTGATAATGTGTTGGACAGGTTTCAGTTGGGGGTTGTAGGTGATGACAAGTGGTGTTCTATTGTTGGTTTTCTTGGGTCTGTCTTGAAGTAGATGGTTTCTAGGTATTCGTCTGGCTCTTTCAATTTGCTTTTTTATTTCTCTGGGTGGGTAGTTGAGATTTATAAATGCTTGGTAGAGATCCTGAAGCTTCTGGTCTCTGTCAGTGGGATTAGAGCAGATGCGGTTGTATCGAAGGGCTTGGCTATAGACGATGGATCGTGTGGCGTGTTCTGGATGGGAGCTGGATGCATGTAGGTAACAGTATGAGTCGGTGGGTTTTCTGTAGAGAGTGGTGTCTAATTTTCCATTGTTGATTTGTACGGTGGTGTCCAGGAAGTGGATCTCTCGTGTAGAATGGTCCAGGCTGAGGTTGATGGTGGGGTGTAGGTTGTTGAAATCTCTGTGGAATATCTCCAGTGTTTCTTGGCCATGCGTCCAGATCATAAAGATGTCATCGATGTACCGTAGGTAGAGGAGGGGTGAAAGGGGACAGGAGTTGAGGAAACGTTGTTCTAGGTCAGCCATAAAGATGTTAGCATACTGTGGGGCCATGCGTGTACCCATGGCTGTGCCGCTGATCTGGAGGTATAAGTTGTTCTCAAACTGGAAATAATTGTGGGTGAGAACAAAGTTACATAGGTCTGCTATCAGGTTGGCAGTAGTGTCCTCTGGGATAGTGTTTCTAATTGCTTGTAATCCGTCTTCATGTGGGATGTTGGTATATAGAGCTTCTACATCCATGGTGGCAAGGATGGTATTATTGGGGAGGTTATCGATGTTTTGTAGTTTCCTTAGTAAGTCAGTAGTGTCTCGGAGATAGCTGGGGGTATTGGTTACGAAGGGTTTGAGAAGAGTGTCTACATAGCTGGATAGACCAGTAGTGAGCGTGCCAATACCAGAGATGATGGGACGTCCGGGGTGCCCAGGTTTATGGATCTTTGGAAGTAGATAGAACAATCCTGGTCGGGGGTCAGAAGGTGATTCTGTGAGGATTTGTTCCCGAGTAGCTGTGGGGAGGCTTTTAAGGAGACAGTGTAGTTTCATTTGGAAGAATTAAGAATGGATTTCCACTTTTAACTCGGCCTGTTTTCATTGTTAAGCTTTTGATAGCTCAGTCTCAATATTGCATTTAAGCTATTTTCTTCATTGGAATATATACTGAGTCATCAAAACAACCCAGAAAAGGTATATGATGATATTTTCTATATGAAACACATGATATGTTCTTTTCTCTCAAGATATCCGGTCTCAAAATAAGAGATAAAACTATGCTAGGAAATATGCCACTAAAACTTTGGATTCTTTGTGCCTTCTGCACAACAGGAGCACATAAAGGGAAAATAGAAATGATAGAAAGATACAGCTCTTGCACTGCCTACAGTACATGCTGTTAATTTTCACTGTGATTTTTTAGTCTTCACAAATGTTTCATAAGCCATGAAGCATAGGTTTCAGAAAATCAATATCTCTCTGCAGAGTCACAGAATTTATGTGAAGATCTTCGTTTATAAAATAATTTTGTGCTTCATTATTGCTCTTTGGGGAAGCAGAAACAGTGTGTTCTAACACTTTCACAGAAATTCAAAACAAGATGTCCCTGTCAGAATCATCTTGAAGCACAGCGCATAACTGACTTCCCAGCAGCAGCGAATACCACTGAAATCCCCTTTGTGATTAGCAGAATGAAGTCTCAGGAGATTCTCAGCTTCCAGGAGGAACAATACAAGTAACATGCATTTTCAAGGTGTTGTTACCAACTTAAGGCATGCAAAAAGCTGGACACTAATGAGAAAACATTCTCTTTACAAACGTATGCACTGTTGGTAGAATCAGGTGGATGGAAGCAAGCACTTGGGAAGCAAACTCACTTAAATAAGAAACATGTGCCAGAGGTCTAGTTGATTCAGAGGACTGTTTATGTGCTGAGACAGGCTTTCATCACTAGGATACCAATAGATCTGGAAAGTTTCTAATGGAATGTTTTTTCCATGGACAAATGACAATTCACAAAAATTCACAGGAGATATTTTCATTAAATTCCAATCAGAATCTGGTTGACTGCCTGCTCCTTGGCCCAGCTCCTTGGCAGCCTACATAATGGGGCTCCTGGGAACCCTGGCCTTCCAAGCTCATGGCTCCTCAGCAGTCCAGGCTCCCAATTTCTGAGGTTTCCAATTCCAGAACAGCAAACCAAGTGGCCTGTCTCAGAGTTGGGAATCCCAAGACTTCTAAGCTCTTTGTCCATCCAAAAACTTGGTCCAACTTCCACTTCCCCAAGCCACTGAGCTCCCCATCTTTCAGGCTACCAGGAATCTAGACAATCTCAGGGACCCTCAACAAATTGAAAGAATGTAGAAATGAAATTTTAGAATCCCCATTCTTCAGAAACTATCAACATTTCATTTGTTCCATTTTGGAGAAACTTTTATTGTCTTTTGAATTCTCCATAGAATGAGAAATCGAGGGTATGTCTACACTACAGCGCTAATTCGCACTAACTTAGTTCGAATTAGTTAATTCGAACTAAGCTAATTCGAACTAATGGATCCAGACTAAAAAACTAGTTTGAATTAGCGTTTTTCTAATTCGAACTAGCATGTCCACATTAAGTGGACCCTGAAACGGGGTTCAGGATGGCCGGAACCAGTGCCGGCAGGGCATCAGATGAGGACTTAGAGCGTGGAGCTGCTGCCTCAGGCTAGCCGAGGGCTGTGCTTAAAGGGTCCCGACCCCCACCCCGGACAGACAGTTCTCAGGGGTGCCCCGCTTCCAAAGCAGTCCTGGCTTGGAGTGCCCTGAGTGCCCACACTGGGCACATCACAGCACTCAGCCATCAGACCGGCTGCACTTGCCGCAGGCTGCCATCTGGGGAGAGGGGACAATTGGGGGGCTGCAGGAGAGCTTCCACCCCCAGAAGCCTGCAGAGCCAGCCCAGTCCTCCCCATCGGGGGCTCGTACCCCATTCCTCCCTCACCTCCTTCCACTTACCCTTCCCTAGCCCCCCTTCCTGATGTACAAAATAAAGAAAACGTGTGGTCAAAAATAGAATCTCTCTTTATTGAACAAAACTGGGGGAGACTGGGAAAAGGAGGTGGGAGAGGGGAAGAGAGAGGGTAGGAGAGGGGAGGGCAACTAAAATGATCAGGGGTTTGGAACCGGTCCCATATGAAGAGAGGCTAAAGAGACTGGAACTTTTCAGCTTCAAAAAGAGGAGACTGAGGGGGAATATGATAGAGGTCTATAAAAGCAGAGTGGTGTGGAGAGGGTGCATAATAAAAGTTCTTCATTAGTTCCCATAATAGAAGTACGAGAGGACACCAAATGAAATGAATGGGCAGCAGGCTTCAAACTAATAACAGAAAGTTCTTCTTCACAAAGCAAATAGTCAACCTGTGGAACTCCTTGTTGCAGGATGCTGTGAAGGCTAGAACTACAACAGAGTTTAAAGAGAAATGAGATAAATTGATGGATGTTGGGTCCATGGAGTGGTAATAGCCAGGGGGTAGGAGTGGTGTCCCTGCCCAAAGTTTGTGGAAGGCTGGAGAGGGATGGCACGAGACAAATGGCTTGGTCACTGTTTTCAGTCCATCCCCTCCAGGGTCCCTAGGGTTGGCCGCTGTTGGCAGACAGGCTACTGGGCTAGATGGACCTTTGGTCTGACCCAGTACGGCCATTGTAAGCTCAGGGCTCAGGGTCGGGGGTCTCAGTGGACCACCTTAATTTTCATGCACACCTGTTCCTGGGTGGCCAGTCTGGCAGCTATCCTGCCCTAGATGGCCACTTTCCTGTGCCTAGTGTGGACATTGTGGACGAGGTCCACGATGTCCGCACTAGACCAGGTGGGTGCCCACCTCTTGCGGTCCCGGGCAAGCTCCCGGGAGCTGCCAGCCTGGTCCCAGGAAGAGGGGAAGGGCTGGGGGGCATCGGGTGGCTGGCTCGAGCCATGCCAGGTGCAGGGTCTGCTGGCTGGGTGCTGGCAGGCTTGCACCTGGCACGGGCACCGTAGCCAGCCCGTGCCCCTTTAAGGGGTCCGGGGCCGGGAGGGGGGCAATAGAGTTTCCCAGAGTGGCCACCAGGGAAATCTGGGGAGGGCTAGCCTCCCACTAGTTCGAATTAAGGGGCTACACACCCCTTAATTTGAACTAGTATGTTCGAACTAGGCTTAGTCCTCGTAGAATGAGGTTTACCTAGTTCAAACTAAGCGCTCCGCTAGTTCAAATTAAGTTCGAACTAGCGGAGCGCTAGTGTAGCGCCTATCAAAGTGAATTCGAACTAACCCCTAGTTTCCAGACAATTCTAGCCATCAATTTAAATATAGGCTGGATCTATAATGTTGTAACTTCTCATGTAGGTTGACCACTGTTCATCATTGTTATCAATTTGTCTTCTGCAGTAGCAACAGCCTGCCCTCACATGATATAAATTTGTTTATCATTAAAACATAGAGCCTATGATAGATACCAGATTTATTGTTGAAAAGAAAAAGCTTCTGATTTTCTTCTATATTGTTAAGAAACATCTTAAGCTTTTTCCCACCCATTCTTTGTCAATGTAACTCGGCTTTCTAATCTAGTATGGTTTCCTGCTAGGGATAAGTAAGAAAATCAATCAATCCTTGCCATTTGTTGAGTGGCCCGTATAATAAAGATTAACATCAAGCAAGGTGGTTATTTTTGTTGGCAATACCTGCTTAATAGGCAACAATGAAAGGGATACAAATAAAGAACAACATCCTTTCACATTCCTTAAGAATATTGGAAATCACTTTTCAGAAGAAGAAAAAAAAATGCAGTGCACCACACTGAAAATTTTGCACTGTACCTGTTGTGACTAGGAGATGTTCAAGTTTATAACTTTTTACATTTTGTGTATTCTTCCCTCTCCAATCAGTTTGTAATATAGGGGATCTATGTACAGCTTCAAAAAAGGCAAATAAGTTGTTTTGTATAACAATGAAGACACAAAAAACCTGAAAGATGATTGGTCTGATGTATTTGAACCTTCCTAAGACCTCATATGTAGTACTGTGTTCAGTTTTAGATGTCATATTTTAAAATCCCACTTCAAAAAAAAAAAAAAAAGGGAGAGTGTGGAAGGGAGACCCAAAAAAATGAGAAGCAATAATTAAAAAAAAAAGAATAAGAACTGGACGTTGTCAGTCTATAGTAAGGACTTGAATCTCTCTACAATTGCAATTCTCTTAGAAACTTGGTTACATTATATCTTGCTCTATTATTTCTCCAGTTCCACTGATGGCACTTGGTTTTCACTTGGGCTGTGTCTAGACTACATGCCTCTGTCGTCAGAGGCATGTAGATTAGACACATAGGCAAAGGCAAATGAAGCCGCGATTTAAATGATTGCGGCTTCATTTAAATTTACATGGCTGCCGCGCTGAGCCGACGAACAGCTGATCAGCTGTTTGTCTGCTCAGCACGCTAGTCTGGACGCTCCCCTGCCGACATCAAAGCCCTTTGTAGGCAGCCCCGTTATTCGTCGTGGGATGAGGTTCACCGGGGCTGCCGATAAAGGGCTTTGATGTCAGCAGGAGAGCATCCAGACTAGCGCGCTGAGCGGACAAACAGCTGATCAGCTGTTTGTCGGCTCAGCGCGGCAGCCATGTAAATTTAAATGAAGCCGCGATCATTTAAATCGCAGCTTCATTTGCCTTTGCCGAAACAACAAATCTACATGGCTCCGTCGACAGAGCCATGTAGTTTAGACGTACCCTTGGTGATTGAAGAATTAATATGAGGCTAATATAAAGTACTCTTTAGATTAGAAATATGCATCCAATGCAGTCATCCTATTCATTGTACTTTCTTTTTTAAAATGTTTGATTTTGTAAATGAGAAAGAACAGTGGAGATGAAAGTGGGAATTATAAAATGAAAGGGGGAGAACCCACACAAAATGAAAAATAGAAAAGCAAAGATAAACAGTGAGGTTTTTTAAGAGATCACCCAATAAATATTTTGCATGTTTCATGTGATGCTTCTACACAGCAATTCTGTTATTTCAAAATAAATTTGAAATAACGGACGGTTTATTCTGACATCTGAAAACCTCATTCCACAAGGATTAATACCTCTTCCAAAATTGCTATTTCAAAATAGCTATAGTGTGGATGCTCCACTGCTGCTATTTCAAAATAGCTCCTCTCTAGGGCCATTCAAAATAATCACTCCCTAGTGCTCCCTGGCTCTAAATCGAGGTAACACATCCACATTAGGGGAGCTGAAACTTCATATAAGTATACTTGTCTTGACGTATATACATAGGGCTCTCTGTTTAAATAATAAGACTGGTTGTAACTATGTAACATCTGTATTCTACTTAACAGCCACTTAAATACAAACGAAAGTAAACTCTAAATGTGTCTGTTGAACCTGAGCATATATGGGAGACGAGCAAGAACCACACATTATCAGATGCTCTTTGGTAAGAAAATCCTGTATGGCTGTGATGAGGTACACACTCTAAGAAATGTTTCTGGAGATGGCTAGGGAAATAAGCATGTACCAGCTATCTTTAGAGCAGCTGTCTTGGGTGGTCCCTTCAATTAAACACTGTCTGTGGTCACCTTTGTGTTTGGATTAACATGTTTTGCACTCCTTTAAGTGATTGTTAGCACTGCTAGCAGGACTGGATTAAGACAATCCAAAGCCCCAGGCACACCATTACATGGGTTCCCTATGGTTCTGGCCTGCACTGTGGCTCTGCCCCTGATTAGGCAGGGCTGTGGCTGGCAGATGGCTTCTGCTCAAAGAGAGACAAAAACAATGATATGGAATCCCAGTTCCCTCTCAAGAATGGTAACAGGGGCCTCTACCCCCTGGAGAAACAGCACAGCAGTCGGGGTCTGTTAGCAGTTATGGCCAAAGTATAGCTACTTGTGTGTTAAGGCTGGGCATATTGGGGTATTGTAGAATGTATAGGAGTCTTGGCACAAGGTACTGTGGGCTATTATGCTAATAGCATACATACAGAGAAGTTATATACGTTGGAAAGTTCCAGCGCTTTTATTTTTAGAATCTGGAAAAATAAAACATAGTAAACAAAAACAGAAAGACAAAAGGTAGGCACAATTCACAAGACACAGGCTGTGTCCAGACTCCATGCCTCCGTCGACGGAGGCATGTAGATTAGCCAGATCGGAAGAGGGAAATGAAGCCGCGATTAAAATAATCGCGGCTTCATTTAAATTTAAATGGCTGCCCCGATCTGCCGATCAGCTGTTTGTCGGCAGATCGGGAGAGTCTGGACGCGATGCCCCGACAAAGAAGCCTTTCTTCATCGACACAGGTAAACCTGGTTTCACGAGGCTTACCTGTGTCGATGAAGAAAGGCTTCTTTGTCGGGGCATCGCGTCCAGACTCTCCCGATCTGCCGACAAACAGCTGATCGGCAGATCGGGGCAGCCATTTAAATTTAAATGAAGCCGCGATTATTTTAATCGCGGCTTCATTTCCCTCTTCCGATCTGGCTAATCTACATGCCTCCGTCGACGGAGGCATGGAGTCTGGACACAGCCACAGAGGCATAATTCACCACATTTTGCTCTGTACTAGTTCTTTCCAGGTCCATGTATCTGCCATTTAAAATCTATCTTGCATATCTGAGGCAAGTACACTCGCTCACAGACTCGGTAGCCTGCATGTGTCTGCCATTTAGTTCTTTCTAAGCTGATTCCAATTGCATGCTTCACTACAGAGCCCCCTGGCCTGCCAGCAGGACCATGAAACATCCCACACTTTTAAAGGAATAAAATGTAGTTCCAACACTGTCCTCAATACAGCACACTTCTCGCTGTTACATTCTTTAATTAATAATCAATAATAATAATTACTAATGATGGGGAAAATCACAAGTTGAGCCTTATGTGAGATAATATGCAGAAGAATATGAAAAAGGTTGCAATTGATAAATTTACTATATTTCAGGCATCGCTATTGTATTTAGAACCTGCTTAATTGGCATCATGCCAGTGGAGGCAAGGAACTGATTTAGTCCTCAAATGTTCACAATAATGAATAATAATTACAAATGTATGTATTGAATTGAGATATAATTGCCTTATAATTGTCAATGAGTAGTTTTAAATATAAGTATCAACCATAGTAATAGCAATTAGCAGCCACAACAGAGCAGATAAGCGGCATGAAGAGAAGCCAGGACCACACTCCTGGAAATATACAGTAGTAAACTCCTGTTCATACCGGCTAATTATTGTGAGTGGGCTTGCAAGCTCCAGCAAGGCTCTTCTGATAATTAAGAGGGTTTATTATTTACCCATTATCAGAGACATTGCAATGTGCTGTGCTGGAGACCATCCTATTTGTAAAAGAGGGGAAATCATTCAAGCTTGTTGCTAAAGGGAACAGACTGGTGTTAGTAGTGCAGGCTGGGCTGACACTTCCCACACCTCCCATTGTCCAGGAATGGTGAGCTTCAGCCAATGGGTGCTGCAGGGTTCTGTGCCTGCGGATGCTCTGGTAAAGAAACCGTCTGAAGCCCACCAGCAGCTAACCCCGATGAACTGCACACCAGAGGATCCCTACCATGGGTGGTGGGTGAACATAGGGCTGGGGGATGCAAGCCCCCAGACCCATCTTTTCTGCCCAAGGCCCTTCCCCCCGTGTGAGCCCAGTCCACCCTCCACAGGGACAAGCCTCCAGACCAATCCTGGAGCACAGGGAAGGCAGGTGACCTATTGTATCCCCAGCCTCAGCGCATCTGGCGAGCAGTGCTGAAGCAGTTTGCTTTCTAGAGTTGGAGAGTCCTTTCCCCACCTCTTATACCCACTGCCCATGTTTCCTACCCCTTCTTTATGTTATGTCTAATAACAGGTAATGAAATAGGAAGCTAAAATGGACACTCTTCTTCCTTCTCTACACCTAAAGAAGAGTATTATGTGGCTTGAACCTTACACCGACAGAAATTGACCAGTAAAATATATTACCTCACCTATCTTATCTGTCTAAAGTGGAAGATGTTTAACTTTCTCGACTTTTTATTATTATTTTATTTTCTTCAAGTGTACTAGGTGACAAAACCTTACCCTGATATATGGGGCAATACTAGAGAAATTAGTTTTACTGAATTTTATCTTCTACTGTTAAGCCACACATTCCTGACAAATGTCAGAAATGCTTGATAATATCAATAGCCAATGTTTTTCTCCACAGGAAAAAAAAAATAAGTCATGGGGCTTAAAATAGAACTAACTGGGCAATGATCAATGATTTGAGATGATGTGAAGCTCTACTATCTCCTTCCTCAATCTTACTGAATTAGTAAAAAAAACCACTTGTAATTAGATACTGTTTGACTTCAAGTAACTCTGAAAGGCCAAATTATCTGAGTGAGTAAATTTGCAGACCTGAAGAAGAGCTGAGTGAAGCTCAAAAGCTAGTCTCCCTGACCAATAGTTTGGTCCAATAAAAGATATTATCTCACCCACCTTATCTTGCTGACATCCTGGGACTAACACAGGTACACTTCTACTGCAGGAATTATGTCACTTTCTAGGGCTTTTACTCATTTCTGCAGCCACTTTGAGGGATATTGCAAAGGTATTTAGCAACTTAGATTTTAAGCCAGTTGTTGGCCCTTCAAAACTGGCCACTGTATTGGCCATTGTAGATCTTAGTTAACAATGTGCTGCTTCCCAATTCTCAAACATAATTATTATTATTTTTCCTGTGGAAAAATTGTAAATAACCCACATTTACTGCATGGTTGAGCACAATGTCAGTGCTGGAAAAATAATTTTTTCAAATCATGATAAAATATTGTTTGTTTAGCCATATAACTTTACTCCCATTTCAGCAAATGGCATCCCAATTAACGTTTTAAGACTCATCAATTCTTGTTTATTTCTATCGTTAATGTGTCACTGAAACAGCATCACCAAAATTCATTGTTTCTGTGTAGTCTGTTGGAGTCAGGGAAAAACCCCAGATCAAGCACTAGCTCCCCCCAAGCACACTAAATATCATAATGAAGTGTGGTAGTATGGGCACACTCAAGTGACAGTGGCCACCCCTGGGTACAAACCTGCCTAACCCTTGTAGGTATGTACTAGGACAGCTACCTGAGCAACTACCCATGCTGCCATGGTTGCTATTTTTGGCTTGTTGGCTTGAGGAGCGCTACTGTGAGCATGGCTCCTCCTGCTGGAAACCACACATACTCTATGACTAGGTCTCCATGATTTCTACACTGGTCAGTGTGGCTGATCTAAGCTGCTAAAGTGGCTCCAGAGACAGCCACACTGGCCACTGTGGGAGAGGCTCTGCTGCCAGCTGCATTGGCCACTGCTGGGGTAACTTTGGAGCCAGCTGCACCAGCTGCTACTTGGGCAGCCATGGGCAGTTGGCACCAAGAATTTCCCAAACACTGGCTGATGTGGCTGTCCTGGGGATGACCAGAGCAGTGGTGGGTGGGTCCTGAAGATGACCAGCACAGCCTCTGAATGGAGATCCCCAGCAGTTGGTTCCACTGACCCCAGGAACCTTCCCCAAAGCAGCAGACACCCCTCTTAAGCAGCATCCCAACTAAGATTTGGTCAGTGGTGTTTATAATACAAATTTTGGGAAGCTCACAAGCTTTCAATTTATGTTTAGTGACCGTGACTTTTACTAAAAACACCCATGAGTAAATCATAGCCTTACCTATGACTTTGCTAGGGTTTATGAGAAAAGTTATATTTTGATCTACAAATATGATTTTTTAATTTTAAGTCTGATCACTTATTAAGCAAGAGTCTTCTAAAAGTAAATGCATTATGTGCTGTCTGTAAGATGATGCCATTTATCACAGTCCCGTTGAAATAGATTATTTGTCAATAGCTGACAATGTTTGAAAATATTAGAATGAAAGGAATCTGAACTCCATCCTTGTTTAAATGAATATCCTCTCTAGACCACACTAGTTCACTAAAGTTTCATGGTTAATTAATTTTTAAATATTTTATTGTAGATGTTCCTCTTCCTGATATAGGCCCTGATTCAGCAAAGAATGTAAGTCACTGTGGGTATGTCTACGAGGTGTACAGCTAGTTCGGATTAGAAGCCTAATCCGAACTAGCTAGTCCGTGCCACGTCTAGCCGTGCGGCACGGGGTTCGAACTAGCCGGCATTTAAAAATGGCGCCGGCCGGCTTCATGCAAATGAAGCCCGGGAAATTCAAATCCCGGGCTTCATTTGCAACTGCGGATGACTACATTACCCCCGCTAGTTCGAACTAGCCGGGTAGTGTAGACATACCCTGTGAGTCTCATGGATTTCTCGTATTGTTGTTTTTCGGAGCATATTGGGAAGTCAATAAAATAAACAACTTTTCTGGACATTTGCAATGTAACATTAGTTTTTTTCCTTAGAATTCACAATAGTAATGAACCCAAAATCAGAGCCAAGCAAAACAGACTACTAGCAAAATCACCAAATTTATTCTAGTTGGCTGTCTGCAAACCTTCTGCTTTCATGCTTACCTACAGAATCCTGTAGTCTGCAAGCAGGATACATACATACACAAACACTCCTAAAGCGATAGCTTTCAATTCCGACAAAGTACTCAGTACATCACAGGTTTGAAATATGATGTCAGTGAGACTTAAGCTTGTAGCTAAAGTTAGGGAGAGGTGTAAGTGCTTTGCTGAACTGGGCCTTGGTCAGTGTTCATATCACACTCCCCATCAGTACCCATACCCAGCAGACCAAATGTGGTGATGAATCCTGGTCATGTGACACCTGCTAAAATGAAGTGGGTTAATCTTGTGCCCAATTAATACAATATAAAAACCATAGGTGACTGGTGCCTGCAGGGTAAGGGGGTACAAGGAGGGCTATCCAGAAGAAAAGGAATGGGGATAAGAGGGCTCCCAATCTAGCAATTAAAATTTTGGCTAGGGGTGAGGCGTACAGGGGAGAAGTGAACTTTCTGAGAACTCCCATGAGTTACCTGTGAGAAAAATTAACCATCACTTCACAGATTCAGGATCAGGCCCACCAAGCTGTGCTGTCCTGAAACTGACTTTGATAATTTAAATAATAATACAAAAGCATAAGTGCCTTTGGAGGGAGGAGTGTCATAAGGTTTTCTTCAGCACCCACTTGCAATCCATCCCTGGAGTCATAGGTTCTGATTCATCTCTGGGGATGTCATTGGGTTGTTTTTTTTATTTCCTTCAGAAATTTTTTATTTCCTTCAGAAATTTTTACCTTGCAGAAATTAGAGATGAAAAGACAGGTAATTAATTATGGCATCCTGGTTAGGGGGGGAGAAAGCAGTAAGTAAATAAAAGCATTTCTCCCCCAACTTGTGAAATACAATAAAACTGAAAGGTTATGTCTACACAGCAAAGTTATTTTGAAATAACAGCAGTTATTTTGAAATAGCTGTGCTAGCATCTACACAGCCAAACCGCTATTTTGAAATTATTTCAAAATAGTGGAGGGCTTATTTCAAAATTTGTAAATCTCATGCTATGAGGAATAGCGCCTATTCCGAAATAGCTATTTCGGAATAGGCACTGTGTAGACAGGGAATAGGGCCTTTTTTGAAATAGGCAGCCTCCAGCCTTCCCAGGGTACCCTGGTGGCTGCTCTGGCCACAAACAGGAAAACTCTTCTTTCCTCCCGCTTCCCCCCACCCCAGAGCTCGTAAAGGTGTAGAGTCTGCCCAGAGCTTTTTTGGCTAGCACTGGGCCAGCCAGCCCTGTGCTACTGTGCTGCTGTCCTGACCCAGTGGCACAAAATGAGCCAGCCAGAAAGTACCAGCCAGCCCTCCAGCAGTCCTCGGGAGCAGTCCTCCAGCTCCCAAGAGCCTACCAGGGGCCAGAAGAGACGGGTGCCTTCCTGGTCTCGTGCGCAGATCATGGACCCTATTGAGGTTTTGGAGGATGCCACCAACCTCCACGATCTCCACACGGGATGCAGGAATGCGGCTGTGCATGGCCGGCAAGCCTATGCCAGGGCCAGAGAGGGCAGCTCCCAAGCAGGGGCAGACACAGACAGCTGCTCCTTCTTCAATGCCCTGGACCATATCCTGGGGAGCAGGACAGTTCATTCCCCCACGTAGTCATTGAGGGTATGTCTACACTACAAAGTTAATTCGAACTAACAGACGTTAGTTCGAATTAACTTTGATAGGCGCTACACATACAAACCGCTAGTTCGAACTTAATTTGAACTAGCGGAGCGCTTAATTCGAACTAGGTAAACCTCATTCTACGAGGACTAACGCCTAGTTCGAATTAAGCAGTTCGAATTAAGGGCTGTGTGGCCACTTAATTTGAACTAGTGGGAGGCTAGCCCTCCCCAGCTTTCCCTGGTGGCCACTCTGGGCACCACCAGGGAAACTCGTCTGCCCCCCTCCCAGCCCCGGACTCCTTAAAGGGGCACGGAATGGCTACGGTGCCCGTGCCAGGTGCAAGCCTGCCAGCACCCAGCCAGCAGACCCTGCACCTGGCACGGCATGAACCAGCCACCTGCTGCCACCCAGCGCTCCGCCTCTTCCCGGGACCAGGCTGGCGGCACCCGGGAGCCTGCCCGGGTCCGCAAGAGGTGGACGCCCACCTGGTCTAGTGCGGACACCGTGGACCTCATCCACAATGTCCGCACTAGGCACCGGGAAGTGGCCGTCTAGGGCAGGGGAGCTGCCAGCCTGGCCACCCAGGAGCAGGTGTGCATGAAAATCAAGGTGGTCCACTGAGACCCCCGACCCTGAGCCCTGAGCTTACAATGGCCGTCCTGGGTCAGACCAAAGGTCCATCTAGCCCAGTAGCCTGTCTGCCGACAGCGACCAACCCTAGGGACCCTGGAGGGGATGGACCGAAGACAGTGACCAAGCCATTTGTCTCGTGCCATCCCTCTCCAGCCTTCCACAAACAGAGGCCAGGGACACCATTTCTACTCCCTGGCTAATACCACTCCATGGACCCAACCTCCATGAATTAATCTAACTTCTCTTTAAACTCTGTTCTAGTTCTAGCCTTCACAGCCTCCTGCAGCAAGGAGTTCCGCAGGTTGACTATTTGCTTTGTGAAGAAGAACTTTCTGTTATTAGTTTGAAACCTGCTACCCATTTATTTCATTTGGTGTCTTCTAGTCCTTCTATTATGGGAACTAATGAAGAACTTTTCTGTATGCACCCTTTCCACACCACTCATGCTTTTACAGACCTCTATCATAGCTCCCCTCAGTCTCCTCTTTTCTAAACTGAGAAGTCCCAGTCTCTTTAGCCTCTCTTCATATGGGACCTGTTCCAAACCTCTGATCATTTTAGTTGCCCTCCCCTCTCCCACCCTCTCTCTTGCCCTCTCCCACTTCCTTTTCCCAGTCTCCCCGAGTTTTGTTCCATAAAGAGAGATTCTATTTTTGATCACACATGTCCTTTATTTTGTACATCAGGAAGGGGGGCTAAGGAGGGATAAGTGGAAGGAGGTGAGGGAGGAATGGGGTACGAGCCCCCGATGGGGAAGGACTGGGGTGGCTCTTCGGGCTCCTCAGGGTGGAAGCTCTCCTGCAGCCCCCCGATTGACCCTCCCCTGGATGGCAGCCTGCGGCAAGTGCAGCCGGGCTGATGACCGAGTGCTGTGATGTGCCCAGTGTGGGCACTCAGGGCACTCCAAGCCAGGACTGCTTTGCAGGCAGGCAACCCCTGAGAACTGTCTGTCCGGGGTGGGGGTCGGGACCCTTTAAGCACTGCCCTCGGCTAGCCTGAGACAGCAGCTCCACGCTCTAAGTCCTAATCTGATGCCCTGCCGGCACTGCTTCCGGCCATCCTTAACCTCGGTTCAGGGTCCACTCAATGTGGACATGCTAGTTCAAATTAGCAAAATGCTAATTCGAACTAGTTTTTAGGTCTAGATGCACTAATTCGAATTAGCTTAGTTCAAATTAACTAATTCAAATTAAGTTAGTTCGAATTAGTGCTGTAGTGTAGACATGCCCTGACTCTGGGGCAGAGCCAGTCCATGTCGTCCTTGTTGAGAACACTGATGATGGCACGGAGGAGGAGAAGAATACCAGAGTCACCACCCACCTGAGCCAGGACCCCCGAGCCATCCCTGCAGACCCATCCCAGGTGTCATCCGAGGCTGAGGAAGCAACATGTGAGTGCCATCACTGTCCCCTTATGTGGGGGAGGTAGAGTGGGGGATCAGGGACTGCACACCTGGGCTTTGCTTGCCACAGATCACACAGCAACCTTTGCACGTGCAAGCACATGCTGTGTCACTCCTGGGCATGTGGCCCCAGCTGACTGACACACAAGGGCCTGTTAGCCACAAGGGTGTGTGGAGAGATATGACATGCTCCTGACCCGGGGGTGGGACATGATAGGATGACCACCCTCCACAAACCCCCCCTACAAGGATGCGGGGGACATAACCCCTCTCCCCGCCCCGCCATACCGAAATACAGCACAGGGGCATGGGCGCAGTCTCAGGGCAGCACCACTCCCAGGGTACGTCTACACTACAGCGCTAGTTCGAACTAACTTAGTTCGAATTAGTTAATTCGAACTAAGCTAGTTCGAACTAGCGCATCTAGAACTAAAAACTAGTTCGAACTAGCGTTTTGCTAGTTCGAACTAGCGCGTCCACACTGATTGGACGCAGGGGGGCATTTAAGGGCAGCTGAAACCGGTTCTGGCAGGGCATCAGGTCAGCAGTTGCTTTGTGTGGCTGCTGTCTGAGGCTATCTGAGGCTCGTGCTTAAAGGGACCCCCCTGGACAGCCGGTTCTCAGCTTTTCCTGCTTGCTTGCCAACCTCACCGAGGGACAGAAAAGCGTCGGTCTCTGTGCCCGTCTGTGTCGGTGCTTCCCTTCGGGGGGGACCGCCGCAGGTGGCAACATGGAGCCACGGCTCGCCCTGCACCTTCTGGTGCACGTTCTGGACTTGCTGCTGCAAGCCTGCCAGCAATGGCTCGAGGCTGCCTGGCACCACCTGGGGAATGTCAGCCCCCTGCCTCTCCGCCTGGCCGCCCTGGGGGCCGTGGAGGAGCCGCGGCGGCGCCCCGGCACCGGCGTGCCCCGCCGCATCTGGCGTCTGGACACCAGCAGCGACTGGTGGGACCGCATCGTCCTGGAGCGCTGGGAGGAGCGACAGTGGACCCAGAACTTTAGGATGAGGAGGGACACCTTCCTGGAGCTCTGCGAGTGGCTCGCCCCTGCCCTGCAAAGAAGGGACACTCGCATGAGGCCCGCCATCCCCCTCCAGAAGCGTGTGGCCATCGCCCTCTGGAAGCTCTCCACGCCGGACAGCTACCGATCCGTCGGGAACCAGTTCGGCGTGGGGAGATCCACTGTCGGAGCAGTGCTCATGCAGGTACGGCGCTCGTCGGCCACCGAGCCGGGGGGGAGGGGGACTGCGAGGAGGGGATGGGCCGCCCCAGGGACAAAGGGGGGGGGCGGGAGGAGGCGAAGGCGCCCCGCACCGGAGGGGTCGGGCTGTCCCGGCCGTACTACACACCGCCAGGGGGGTTGCTTCCGGGAGTGGGGCGCGGGGCACTGCCAGGACACGCACGCTCCCAGCCACCCGGGCGCCCCACTGATTGACGCTTTGCTGTGTCTCTCTCCGCAGGTGGTCAAGGCCATCAACCGGGTGCTGCTCTGCAGGGTGGTCCGCCTCGCCGACCCGGATGCCGTCATCCGGGGATTCGGCGCCCTCGGCTTCCCCAACTGCGGGGGGGCCATCGACGGGACGCACATCCCCATCCGTGCCCCGGAACACCAGGCGTCCCGGTACGTGAACCGCAAGGGGTACTTCTCCGTCATCCTGCAGGCCGTGTGTGACCACCGGGGACAGTTCACGGACATAAATGTGGGCTGGTCCGGCAAAGCACACGACGCACGGGTATACCGCAACTCCTCCGTGTGCCAGCGGCTGCAGGACGGGATCTTCTTCCCCGACCGCCACATCAGGGTCGGAGACGTGGACATGCCCGTCTGCCTGGTGGGGGATGCCGCCTACCCACTGCAGCCGTGGCTCATGAAGCCCTACACGGGGCACCTCAATCCCTCCCGCCAAGCCTTCAATAACAGGCTGAGCAGGGCCCGCATCGTGGTGGAGGGGGCCTTCGGGCGACTGAAAGCCCGCTTTCGATGCCTCCTCACCCGTCTGGACCTGGCCGAGCACAACATCCCTCCCGTGGTGGCGGCATGTTGTGTGCTCCACAATTTGTGTTAGCGGAAGGGGGAGGCTTTCTTGCCAGCCTGGATGGCTGAGGCTGACCGCATGGCTGGACACTACGGTCAGCCCCGCACCGCCGCCGTCCGGGAAGTCCAGCGGGGGGCCATCCGGATCCGGGAAGCCCTGCGGGAGAGCTTCCAGGTGGAGGAGGAGGAGAACTGACCTCTCCCTGCATGCCCCACCGGGGCCCTCTTCCACCCTACCCCCCCCTTCCCCTTTCCCCTCCCTACCTACTGTCAAATAAAGACACCTGTTTTTCAAACAAAAACGTCTGTTTATTTCAGAGAACTGGGGTGGGGGAGGGAGGAATGAAGGTGGGAGAAGGGAGGGGGAAACCTGGGACGAGGGAGCTGGAAGGGGAGGGGAGGGAAGGGAGGAAGGGAAAGGAAAGCTCAGGGGTGGGAGTCCGGCTGCCTCTCCCGTCTCGCCACACTGCGGGTCCGGGGGCGTCGGTGGGGAATGGTTGTGGAGGGGGGGCAGAGAGGACAGGGGGTGTGGAGGAAGCAGGAGCAGAAGCAGGAGGAGCAGGAGGAGCAGGGGGAGCAAGAGGGGGAGAAAGAGGGGGAGCAAGAGGGGGAGCAGGGGGAGGAGGAAATGGAAAGCGGTCCAGCAGGCTCTGGAGGTGGCCTCGCAGGGCACGGCCCTGCTCCTCCAGGGCCTCCAGACTCCTCTGGCGCAGCCTGAGGTCCTCCTGGACCCAGTGGTCCTGGAGACGGAGCTGTCGGTCCAGGAACCGGAGATGCCGCCTCTGGTAGTCCTCCTGGTTCCTGGCTGTCCTGCTTGCCCGGGCGCGGGCGGCTGCTGCAGGCGGTGTGGTGCGCCCTGCAGGCCCCGGTGCTGCAGCTGTGGTGCAAGAAGACCAGCGGTCAATTACCCCAGGGGCCCAGGTGTGTGAAACCCAGCTCCCCTCTGCAAAGCCAGGGCCCCTGCAGGATCCCCAGCTGCTGCTCCGTGGTGGGCAAGGCCCAGGCGCACGGTCCCGGGGCTCCCTCTCGCCCCAGCCCCCCGTACACATAAGGGGAACACGAGGGTACTCACAGGTGGACGCCTCCCCGGCCTCTGATGATGCAGGCGAGCGGCTCTGTGGGGTGCCTCGGGGGTCCCGGGTCCTGGGAAGGCTGGCGGCAGGCTCCTGGCTCTCAGAGCCCTCCTCCTCCTCCTCCGTCTCCAGGAGCGGTCCCTCTGCCCCGGGGTCAATCACGTCCCGGGGGGCAGGGACGGCATGAGGCCCCAGGATGCAGTCCAGGGCATGGAAGTGGGGGCAGGCCTCCGGGTCAGCCCCTGGCAGGCAGGCCCGGGAGTAGGACTGCCGCAAGTCCTTAATTTTGCAGCGCACCTGCTCCCGGCTGCGCTGGTGGCCCCTGGCGGCCAGACTGGCAGCCATGCGTCCGTAGACGGCCGCGTTCCGGTGGCTAGTGCGGAGATCGTGGACATTGGAGGCTTCCCCCCAAACCTCGATGAGGTCCACGATCTCCGCACTTGACCAGGCGGGCGCCCGCCTTTTGCGCCCCCGGGCAGGCTCCCGGGAGCTGCCAGGCTGGTCGTGGGGAGCAGTGGAGGGCTGGGAACCCTCGGATGGCTGGCTCATGGTGTGGCAGGTGCAGGCTGTGCAGGCACGGGTGCTTGCAGCCTTGCAACTGGCACAAAGTGAGTAGCCAGCCCGTGGCCCTTTAAGGGCTCCGGGGCCGGGAGGGGGGCAATAGAGTTTCCCTGGTGTTGGCCAGAGTGGCCACCAGGGAAACCTGGGAAGCCTTAGCCTCCCACTAGTTCGAACTAAAGGGCTACACAGCCCTTAGTTCGAACTAGCTAGTTCGAACTAGGCGTTAGTCCTCGTAAAATGAGGTTTACCTAGTTCGAACTAAGCGCTCCGTTAGTTCGAATTAAGTTCGAACTAACGGAGCGCTAGTGTAGCGCCTAGGAAAGTTAGTTCGAACTAACGGACGTTAGTTCGAACTAACTTTCTAGTGTAGACATACCCCCTGGGATAGCAGGGCCCCTGGACATCCCAAACATGGCCTGTGTTCAAGCACATCGGCTCTGATGGTAAGGGGAACGGACGTCCTCACTTTGCAAAGCGGGGCTGGGTGTCAGGCACTGTGTCCTCAGGGATGACTGACTGTTTGTCCTTGTTCTCCACAGCCAGACCAGCTGCAAGTGGAGGGCGCACCACACCTCCCAGGACATCCTCCCGCACCCGAGGGCTGCGCAGGCCCACCCGTCCAATGGACAAATACCAACAACAGCACTTGGGAGCACAGCAAGCCCTGCACCGCACCCTCGACCTCTGGGTCGAAGAAGACCTGCAGCTCTAGCAGGAGAGATGGCAGGAGAAGCTTGCCCAGGGCAATGCCATCTGTGCCCATCTCCAGACCCTGGTGCAAAGCATGCTGCCTCCTGCAGCTCCAGCCTCTGCTGCCTCCCCAGTGATTGCTCCTCCTCTCACTCCCTCTCCCCCTCCACACCCTCAACATCCTCCACACACCCACGGGGATGCCGAGGTCCCTCGACCCATGTGCGGGAGCTGGCAGCCCCAGCACCTCTCTGACCCTGAGCCCTGACCTTCTCTTCCCCCTTCCTCCCCTTTTCTCCCCCTTCTAGCTCCCTCCTCCCAAGTTTCCCCCTCCTCTCTGCCAGCCTTTCTCCTCTTCTCTCCTGCCTTCTTTCCCCAGTCTCACTAAGTTTCATTTCCCACCCATTTTGGTTCAATAAACAGAGTTCAGTTTGTTAAAAAAAAAACCCTGTCTTTATTTTCCATAAGGAACCGGGGGAAGGGAGGGTTTAGTGGAAGGATGTGAAGAAGAAGTGAGACACAAGCCCCCAGTGGGGTGGACCAGAGAGCACTGTTACCGGTCCTCCATGTAGAAGCTCTCTCACAGGGCCTCCCGGATGTAGACAGCACCTCGATGGGTTTCCAGGAGGGCAGCTGTGCAGGGCTGCACATACAGGCTGGCCAAGTGCTCAGCCTCTGCCACCCAGCATGGCAGGGAGGCCTTCCCCTTCTGTTCACATGCATTGTGCAGCACACAGCACGCTGCCACCACATGTGGAATATTCCGCTCTGAGAGGTCCAGGTGGGCGAGGAGGCATCTAAATTGGGCCTTCAGCCACCTGAAGGCACCCTCAACCATGATGCAGACCCTGCTGAGCCTGGCATTAAATGCCTGTCGGGATGGGTTGAGGTGTCTAGTGTAGGGCTTCATCAGCCAGGGCTGTAGGGGATAGGCCACATCCCCACCAGGCAGACATGCATGTTCACATCTCTGACCGTGATGTGGTGGTCAGGGAAGAAAGTCCCGGTGTGCAGCTTCTGGCACATGGAAGAGTTGCGGTACACCCGTGCATCATGTGCTTTGCCCAACCAACCAACATTTATGTCCACAAAGTGGCCCTGGTGGTCAGTCATGGCCTGCAGGATCACTGAAAAATATCCCTTCTGGTTGATGTACATGGAGGCCTGGTGGTCCAGGGCACGGATAGGGATGTATGTCCCGTTGATAGCCCCCTCTCCCCTCCCAGTTAGGGAAGCGCAGGGTGCCAAACCCCTCGAAGATGGCATCAACATCTGCCAGGCTGATGATTCGGTGGAGCAAGACGGTGTTGATCACCCTGACCACCTACTGAAGGACACACAAAGCCTGACAATCACAGTGGCGGCAGGCTGCCTGAGAGTTCCCTCTGCTCCCCTCTAATCCCCTACTCCCCCCATGTACCAGGAACAGCCCCCAGCAACCCTGGCCATTGCAGGCAGGCCTTTGTGTGGCTGGGACAGAACAAATCCTCCCTGGGAGGGGACTTACACCATCTCCACCCTGCCCTTCCCCTAGGGCAGCCCATTCTGTCCTTCCACCCCCCTCATGGGACAGTCACCCGAGATTGCCATACCTGCATGAGCACAGCCCCGATGGTGGATCTCCTCATGCTAAACTGGTTCCCCACAGATCGGTAGCTATCCAGTGTGGAGATCTTCCAGAGGGCGATAACAACATGCTTGTGGAAGGGAATGGTGGGCCTCATATGCATGTCCCGTCACCTCAGAGCAGAGGCGAGCCAATTGCAGAGCTCCAGGAAGGTGTCCTTCTTCATCCTGAAATTCTGGATCCATTGTTGTGTCCCCGGCGTTCCAGGACTATGTGGTCCCACCATTCGGTGCTAGTGTCCAGACGCCAGATACAGAAGAGCACGCCGGCATTCAGGTGCTGCAGCCGTTCCTCCACATTCCCCAGGAGGGTCTGGAAGAAGGCCTGGGGTTGGGTTGCTGCAGCTTCTGTGAGGCAGCCTGCAGAAAGTGCTGCCAGATTTGCAGCAACATGTCCAAAAGCAGCAGAATACCCAGGGGCCACTCCGGATCCCTGTTGGAGAGTGCTCTGGTATCCTGAGTTAGGGCAACCAGAGCACACAGAGAAAAAATGCTTTGCTGTCCCTCAGCGACGTAGGCAAGCAAGCAGGGAAACCTGAGAACTGGCTGTCCAAGGGGGTCCCTTTAAGCACGAGCCTCAGATAGCCTCAGGCAGCAGCCACACAAGGTAACTCCTAACCTGTTGCCCTGCCAGAACCAGTTCCAGCCGGCCTTAAATGAGATTCAGTGTCCAATCAGCGTGGACACGCTGTTTCAAAACAGCAAAATGTTATTTCAAAATGCATTTTGTGTGTAGATGCGTTATTTCAAAATAACGCTGTAGTGTAGACATACCCAAAAAGATGCTATTGAATTTGTCTGGCATAATATAACCTATATACAAGAAGTTCTTTCATTCTAAAATTCTTCCAACCCATTAGGTACATGTTAGTGATTTCTTTACTAGGTGTAATTTTAATATAAAACATATAATACATATTTATACTTATGAAAATAATTTTATCTAAGGGCATGTCTACACAGCAGGGCTAAAACCAAAATAAGCTAAACAACTTGAGCTACATCAATTGCATAGCTTAAGTCAAAATAGCTTATTTCAGCTATTGGCGTTGTCTACACAGCAGGAAGTCATAGGAAGAGCATTCTTTCTCCGACTTCCCTTACTCCTTGTGAAATGAGGGTTACAGGAGTCTGAGTAAGAAATCCTCCAGTTTGACATTATTTTGACATTATGTCAAAATAACTGCTTGTAGTGTAGACTCAAACTATGTTATTTCGGAATAACGCCTGGCACTCCGAAATAACACCGCTGGTTAGATGTATCCATGCAGAAAACATGATTCAAAATATATTTTAATTTGTTCTTTCTAAAAGTCTCAATACTTACACACACAAAATCTGAATTACTTTATCACTAATTACATTTATGATTTGACAATACTAAGGCAAATATTTATGTTCTGATCTAAAACCTGTTGAAGCCAAAGGAAAAATTCCTATTGATTTCAGTTTTGGACCAAGTGTTGAGGTTTTTTGTGGGTTTTTTTAAAGACACCATTTTTATCAGCTTTGTAAGTTTATTATTTTTTAACTTTCCCCAAAAAACTAATTTAACCCACTAGTAAAATATCACAACATACAACTTATCTTCTCAGCTCTTGAAATCCCTATCCATCACAGAAAGCAGCTATTTCAAATTCTAATGATGTTTAATAAATAATGAACTTCATGGAGCAACAGGGCTCATGCCAGCAATTTGAAAACATAAATTTATTTCTATAGCTCCCTGCATTCGTCTGAGTAACATCAGTTTTGTTGGTTTTTTTTAAGTTAGAACAATTTAGTGAGAATCAGTTTGGGAATACATATTATGTGTCAGTTCCTATCATTCCAAGACAAAGCTCCCCTAGCATTTCTTAGTTTCTTTTGATGTTTTTAGAGTCAAACCTAGAATCAAGTTGTGTGTCTGTCAAATTCATGCAGAGCAACCTTTTCAACAGCTAGACCACCACGCAGTGTGGTTTTGTAAACAACTTGTGCTGTCACTCAATTATGACTTTAATGTACATGCGGATTCATTTCATATTCATCAAGATACTTACAAATAACCAAATGTTATTTTTAAAGATGTGATTTCCATCCTTCATACTGACAACTTTGAAGAAAAATTTCCCACATGCATTTTAGCTTCACTCCATAAAATACAGATTTGCTAATTGAGCTGAATCACAATTTAAAAGGAGTACATTTCCCAGTCTGTTTATGGTGGTAATCAGTAGAGTAGAAAGGACAATGCGTATAATATTATCATTTTTAACACTGTTTATATGCAACATCTTGGCTCTCAACCTTCTCCCATTCCCACCTCCTGCTACATTGAACTGTTTTCCCTGGGTGAAACTTAATTAATATAACTGAAAATTTTACTGTATGATACTGTTAAATATGGTAAACCAAAATTAGCATTGTGACAGCAAGAGTTTGTTGTGTCTCTATACAAAGTAAATACAGCCCAGAAAAGCTTATTGAAATAATAGAATGAGTTTTACAAAAAAGAACAGCATTTAAAAAACCATGTAAAGCTGTTCTTAAAACAATTGGTGACATTTTTGCAATTCTAGTTTATTTATTTAATATATGTAATTTTGCTTCTACCCCTTAAAATATATGTATTGTTCATGTTCAAGGTCTCAATCACCATCATGTAGGTGAAAAGCCACTTCTAGTACATAGTTTCACCTGTGAAGCTACATAATACCTCTGTCCCATTATAGTTTGCCGTTGTGAATTTTGGTAGAACAGGTGCCACTTCTTTCCACAAAAATTCATAAAGGAGGCCACTATGGGCATAGAAGTTAGAATGTAAGCTCACACGGCACTCATCGAGCAATGACAGCTTGGCTCCTGTCCTGCAGGCATGGGGCTGGTTCCCCCTCCAAACATTGCAAACCAGCTTGCAGAGTCACAGGCCCACTCAGGGTCATGGGCCTATTGCCATAACAGAGGGAATGCCAGGCCAAATTCCAGTGAGTAGCACAGCAACCCAGTGCAGAGGGTCACAATGCCTCTTTGGGTGATGTCTGAGGATCGACTCAAACTGGTGACCTGCAGCATGCTGCTCATTTTTGCCCTATTCTCCTGGACAGCCCTCCATGTTATTAAAAAAACCTCCTGTCACAAGGTGCTCCCTCAGTTACCTGGTGCACTGTTCTACTTAAAAGTCTCAGAGGGAGACATTATTAGTGTGTAAATTTAAAAAATAATGAATAATCCTGTGGCACCTTAGGGTATGTCTACACTACAACGTTAATTCGAACTAACTTAGTTCGAATTCGTTAATTCGAACTAAGCTAATTCGAACTAACGCATCCAGACTAAAAAACTAGTTTGAATTAGCATTTTGCTAATTCGAACTAGCATGTCCACATTAAGTGGACCCTGAACCGGGGTTAAGGATGGCCGGAAGCAGTGCCGGCAGGGCATCAGAGGAGGATTTAGAGCGTGGAGATGTTGTCTCAGGCTAGCCGAGGGCTGTGCTTAAAGGGTCCCGACCGCCGCCCCGGACGGACAGTTCTCAGGGGTGCCCCGCTTGCAAAGCAGTCCTGGCTTGGATTGCCAAGACTACCCACACTGGGCACATCACACCACTCAGCCATCAACCCGGCTACACTTGCCGCAGGCTGCAATCTGGGGAGAGGAGGCAATTGGGGGGCTGCAGGAGAGCTTCCACCCCCAGAAGCCCACAGAGCCAGCCCAGTCCTCCCCATCGGGGGCTCGTACCCCATTCCTCCCTCACCTCCTTCCACTTACCCTTCCCTACCCCCTCTTCTTGATGTACAAAATAAAGATAACGTGTCTTCCAAAATGGAATCTGTCTTTATTGAACAAAATTGGGGGAGACTGGGAAAAGAAGGTGGGAGAGGGGAAGAGAGAGGCTGGAGAGGGGAGGGCAACTAAAATGATCAGGGGTTGAGAACAGGTCCCATATGAAGAGAGGCTAAAGAGACTGGGACTTTTCAGCTTAGAAAAGAGGAGACGGAGGGGGGACAGGATAGAGGTCTCTAAAAGCAGGAGTTGGGTGGAGAGGGTGCATACAGAAAAGTTCTTCATTAGTTCCCATAAAGAAGAACTAGAGGACACCAAAGGAAAGGTATGGGTAGCAGGCTTCAAACTAGTAACAGAAAGTTGTTCTTCACAAAGCAAAGAGTCAGCCTGTGGAACTCCTTGCTGCAGGAGGCTGTGAAGGCTAGAACTAGAACAGAGTTCAAAAGGAAGTGAGATCAAGTCATGGAGGTTGGGTCCATGGAGTGCCATTAACCATGGGGTAGGAGTGGTGTCCCTGCCCAAGGTTTGTGGAAGGCTGGAGAGGGATGGCACGAGACAAATGGCTTGGTCACTGTCTTCGGTCCATCCCCTCCAGGGTCCTTAGGGTTGGCCACTGTCAGCAGAAAGGCTACTGGGCTAGATGGACCTTTGGTCTGACCCAGGACGGCCATTGTAAGCTCAGGGCTCAGGGTTGGGGGTCTCACTGGACCCCCTTGATTCTCTTGCACACCTGCTCCTGGGTAGCCAGGCTGGCAGCTCTCCTGCCCTAGCCGGCCACTTTCCTGTGCCTAGTGCGGAGATCGTGGACGAGGTCCACGATGTCTGCACTAGCCCAGGCGGATGCCCGCCTCTTGCGGTCCCGGGCAAGCACCTGGGAGCCACCAGCCTGATCCCAGGAAGAGGCGGAGGGCTGGGGGGCATCGGGTAGGTGGCTCGATCCGTGCCAGGTGCAGGGTCTGCTGGCTGGGTGCTGGCAGGCTTGCACCTGGCACGGACACCGTAGCCAGCCCGTGCCCCTTTAAGGGGTCCGGGGCCGGGAGGGGGGCAGACGAGTTTCCCTGGTGTTGGCCAGAGTGGCCACCAGGGAAACCTGGGGAGGGCTAGCCTCCCGCTAGTTCGAATTAGGGGCTACACACCCCTTAATTCAAACTAGCTAGTTCGAACTAGGCTTAATCCTCGTAAAATGAGGTTTTCCTAGTTCGAACTAAGCGCTCCGCTAGTTCGATTTAAATTCGAACTAGCGGAGCACTAGTATAGCACCTATTAAAGTTAATTCGAACTAACGTCTGTTAGTTTGAATTAACTTTGTAGTGTAGAGTATCAGAGGGGTAGCCGTGTTAGTCTGAATCTGCAAAAGCGACGAGGAGTCCTGTGGCACCTTATAGACTAACTGAAGTGTAGGAGCATAAGCTTTCGTGGGCAAAGACCCACTTCGTCAGATGCATGTAGTGGAAATTTCCAGAGGCAGGAATAAATATGCAGGCCAGGATCAGGCTGGAGATGACCAGGTGGATCCAATCAAGGAGGATGAGGCCCACTTCTAGCAGCTGATCTGGAGGTGTGAATTCCAAGAGAACAGAAGCTGCTTTTGTAGTTAGCAAGCCATTCACAGTCTTTGTTTAATCCAGAGTTGATTGTGTCAAACTTAAAGATGAACTGTAGCTCAGCAGTTTCTCTTTGAAGTCCGGTCCTGAAGTTTTTTTGCTGCAGGATGGCTACTTTTAGATCTGCAATTGTGTGTCCAGGAAGATTGAAGTGTTCCCCTACAGGTTTTTGTATGTTGCCATTCCTAATATCAGATTTGTGTCCATTGATTCTTTTACGTAGGGACTGTCCTGTTTGGCCGATGTATATAGCAGTGGGGCATTGTTGGCACATGATGGCATATATTACGTTGGTGGATGTGCAGGAGAATGTACCAGTGACAGTATGGCTGATCTGGTTAGGTCCTGTGATGGTGTTGCTGGTGTATATATGTGGGCAGAGTTGGCACCGAGGTTTGTTGCAAGGATTGGTTCCTGAGTTCGAGTTATTATGGTGCGGCGTGTAGTTGCTGGTGAGAATATGCTTCAGGTTGGCGGGTTGTCTGTGGGCAAGGACCGGCCTACCTCCCAAGGCCTGTGAAATCGAGGGATCATTGTCCAGGGATCATTGTAGTGTAGACATACCCCACGAGACTAACAAATATATAGATAGTATTATGAGCTATCTAGGGGTATGTCTACACTACCACCCTAGTTTGAACTACGGTGGTTAATGTAGGCAACCGAAGTTGCAAATGAAGCCCGGGATTTAAACATCCTGTGCTTCATTTGCAACTTGCCGGGTGCCGCCATTTTTAAAGCCCGGTAGTTCGGACTCCGTGCCCGTGGCTACATGCGGCACAGAGTAGGTAGTTCAGATTACGCTCTCTAATCCGAACTACCGGTACACCTCATTCCACGAGGAGTAATGGTAGTTTGGATTAGAGAGCCTTATCCGAACTACCTACTCCGTGCCGTATGTATCCACGGGCACGGAGTCTGAACTACCAGGGCTTTAAAAATGGCGCCGGTCAGCTTCATGCAAATGAAGCCCGGGATATTTAAATCCCGGGCTTCATTTGCAACTTCGGTTGCCTACATTAACCACCCTAGTTCTAACTAGGATGGTAGTGTAGACATACCCTGTAAAATATACATAGATAGTTTGAGCTTTCATGGGCAAAACCCACTTCCTCAGATGAACAGAGCGGGGAGGGGGGAACGACACCTCACAATTTATAATAGAAAAAGAAGGCAGCAGGAGTATCTGTCAATTGTGGCACTGGTGCTAATGAAGCTAATCAGTCCACTCAATTAGCCTAATTAAAACCAGCATTACAATTGACAGACACTTATTTTTTCTCCCTTTTTTTCTGTTATAAATTGTGAGAGTTCCCTTCCCCTTTTTACCACAGGACTGCTAGTATGCTTCTTGTTGTAAGCAGGGTCTGAATCACTGCTTCCATTGTAGCCAGCTGGAATGGGAAAGGAATCCTGGGCATGGTTCACTCTGTTGCTTAGACCTGCTAGGCATTCAACAGTTGTTATGTAAATATGGTTCACACAGGTGTGGGAAAGAAATCTTGGGTGTGGTTATGTAAATACAGTTCACTCAGTTGCTTAGGCCTGCTAGATATTCAACTCTTAGAATGGTATTTTGCCTATTACAACCAATTTGACTGCTGTGGGGTCACAAACTATGTTAATTCTAAATGTAGGAATTGTAAAATATGATCACCAATATTTGCAGTTATTGGGAATGCAGAAAAGCAGATTGTGTTTAACTCAGTTCAAAGGACAGACACTGTCATTGTACAGAATCTTGGATGGACAAGGCTTTCTCTTCCAAACTCTGTGAAGTCAATTGAGGGGAAAAGCAGGGCTCTTTGATTGAGGATATGAACCAGCAGACTATATGTTCTCCAGGTGAAAGCTGTAAGATTGGCTCCACCTGTACCTCCCCTTATCCCCCCCCCCACACACACACTCTAATGATAGAATTAAAACAGACTCCATAAGGAGTCTCTTTATTATTTTAAAATGTTATTCTAGGGGATGGTGGAATTTTTTGGCTGGATTGTGCTGTGGGCTAAGAGCTGAATCCTAGAATTCTAAAGCTGGAAGAGACTTCATTGAGTCAGGCCCCCTGCCCAAAGGAGGACCAGCTGAAATCACTAGGTTTGGCCTAGAGCCAAATCTATCACAAGGTCTGAAGGAGCAGCAGCTGGCAGAAGCAGCTGGTCAGCAGGAGCAGCAATAGGCATCCAGTGGCGTGGCTGACAGGCGGCCAGTGGGAGCAGAATGTAGGTGGCCTTGCCACATGCTCCACGAATGGAGACATCAGAATGATGTACTTATGGACTCTGGGTCTTCACTGACTGGACAGACCTGTGAGTAAGGTGTTTGAAGAGGGGGGAAACCACACCATATGAGTTGAGGTTGGGCTAAAGCTCTTTGGCTATGTCTGCATTGGCAAGATTTTGCACAAAAGCAGCTGCTTTTGTGCAAAATCTTGCCATCTGTCTACACTGGCTGCGAGTACTTGTGCAAGAACACTGACGTTCTAATATATAAAATCAGTGCTTCTTGCGCAAATACTCTGACGCTCCCGCTCAGGGATAAGCCCTCTTATGCAACTGTTCTTGCGCAAGAGGCCAGTGTAGACAGGCAACGTTAGTTTCTTGTGCAAGAAAGCCCGATGGCTAAAATGGCCATTGGAGCTTTCTTGCACAAGAGAGCATCTATACTGGCATGGATGCATTTGCGCAAAAGCACATCTCTTGTGCAAAGGCACATGCCAGTGTAGACGCTCTCTTGCGTAAATACTCTAACACAAAAACTCTTGCGTTAAAAGTATTTGTGCAAAATCATGCCAGTGTAGACGTAGCCATGAAGTAAAAGACTCTGCCTTGTAGACTCTGGGGATGGTACCTTGCTTACAGGTTTTCTTTGTTTATGTGTGTTCCTGTGGGTTGATGATAGATTATTGTTATTAAATGGACTGTCTCTATCTCTGACTCAGTGCTGCTTGTGAGAGGGAAAGAATTGCCTCTAAAGGTACCCAATGGGTAGGCTGGAATTTTCCCAGTTTAAGGGTGAGGGCTCGACCCAGTTTGGTTACCTTGTTGAAAGAACCCCACTAAATACTGAACCCAGCCCTTCTGGTTGCTACTGCTACCAGTGAAAGGGCTACAGTGTCATCTCGCAGTCATAAACCCACCCAAACTGCTTGCCTTTCATGCCCTGTGCTTTGCATTCTATAGTGCTTTTAGAACAGACCATGGCACAGGCTTCTTGCAGCAGGGACTTTCCATGCAGCCTGTCTCCTTCATACAACTCATCCTTTCAACAGCTGCAGCTCTAGCTGCTCCCTTCTTCTTGTTCCTTCCACTTATATATTCCCAACTGCACCTTGACCCTAATAATTATGATCCAGGTGCTCCTAATCTACTAGTAGCAAGTGGTTAACTACTTCTAGATGAGAAAATGTGCATCAATAATAACAGGGATGAGGGTGCTACAGCTAGGATTCTGTCACAAATGCCTTGCCAGGATTTTGATTGTTTTTGTCCCTCCTTGCTGCAGATCCCTATTGTTTGATTTCCTTCTAGAATCATTTATTTAAACCTCCCACTTAGAGGATAATGAAGTCAAAGTTGCCCATCTTATTATAGGTACGGTTTTACATAAGACTGAAATCAATATAATTAATTCTAACATAGGTTTCATGGCAACTGCATATGTTTTCTGCTGCCTTTCCCACCAGCCATCCACTCTCCTGGGAGAAGACCTGTGTGTCACTCCATTTTAACTGAGGTTTTTAAGACTGAACAGCACCCTACCTTGCCCAGATTGCTTGAGCAGGACTGTGCTTGAGCCTTGTTTTCTCTTTCACGGTTATGTTCAGTGCATTGTTGACAGTTACAAGTTACCATGCAACTCTTTTTAATGAAGCATTAATATACTTAAGGTCAAAGCGTTACCAAGAAAATATATTAACACACTAAATGCATTCTAGAAAGCCTGCATCACTCCCAACTGCAGCTTCACGTTCTTGCACAGTGTAGTCCTTTAAAAGTCACGACTGCATTTTCCCCATTGCACCAGTTCATCCCTCTAGATCCAGAAGCAGAATCAAGACTTGACAGATCAACCATTTCTTTATACAGCTTAGGCCTTTGGTCTTGGCCTTCTGTATAATCAGTCTGTCCTAAGAATGTCTTAAAAACACTGGTTTTTCATAATTGGAATTGGTTAATTAATATTAACCTCTCCTTAGAGATTTTCCAGGAAATCCAATTAACACTTATGGTGCCAAAAGTCCATACTTGTAATATAATCCTCTGAACTGACATGTTTTCCATCTGTCACATTTCCCTTCCAGAGAGGTTACCTAAAATCTTAGGCCACAATAATACCTATAATTAATACAATGTTGCCTTCCAAGAATATTGCAGGAAACTACTTTATTTGTCACAGCAAGGTCCAAGTTTCCTGCTACCTTGTGGCCTCTAGAAATCAATCAAGTTGTGATAAAGGAGTTATAATTTGGACAGTTTCAAAGCTACCTCCTATTATTTGCTGCTTTTTAAAATATCCAATTTGACACCAAAAACAAGGTTCCCTCTAGGCTGCATGGCAGCACAGCCCTACAGCTGCTTAATGAGCTCCACCCAACCAGTGGCTCAGGGCTTTGCACACGGAGCTGCCTGAGAGAGGGGTATGTCTTCCTCAGTGACAGCAGCAGCTCTCTGCTGAGGACAGAGCAGCGAGTCTCTCCCAGCCAGTACCAGAGTACAGAGCCACACCCAGCTAAATTGCCAAATATTCTCCATGCCACTACACACAGGAAAACACCAGAAAATCACTCCCCCCTGCCAAGGTTCCCAGCCTTGCATTCCAGAAATGTATCACGATACACTGCCAGAGGTCGTCTCTTGAACAATGCAAGCTCATTAATTAGTTCGTTACTTCATCAAAGGAGAGTGGATATGAACCAACCTTTGTAAGCTGAACAGATTCCTCCAAGTGCTTTAGGCAAACTCATTGGCAAAGATAAAACATTAAAATGTTGTAATTAACTATAGAAAGATAGCTTTTTTGTGATTATAAGTCATAGGTATAAAGGTCAGAAATAAAGATATAAAAAAATAAAAAGTAAACGCACATTCTAAATTCTAAACTTTCAGACTAAGCAAGATTTGAATCAAATTGCTTTTCTTGACTCATTGGATGTTGTAGGTTGATTACAGTTTTTAATACAGAGGTGGAATTTCCTTTCCAGCCTGTAACTAATCTCTTCAGTTCAAAATCTTTGTCTTCCCACCATTTTGTGGCCTTCGGCATAGGCAGGGAAGAAGAAAGGCCCCTTTTTTATATTCTCAGTCCATGTCCCTGAAAAGATACTGGACAAATATATCCTGGTGGGCTTTGCTGAGTTACAGAGTTCAGAAATTCCCATGGTGTGGTGCTTGAACAGCTGATTTTTATAGTTGAACAATCCTTGATGTCCCTTACAGAATTCCTCTAACTGATCACTGGTCATTTCACCACCCCTTCAGTCACTGGAGAGCTAGCACTGGGCATCTCGCAAACTCACAACTTATTTCAACAAAAACCATACAGCAAAATCTCATAATCTCATAGGATATGTCTACACTGCCACCCTAGTTCGAACTAGGGTGGCTAATGTAGGCATTCGAAGTTGCAAATGTTTAAATATCCCGGGCTTCATTTGCATCTTGCTAGGCACCGCCATTTTTAAATCCCCCTTAGTGCGGACTCCGTGCCTGCGGCTACACGCGGCACGGAGTAAGTAGTTCGAATTAGGCTCTCTAATTTGAACTACTGGTACACCTCGTTCCACAAAGTGTAGCCGCGGGCACAGAGTCCGCACTAAGGGGGATTTAAATATGACGGCGCCCGGCAAGATGCAAATGAAGCCCGGGATATTTAAATCCCGGGCTTCATTTGCAACTTCGGTTGCCTACATTAGCCACCCTAGTTCGAACTAGGGTGGTAGTGTCGACATACCCATAGTTATTAGTGTAGAAGTAGTCTAAGATATGGAAGCCCCATAATGAATGCATAAACAAGTGGCAGGTGTATGGATGTCTGCTTCATGAGATCTTTGTTTCCTGTCTATCTCCTGAGCAGCGGACCCCCCACCATTTTCACTCCTTATTGATATCTGTGGAAGAGAAGGGCCAGACTTGTCCTTTCCCATTATTCAATCTTCATGACATTATCTTTGCATACCTACTCAGTTAAATGTCATGTCTCAGATATTGAACTTGCTAATAAAATTCTCATTTTCTATAAGACATGCATATGTGAGTCTGTCCACCTATTCAGTTTAAACTCTGATAAGATTGGTATAATAATAAATATTTGAACATCCTGTGCTCTGGGATATTCATATTTATAATTTAAAATACTTCATATTTATATTTTTTATTATTTTTTCAAGTACACAAATACCATTATAATCAACAAAGTAAAAAAAGAGGGCTAGCATAAAGTCTGGAGAGAGGACGCGACATACCTGTCTTCAGGATATATGTTAATTGCATACCTCTAAAAATGTTGCCCAAATTGCTTTGAATTTTTGGGTGATTCCTTGTCTTCAGAGTGCCAATTCTTCATTAGCTGTGAGATCAGCCATGTCATTGAGCCAGGCATCAATATTTGGTGAGGATTGATTTTCCATTTTTGCATGAATAATACTTTAGCAACCAAAGCTGCATGTTGGAACCACACTACCAGTTACCAGGTAATCTCTAGATATCAGGAATATATCTAGGAAAGAAACTTAAGGGGGAAGGCCCCAATTTAGCACTATATTTCAAATTGGACCTTTGACCTATCTCAGACCAGAAATTCCTGGTATAGGGTCACAAGAACTAATGTATCACCAAGGGAGTAATATTTCTACCAGCAGTCAGGATTTCTGAATCCAATAATTATTAGCCTATGTGATGATCAGTAAATTTGAAAAAGGAGACTTTTTTTTTTTATAACCCATAGTCTCTGATCTATATTTGCTTTTTTAACATTAAAAAAAACTGGGTCAGAGATAGTTGCATGTTAGTTCTCTCTCCCAAATAATTCTCATGCTATCAATTGTTGGTAGTTTTTTTGTGCCATAACATTAAAAAGGATACCACTGGCTGAGTAAATCATGGAAACTTCCTTCAAAATAATAAAAGTTCTGAAAGTTTGGGAGCTCCCGAAGCATACAGTTCAAATACATTTCTTAGTAAATATTTAACTGGACATATTTCCATATTGCTACAGAAAATCTACAAATGGTTTAAATGTATCATTGTCATTTAGCAGTGACTCATTATTCCTCTGTCCATTGAATCCCTCAATATCAAGGTTTTGCCACCCATTTTAAGGATAGGATTGTTTCACAGCTTTCACATGGAGGATGGATGGAAGCAGAACTTTTTAGCCAAATTGGACCACACTTGTTTTACAGATGCTATTGTGGGAGTTCTAGAACTATCAGTTCTATAATAATTTGATCCTATGGTATATGAAAGAGGGAGAGGGTATATCAATTAATCTTTAATCAGAACCCAACATGGGGTCTATGTGGTCATACTTAATAGCCATAAAGATTCCTGACTTAACAGAAAGGCGCTATGGTCATCTTCCATCTTGGGAAAATTAAACACTCCCATAGATAGGTGGGGCTACTATTTCTATTTCTTGCCAGTGAACCAAAGCAATTCTGAAAATACCTGGATTGCTGAATGTCATAAAATAAGTTAGAGGAATAGAAAGGACAACAAAATTCTCAGAAGGATATTAATTCCCAGGATATTAATTTTACCTCACAAATAGAGAGCTAATAAACTCTATCTCCCTAAATTGTGAGCACTTGGGCAATAATTGGGTCTATATTTATCTTATGGATGACCTGGCTATTTTGGGGACTCAGTAGTTCTAAATATTTCATCTAAGAGAATTGTCATGAATGTCCCAATTTGAGAAAAGTTCTTTACGGATATATTTGTAAAAGCCTAAGATTTAAGATTTACCTCTATTAATTTTATAGCCTGAAATGAGTCCAAATTTATTTATAGAATAATGATTAAATGTGTTTAGGAATGGTAGCCTCCAGTTTAGATACAAATACGAGAAACTCATATTCATAAAGCATAATTTTGTGCTCTGGTTGGTCGACATGAATATGTTGATTTGTTTGGATAGCAATGGCTAATGATTCTAGAGCTAAATCAAAGAGAAAAGTAGAAAGGGACCAGCCCTCCTTTATATCTCTTAGTAGTGGAAATGGAACAGAAATAATACCATTGGTAACTACCCTGGAAGTTGGGTTAGAGTCTAAAAGCTTATTCCAAGCAATAAATTGTTTACCAATTATTTACCAAACCAAGTTTACCATTGTTTACCAAATCCAATTTTTTCTAACAGATGAAAAAGCTAGTTCCAGATTATGTGATCAAAAACATTTTTTTGACATTTAAAGAAATGACAGAAGTGTTTTTTAGACTCTCTTGAAGTGATAATAATATCAAAGAATTGATGCAAATTATATTAGTCGTGTCCATTAGGAAGGGAAGCCAGCTTGATTTATGTCTATAGTACATTAGATAATTGTGTCCAGCAGCATACCAAGAGCTTTAGCTAAAATCTTAGCATCACAACTAAAGGAACTGACCTGTAATTACTTCATAGTTCAAGGTCTTTCCCAGATTTAGGAATAACTTTTCTTAAAGTAAACAGGAGAGTTTTCTCTTAATCTAGGTGTTAAAGTTCCAGAGAACTATTTGTAAAATTCAGTTGGAAACTCATTTTCTCCAGTCTTTCCAACCTTTATTATTTTTATGTCTTGAGACATCTCCGCGATTGCTAGAGAGGCTTCTAAAAGTTGCTGCTGAAAGTCAGAGATCTGTGGCAGAAAAAATTCACTAAAAAAAGCGGGTCTCTTTATTGTTCAACTGCAGAGCCTCTTCTGTGTGGGAAGACAGCTAGCTGTTGTAATTCTGCTCCTTGCAGCCTGCTGTCTTCCCACAAATACTGTCTGTGCCCAGGCATGTCTGGGTAGCCCCAACTGTGTGTAGACTGTCTGAGATCTACAGTTGGTTGTTTTGTTTGTTAATCAGGCTCCTGGCCCAGTCCCAAGGCTATTTGGATCCAGTCCACAAAGGTTTGATGTCCAAACACCCAATTTAGGACTGCCAGATCAAGTCTCATTAAAATGCTGGACAAAGGTGGTGCCTATCTTGTAAGTTTTAACTCAGTGGTTAGAGCACGGAGCTAGGATATGGGAAACTCAGGTTCGTTTCCACCCTCTCTGCCGCAAGAGGAGGCAGGATTTAAACAAGGGTCTAGTATATGTCAGGAAAGTGTTCTAATCACTGAGCTATGGTATATTATGATGTGGCTCCCTCACTCTTTCCCATTGAAGTTGTTCTATTGTTAATACTTAAAAAGTAACTGGAACAAGGTGACTGGAACCTGGATCTCCCATCGGTAATGCTCTAATCACCAGCTTATAATTCATTCTCTCTGGCTTTGGCCCAATGACTGTTTCACTGCTACATGTGGGGCGCCTGCTGTCCTGCCAGCTTGAAGTGCTCCTTAGTGCTAGCCATCCACCAGGACTCTCGATCCACAGATGTTGCCAGACCAGAGAGTCCCGATTAAGAGAGTTTCAATCTGTATTTTATATCATTTGACTATATTTCTTTATGTGTGTTTTGTTCTTTGGGAAAGCTGCAGCAGGTTGTCTTATTTACCATTGGATTCATTGGATTCTGTGGATATTTGGGTTCTGTGTCTTGTAGGGCCTTACGCAAATTGGTGAAGCTTTTATTTAGTGCCCATTGGAAAGCACAAATATAAAAGGGACAATTTGAACAAGTGTTTATTAGATTGAGTAAGGGGTCCACAAGATGACTCGAATTAATTAATTCATTCATGTCTTCTGCATCACCGAGCATACTCAAGCCAATTAAAGCCCTTATTCAGATATTTTTAAACTGAACTTTCAAATGATTAGACATTGATTTGGAAATCCCATGGTGATGGCAATAGAAGAAATTTGTAGTTTGATTAGATTATGCTACTGCAAACAACATTTATTCTACTGGATATGGCTTAATCACCATGAGTTCTTAAGGGACTGATTTTTTTAAATGTATGATGACTATTTATTAATTAATTTAATAGTGTTTTAAAGGAAATAATGGAGGGCAGGTATGTAAGAATTTTTCAGATTCTTAAAGTGTTCCTTAGAGCTAGTTTATTATACAAAGAACGAGTGTGTACAATTCACAAGAGGATGTCATTGGAGATATAACAAAAATGATACAAGCATTAAAAATTATGCTTTGGGCTTACAAAAATAAAAATATCACAGGAAAGTACATAATTGTATGCTGCACATGGACATTATTTGCTAGCTTTAGCCACTATATTAGAGTCATTACTGTCCAATTCAAAAATAATGAGCATTTCCCCAGCAATCACACCTCTCCTCTTCAGCTACATTTCAAAAATAGAATAGCACTATCATGAAGAATATGTTTATTATATCATATATTTTTTCCTTAAAGAACAGAAATGTACCATTGAAAACTAGAAGACAGGAAGGAGAAAAGGGCATTGTTTACAGACTGATTGTACTTAGCACAGACTCTCTTCTTTCTCTAGGATGTCTCAAAATTATATATATATAAAAAAGAAACTCTTTGAAAAGGTTACTACAAGGAAGTGGATTAATAGTGTCTTATACCCTGAAGCAAAGTTTAAATAGACACATGGAGTAGTTCTCACATTACAGTAGGTAATTTTCCATTCAGGTACTCTCAACTTCTCATCACTGTTGGAAGTGAGCCACATCCAGTCTGATTTTAATTAGCACTGATGTCACACCCCCATCTCTGTATCCCTTCCTTTTCTGTTTTCTTTTCTTTCTTTTTTTCTTCAGCATCTGTGGAAAAGAGTTGTATTTCACAAAAGCTTATGCCTTAATACCTAAATAAATGTGTTACTCTTTAAAGTGTCACCAGACTCCTAGTTCTTTGTCCTTAGTAATGCTTCTCTTCTGATGGTGGAGATTTCCCATTTCATAGCAAACATTTTTCATAGTTAAAGAGCAAAACAATTATATATTACATCACAACATATGATGCAGCTATCTCAACTGATCTTAATGCATACGTCAACTCATAATCATTTAATAAAGTCCAATCACTAAATGCAGCTCTATAAAACAAATACCTATTTTATCAATACTGCCTTACAGTTGAAGCAGACTAGTTTCCAGCTAGGCATTTGTCAGTGTTCAATCAGGCACAGGTGTGGTGCTGGCCTTGGCATGAACTGGCACCCAAACTGCCTCTGTCACAGCCCTATCCCATGTTCCCTAGGGTGTCTGAAAATCAGTCATGTGCTTAACACAGGATTTAGATTCCTATTTTTGAAAATCTCAGAATTGGTGGCTGCTCAGTGGCCTTGAATGAAATGAATTGATGCTTCTAGTCTATTTCTAGCAAACTAGTGACCATTTTACAAGCAAAGTTTGTGTAGGTGGCCTCTCCAGAGAGATTTGAGACAGCAATAAAGGTGACTGTTGTGCTTCAACTTTCAAGTAAATTTAATGACATTTTGTTCCTTTTAAAATTAAAATATGGTAATTCTTCTTAGAATCAGGTGGTGATATTTGAAAACTTTAATATTTTTTCCTTCTGAGAATCAAATTTATACTCCCATAGGTATCCCACAGGAAATTAGTTTAGCTACTCCTATGCAAACGGGACGGCTTCTCCCCCAACCGTAGTTAATTTACCTCCCTGAGAAGTGATAGTTGTGTCAAAGGGAGAAGTTCTTCTCAGGAATTTTTCACATCTCTGAGTGATGTAGTTATGCCAATGTAAGTCTGTAGTGCAGACTCAGCCTTAAAAAAAATCTGTATTCTTATAAGACAGTGAAAACTAAAATTTAAAAATGTAGAAAGTTTGAAATCCAAATCAGTAGGAAAAACAATTTGTCTAATGAGGCTAGGATGGACTTGAACAGATAACAGCTTCTTTTTTACCAAATGTTTTTACTTCATTCATTTTCTCTACACTGGCTGAGCTACAAATCAAGTTGAAGTAACAGATCCATTAAACATAGATGAAAGGCTAGTGGCAGAGTTAAAATAGCTGCCAGATGTCATGATGAATTCAAGATGTCCTCATGATGCTATTCCAAGATAATTCTCAAATGATATGAAGGGTAAACCTATTCACAGTTGATTCAGGATGACTTCATGATATATTGCACGTCAGAAAAATAACCCTTACAAACCGATTAACTTCCCTCAGGTCTTTGCACTCTGCTTTGCTCTCCTTTTGACTTCACAGCTGTGGCCACTTTTTAAATCATTTAAAATGAGTTCACTACATAAGATCTAATGTCTGGACATTGAAGATAGCAAAGTTCAAACTCAAAATCATTCGATCAATTTACCAAGGGAGATGGTAGGTCTCTGTCATTTGAAATCTTTTAGACAAAATCAGATGTTGCTAACGACATAATCTAGCTCAACCACAAGATATTGGCATGATGCAGGAGTCACTGGGGGCATCTCTAAACTACATCCCTCTTTCGAAAAGGGGATGTAAATTAGACAACTTGAAATTGCAAATGAAGCCGGGATTTGAATTTCCCACATTTTATTTATGTATTGGTGGCCATGTGTTCTTTTGAAAATGGGTATTTCACAAGTGAAACCACTGTCTAGATGTGGTTCTTTTGGGGAAAAAACCCTTTTTTGAAAGATCCTGTGCTTTTCCGAAAGACCTGCATATAGACAGCGGTTTTACTTTCAAAATATCCATTTTCAAAAAAAGTGCAATCGCCATTATGCAAATGAAGTGCGGGAAATTCAAATCCCGGTTTCATTTGCAATTTTGATCTGTCTAATTTACATCCCTATTTCGAAAGAGGGATGTAGTTTAGATGTAGCCTGGGTGAAATGTAATGGCATGTGTTATGTAATAGGTCAGACTAGTGAACTAGTGGTCCCTCTGGCCTTGAACTGTGCAAATCTACAAAATTGGTGCATTGATATGCTGCCAAAAATTTTAGAAAGGGGCTCTCTCAATGAATTTCCACTTTAGTTACATATCTAATGGACAGTCATATTACAGTAGTTCAGTACTTTCTACAACACTCAAAAGATGCATCAGTTCAAAATTCATTTCCCAACTCTCTCTGTAAAATTCAGAAATTCCATACTCTGCTTTTCACCCCAAATCATCAGTCCTTCCACTCGCACCTCTTTTGGCCCATTATCCTTTCTCTCCCACTATAGACCTCTTAGGTGACTATGGGTCACTCCTCTGCTGTTTCTGACAACCTCAGAAGTGGTGGCAGGTAAGAGTTCAGCAGCCTCTTCTTGCAACCCTTTTGAAAGACAGATGATCCTGAGGCCTTTGCGTGCATAGTGGTTGATCAAGGAGCCAGTCCCCTCTCGTGGTGAGTATAGTCCACTTTATTTTGTGAAGCTGCTGGTCTCCCCTGACTCTTGATGTTCTTCCCTATCTTATAAGTGTTGAGCAGAAGAGTGATGAAAATGAGATTTCAGTTTTCCACCAAATATTGGGTCTTGTGTGTGAATAGGGACTATAGGGATAGGCAGTCAGACCTCATCTCTCAATCATCTCCTTGTGTGGAATAGCACAGGACAGGGGAGGGAGGAAAGAAAGGGGAGGTGATGTCAAGGTGCCCCCTCCCACTCCGTATCCTTTCTCCACAAAGCAGAAAGGGGGCACTACAGGACTTGGGAGGGAGTTCGCTGGCTGCTTTAGGGAGTGATCCACAGCCAGGGCAGGGGGGAGCTTGCCTTAGCCCCACTGCACCACCACCCAGAAGCAGGGGCGGATATACAGCAGGGCGAGCAGGACAGCCGCCCCGGGCCCCGCACTTTAAAAAGCCGCGCGCATGCGCCGTGACACCACCGCGCATGCGCGTTGCATCACCACGCATGCACCATGGCAAAGGGGGGCGCCTCAAGATTATGCTGGCCTGGGCCCTGCAAAACGGTCATCTGCCCCTGCCCAGGAGCCATCAGCAGTGCCCAGCTGGAGCCCACATCCCTAATTCCTATGCTAGTAATGAACTCTCTCCTGTACCCCTGAGTTCCTCCCTAGCCCTGAGCACCCCTGCATCCAAACGCCCTCCCAGAGCCTACACCTAGAACCCCCTCCTAAATCCCAACTGCTTGCCCTCCAAAGCAGCTCAGAGCCCCTCTCATGCTCTCGATCCCTTAATCCAAGACCACAGCCTGCACACCAACCCTCTGCCCCAGCCTGATGGAAGTGAGGGAGGATGGGCAAGAGAGGGAGGATGGAGTGAGCAGGGGCGGGGCCTTGGAGAAGGGACAGGAGGGAGGCAGGACAAGGGTATTTACATTTGAGGTAGATCTTGGATTGAATTTAAATTCAAAAAGTGACCTCGTGCATAAAAAGGTTGGGGTATGTCTACACTGTCACCCTAGTTCGAACTAGGGTGGCTAATGTAGGCATTCGAAGTTGCAAATGAAGCCGGGGATTTAAATATCCCGGGCTTCATTTGCATTTTGCCAGGCGCCACCATTTTTAAATCCCCGTTAGTGCGGACTCCGTGCCCGTGGCTACATGCGGCACGGAGTAGGTAGTTCGAATTAGGCTCTCTAATTCGAACTACCGTTACTCCCGAGGTGTACCGGTAGTTCGAATTAGAGAGCCTAATTCGAACTACCTACTCCGTGCCGCATGTAGCCGCGGGCACAGAGTCCGCACTAACGGGGATTTAAAAATGGCAGCGCCCAGCAAGATGCAAATGAAGCCCGGGATATTTAAATCCTGGGCTTCATTTGCAACTTCGAATGCCTACATTAGCCACCCTAGTTCGAACTAGGGTGGCAGTGTAGACATACCCTTGAAGACCACTGCTCTAGGATACATTCTAAGTGTAACTGGCTCATTTCACATAAAATGAGGATGTAGGGGTGATCAACTCTGAAGAACCAAAGCCCTCCATGGAACAGACCTGTGTTGCCATAGTGTTGCTATGCACTGTTGTTTTATGCTCTACAACTCCTTAAGGTGTTGCCACTCTACAAAAGAATCCACAGGGAAATTACTGCAGACTCTGTTAGCCCAGTATGCGTGGCCCTACCACTCTGAAGAATGGAAGCTCATCTCCTCTCCTGTTGCAAACTCTAGCTAGCTGCTATCCATTCCCTAGGGTAATTCCATGTACAGTGAGGTTCCTTCCCTTCAGGGAGATAGGAGTCATGTTGTGACTCTGTATTTGGAAAAAAAAAACCTAGAAAGCCAAACTACTGAAAGGGGTCACCCCAACAGGGAGGTCATGCCAATATTCAATAGTCTGACTCATTATTGCCAAATTCCTTAGCTTTAAACACAATTTATAATTGTGTAACTTGCAAGAGAGTGGGGGGATTTTACAACACAGCAAATGCTAGGGAGCTGATTTTGATCCAACCAATATAACACCATTGACTTCACATGAGTTAATCCTGATTTATGTAAGTGTAATTGAAAGAAAAATTGGGTCAAATATCCCTGTATATGATGATCTTTTCAGCTAGGTTAATAGCCATCCCCAAAATCTGAAAATAATTGTCTGAACAGAGTCTAAAGATGGTATCGTCATCCAAATCTGTAGCCATTAAGCATATGTACAAGAGGAACATAAGCAGTGCTCAGCTTGATAATTCTAATAGAGAACGTGGTGACCCAAGCTGATTCAGACACAATGAATGAGAGAAATACTGTGCCAGATGGAATACTTCGGAAACTTATGAGGATCAAAATGACTCCAGCATTTGTATTTTGATCTTGTTTAAACTTTCATTCTATCCTTTCTTGTTTAACATTTATTAGCGTAATAATTTTCTTGTACCAATGTAGTAATACGTTACTTTCCAGGAACACAGCAGGAGACCGTGTACTTATATGAGGACTTACTCTGATAGAGATAACCTCTTCAAGAACCGCAGCCTGCTTACTGAACTGAAACTCTGCTTTTGCTCAGATAAGAATTTTGTTTTTCCCTCAATTATTTGAAATGTAAATTACCTTTACAGAGGAGCAATAATTCCTTTCCACCTCAGATAAAACCTCTCTTTGGGTATGTCTAAACTACATAACATAAGAACATAAGAACATAAGAACGGCCGTACTGGGTCAGTCCAAAGGTCCATCTAGCCCAGTATCCTGTCTACCGACAGTGGCCAGCACCAGGTACCCCAGAGAGGGTTGACCGAAGACAATGATCAAGCGATTTGTCTCCTGCCATTCCTCTCCAGCCTCTGAAAAACAGAGGCCAAGGACACCATTTTATCCCCTGGCTAATAGCCTTTTATGGACCTAACCTCCATGAATTTATCTGGCTTCTCTTTAAACTCTATTATAGTCCTAGCCTTCACCGCCTCCTCTGGCAAGGAGTTCCACAGGTTGACAACACGCTGTGTGAAGAAGAACTTCCTTTTATTAGTTTTAAATCTGCTACCTATTAATTTCATTTGGTGTCCTCTAGTTCTTCTATTATGGAAACTAATAAATAACTTTTCTTTATCAGCCCTCTCCACACCACTCATGATTTTATAGACCTCTATCATATCCCCCCTCAGTCTCCTCTTTTCTAAACTGAAAAGTCCCAGTCTCTTTAGCCTCTCCTCATATGGGACCCGTTCCAAACCCCTAATCATTTTAGTTGCCCTTTTCTGAACCCTTTCCAGGGCCAAAATATCTTTTTTGAGGTGAGGAGACCACATCTGTACACAGTATTCAAGATGTGGGCGTACCATAGTTTTATACAGGGGCAGTAAGATGTTCTGGGTCTTGTTTTCTATCCCTTTCCTAATAATTCCTAGCATCCTATTTGCCTTTTTGACCGCCGCTGCACATTGTATGGAAGTTTTCAGAGAACTGTCCACGATAACTCCAAGATCTCTTTCCTGATTTGTCGTAGCCAAATTAGCCCCCATCATACTGTACGTATAGTTGGGGTTATTTTTCCCGATGGGCATTACTTTACACTTATTCACATTAAATTTCATTTGCCATTTTGTTGCCCAATCGCTCAGTTTGGTGAGATCTTCTTGGAGTCCCTCACAGTCTGCTTCTGTTCTTATCCTAAACAGTTTGGTATCATCTGCAAACTTTACTACGTCACTGCTTACCCCTTTCTCCAGATAATTTATGAATAAGTTGAAAAGGATTGGTCCCAGGACTGACCCTTGGGGTACACCACTAGTTACCCCTCTCCAATCTGAAAATTTACCATTTATTCCTACCCTTTGTTTCCTGTCTTTTAGCCAGTTCTCAATCCAAGAAAGGACCTTCCCTCTTATCCCGTGGCCATGTAATTTACACAAGAGCCTTTGGTGAGAGACCTTGTCAAAGGCTTTCTGAAAATCCAAGTATACTATATCTACTGGATCCCCCTTGTCCGCATGTTTGTTAATCCCTTCAAAGAACTCTAATAGATTAGTAAAACAGGATTTCCCTTTACAGAAACCATGTTGACTTTTTTCCAACAAATTATGTTCTTCTACATGCTTCACAATTTTATTCTTTACTATTGTTTCGACTAATTTGCCCGGTACTGAAGTTAGACTTACCGGTCTGTAATTGCCAGGATCGCCTCTTTTTAAACATTGGTGTCACGTTGGCTACCTTCCAGTCATTAGGTACGGAAGCCGATTTAAAGGAATTAATAGCTCAGCAATTTCCCATTTAAGTTCTTTTAGAACCCTTGGATGAATGCCATCCGGTCCCGGAGATTTGTTAACATTAAGTTTTTCTATTTGTTCCAAAACCTCCTCTAATGACACTTCAATCCGGGACAGTTCCTCAGATTCATCACCCACAAAGGACGGTGCAGATTCAGGAATCTCCCCAACATCCTCAGCCGTGAAGACTGAAGCAAAGAAATCATTTAGTTTCTCCGCAATAGCTTTATCGTCCTTGATTGCTCCTTTTATAGCTCGATCATCTAGGGGACCCACAGGCTTTTTAGCAGGCTTACTGCTTCTAATGTACTTAAAAAACATTTTGTTATTTCTTTTTGAGTTTTTGGCTAGCTGTTCCTCAAAATCTTTTTTTGCTTTTCTTATTACATGTTTACACTTGATTTGACAGTGTTTATGTTCCTTTCTATTTATCTCACTAGGATTGGACTTCCACTTCTTAAAAGATACCTTTTTGTCCCTCACTGCTTCTTTTACATGGTGGTTAAGCCACGGTGACTCTTTTTTCGGTCTCTTGCTATGTTTTTTAATTTGGGGTATACATTTAAGTTGGGCCTCTATTATGGTGTCTTTAAAAAGTTTCCATGCAGCTTTCAGGGATTTGGCTCTAGTCACTGTGCCTTTTAATTTCTGGTTAACAAACCTCCTCATTTTTGTGTAATTCCCCTTTTTGAAATTAAATGCCAGGGTGCTGGACTGCTGAGGTGTTCTTCCCACCACAGGAATGTTGAATGTTATTATATTATGGTCACTATTCCCAAGCGGTCCTGTAACGGTTATATCCTGGACCTGATCCTGCACTCCACTCAGGACTAAATCGAGAATTGCCTCTCCCCTTGTGGGTTCCTGCACTAGCTGCTCCAAGAAGCAGTCATTTAAGCCATTGAGAAATTTTATCTCCACTTCTCTTCCTGAGGTGACATGTATCCAGTCAATATGGGGGTAATTAAAATCCCCCATTATTATAGAGTTCTCTATTTTGGTAGCCTCTCTAATCTCCCTCAGCATTTCAATGTCAGTATCGCTGTCCTGGTCAGGTGGTCGGTAATATATCCCTACTGCTAATTTCTTATTATTGGAGCATGGAATTTCTATCCATAGCGATTCTATGGAACATGTTGATTCAAACTAATTTAATTCAAACAAAGTTAATTCAAACTAACAGCCGTTAGTTCGAATTAACTTTAATAGCGGCTATACATACAAACCACTAGTTCGAATTTAAATCGAACTAGCAAAGCACTTAATTCAAACTAGGTAAACCTCATTCTACGAGGACTAACACCTAGTTCAAATTAAGTAGTTCAAATTAAGGGCTGTGTAGCCACTTAATTTGAACTAGCTGGAGGCTAGCCCTTCCCAGGTTCCCCCGGTGGCCAGTCTGGACCAAACCAGGAAAACTCCTCTGCTCTTCCCCAGCCCCAGGGCCCTTAAAGGGGTAGACTCTGGCCAGACGACACTTGCCAGAGCCAGCCCTGCCAGCAGTCTCTGCCCCGACCCAGTGGCCCCAGGATGAGCCAGGCAGCCAGTGACAGCCAGCCATCCCCTGCCCAGTCCCCCAGCACCCAGGGGCCAGCCAGAGGCTGTAGACAGCGCACGCTCTCCTGGACTAGTGTGGGGTCATGGACCTCATTGAGGTTTGGGGGCAGGCCACCAACGTCCATGATCTCCACATTAGGAGGAGGAACGTGGCCATCTACAGCTGCATAGAGGCCACCATGGCCCAAAAGGGACACAGGCGCACCCAGGAGCGTGTGTGAAGAGACCTGACACACTCCCAACCCTGGGCGGGACCCAGCAGGACGCTCTCCCTTCACACACCCCCTCTACACAGAGGCAGGGGACATCTCCCTCCTGCCCGGCCACACTATACATGGCACAGGGGCATGGGTGCAGTCTTGGGGCAGCTCCCAATCCCAGGGAGAGCCAGACATCCTGCCCATGGCCTCTGTGCAAGCACAGCAGCTCTGACGGTGCAGGGCATGGTTGCCCTCACGTTGCAGGGGCGGGGCTAGGCATCATCCACTGTGTCCCCAGGGAGAACTGACCACTTTTCTTCTTTCTCTACAGCTGTACTAGCTGTTCTTGCAGGGTGCACCACCCTGCCCGGGACATGCTCCCGCACCCGCAACCTGCTCCAGATGACCACCACATGGCAGGAGTACTGTGACCAGCACATGGGCGCCCTGTGAGCCCTGCACTGCACCGTCGAGGCCTGGATGCGGGAAGACCTGCAGCTCTTCTGGGAGCAGCTGGCTGAGGACCGAGCCAGAAACAATAACCTGCAGGCCCTGCTGCAGAGCATGGTGTCCTGTGCCGGTCCTGCGCCTGCTGCCCCGCAAACAACTGTCCCTCCTCCCACTCCTGCCCCCCCACTTCTTCCTCCTCAACCTCGACACCCTTCTCCTCAATGTCCACACCCCCCACCTCAACCTCCACATCCTCCTCCCCATCCCACTGGGGACGCCGAAGCCCCCTCCCTTACTGTGCTGGGAGGCAGTTGGCCCGGCGAGACCTCCACACCTGATTCCTGAGTGTCCCATCCCCCTTCTTTCCCTTGCTTCCCCTTCCAGCTCTCTCCTCCCAGTTTTCCCCCTCCTCTCTCCTACTCTCTGTCCTGCCCTCTCCTGCCTCCTTTCCCCCGTCTCCCCACAGTTTCATTCCCCCTTCCCATTTGTGTTGCATAAAGAGAGTTGTTATTTTTGAAAATACGTGTCTTTTATTTGACATCAAGAAGGGGAGGCTAGGGAAGGGTAAATGGAAGGACGAGAGGGAGGAATGGGGCACAAGCCCCCAATGGGGCAGACCAGGGAGACTGTTAGCGTGCCTCAGGGTGGAAGCTCTCCCGCAGGGCCCCCTGGATCCTGACATCCCCTCGATAGTCCTCCCGGATGGCAGCCTGCATAAAGTGTAGCCAGGCTGCTGGCAACGTGTCAATGAGACACAGCAGAGTCCCATGGGGCAGGTCTGGTTCCATGTTGCAGAATGCCATGGTGTCCCGACTGAGGGCAAGCAGAGCACTCTGAGACACAAATGCTTTGCTGTCCCTCAGCGAGGTAGACCAGCAAGCAGAAAAACCTGAGAACTGTCTGTCCAAGATGGGGGGTCGGGGTCCTTTAAGCACAGCCCTCAGCTAACCTGAGGCAGCAGTCCCACACACTAAGTCCGACTCTGATGCCCTTTTGGCACAGGTTCCAGCCAGGCTTATCTTCGATTTAAGATCCACTCAATGTGGACGTGCTAATTCGAATTAGTTTTTAGGTCTAGATGCACTAATTCGAATTACCTTCTTTCAAATTAACTAATTCGAATTAAGTTCGTTTGAATTAGTGCTGTAGTGTAGACATACCTACTGATTATCATTTTATTTCACAGGGAAGAGGAATCTCGCAATATGGTCATCTTACATTAACCCCTCCACATTTTCTTTTCCATTGTTTGCTCCTTTTCCTCACTTCAGACCTTTTTCTGTGTCCCTTCTCTTCCCCCTCTCCTCCTGCAAAGTTCTTAAGAACATTCCCTTTTATTTTTCTCCTTTTCCATTTCTATATTTGGTTCCAGGGCTGGGTTTGTGCCCTGTATTCATAATTGAATACCATTCTATTCTACTCGTCCTTTAATCCTGTCCCACAACTTGCACTTTAGACTTTACTGGGATTCGTACCCTGATTTCTCTCCACCTCAGCATAAACTATGGCCGATAGCTCAACCTTCTCTCATCCTCTTTGATAGTTTTGTCAAAGTTAAATAATATGTGGGAAGCATATTATCTTTCTGGTAGGCAACATTTCCTGGCCTCCACTACCTAATGCCAGAAAGAAGACAGTGAAAAGCACCATATTTGCAGTCTACATTTTATATGCAGTCCTAAAACTAAATAGTTTGGGGATAAAGAGACCTGAGGTACTTCTCTGAACGAGCTGCAGTCATGGGGATTGGGCTTTCAGCACTCCTTTACATCATGTTCTTGATTCCAACTTACTCTCCTTATCACATGTACAAATAAAAGAAATCCACCAAAATAACAGAATAGGTGTCATGGCTTGTCTATACTTCTGACTAAGGATATGTCTACACTACAACGTTAATTCGAACTAAGCTAATTCGAACTAACGCATCAAGACTAAAAAACTAGTTCGAATTAGCGTTTTGTTAATTCGAACTAGCATGTCCACATTAAGTGGACCCTGAACCGGGCTTAAGGATGGCCGGAAGCAGTGCCGGCAGGGCATCAGAGGAGGACTTAGAGCGTGGAGATGCTGTCTCAGGCTAGCCGAGGACTGTGCTTAAAGGGTCCCGACCCCCACCCCGGACAGACAGTTCTCAGGGGTGTCCCGCTTGCAAAGCAGTCCTGGCTTGGATTACCCGGACTACCCACACTGGGCACATCACAGCACTCGGCCATCAGACCGGCTGCACTTGCCGCAGCTGCCATCTGGGGAGAGGGGACAATTGGGGGGCTGCAGGAGAGCTTCCACCCCCAGAAGCCCGCAGAGCCGGCCCAGTCTTCCCCATCGGGGGCTCGTGCCCCATTCCTCCCTCACCTCCTTCCACTTACCCTTCCCTAGCCCCTCTTCTTGATGTACAAAGTAAAGATAACGTGTCTTCCAAAATGGAATCTGTATTTATTGAACAAAACTGGGGGAGACTGGGAAAAGGAGGTGGGAGAGGGGAAGAGAGAGGCTGGGAGAGGGGAAGGCAACTAAAATGATCAGGGGTTGGGTACAGGTCCCATATGAAGAGAGGCTAAACAGACTGGGACTTTTCAGCTTAGAAAAGAGGGGACGGAGGAGGGACAGGATAGAGGTCTCTAAAAGCAGGAGTTGGGTGGGTAGGGTGCATACAGAAAAGTTCTTCATTAGTTCCCATAAAGAAGGACTAGAGGACACCAAAGGAAAGGAATGGGTAGCAGGCTTCAAACTAGTAACAGAAAGTTGTTCTTCACAAAGCAGAGAGTCAACCTGTGGAACTCGTTGCTGCGGGAGGCTGTGAAGGCTAGAACTAGAACAGAGTTTAAAGGGAAGTGAGATCAAGTGATGGAGGTTGGGTCCATGGAGTGCTATTAGCCAGGGGGTAGGAGTGGTGTCCCTGCCCAAGGTTTGTGGAAGGCTGGAGAGGGATGGCACGAGACAAATGGCTTGGTCACTGTCTTCGGTCCATCCCCTCCAGGGTCCCTAGGGTTGGCCGCTGTCGGCAGACAGGCTACTGGGCTAGATGGACCTTTGGTCTGACCCAGGATGGCCACTGTAAGCTCAGGGCTCAGTGTCGGGGGTCTCAGTGGACCACCTTGATTTCCATGCACACCTGCTCCTGGGTGGCCAGGCTGGCAGCTCTCTTGCCCTAGCCGGCCACTTTCCTGTGCCTAGTGCGGAGATCGTGGATGAGGTCCACAATGTCTGCACTAGCCCAGGCAGGTGCCCGCTTCTTGCAGTCCCAGGCAAGCTCCCGGGAGCTGCCATCCTGGTCCCGGGAAGAGGGGGATGGCTGGGGGGTATCGGGTGGGTGTCTTGATCCGTGCCAGGTGCAGGGTCTGCTGGCTGGGTGCTGGCAGGCTTGCACCTGGCACGGGCACCGTAGCCAGCCTGTGCCCCTTTAAAGGAGCCAGGGCCGGGAGGGGGGCAGACGAGTTTCCGTGGTGTTGGCCAGAGTGGCCACCAGGGAAACCTGGGGAGGGCTAGCCTCCCACTAGTTCGAATTAAGGGGCTACATACCCCTTAATTCGAACTAGCTAGTTCAAATTAGGCTTAATCTTCGTAAAATGAGGTTTTCCTTGTTTGAACTAAGCGCTCTGCTAGTTCGAATTAAATTTGAACTAACTTTGTATTGTAGACATACCCTAAGAGGCACTGCTGCAGTCAATGCTACTAGTTAATACACATACATGAGCGACACTAGCTATGTTGACAGGAGACACCTTCCCATTGACACAGTGCTGTCTATACCTGGGTTATGGTTGATATAACTATGTCTCTCAGAAGTGCGGATTTTTCTGAGTAACAGAATTATGCCAATATAAATGTGTAGCATAGCCCTGGCCAAAGTGATGTGCTTTATGATGGGGAAACAGTGATAGTAATTCATATTTCAGAAGACATTTTCATAAATCAGAAAGGTGAAATGTAGTGAAGCTCTGTTCTAGCAGAGTCATCAATTCATTGCTCTTATGCTTGTGTGGGTTTTTCTGTGATTGCTGCTTATCTTGCAGATGTCATATTCTGTGCAATAAATTTTCAGTTGCTCATTGCCTTTTTTCCTATATTTGTCAAATGTTATCAAACAGCACGAAAAGGCCTTTATTTTCTTTGATCTCTTCAGAACTCTTAAGAGAAGCAAAATTTTACACAGAGTTAAGCATTTAGGAAATCACCTACTTTTTGACATAAAAATGTAGATGATGAAATCTTTTTTGGAGAGGACAAAAAGGTGACAATCCAGCTTTCATCCTGATTTCCCCAGTGTAGGCAAGTGAGAAATGAATTCTTCGGAGCACCTTCAAAATGCTGTGATTTTATTTTCTTAATGCTAGGGGAAAATACAGGTAAAGTAAAAATAAACAAAATAAAATTACTTTAAAATGTACAATGAGTAATTTAAAGACATAGCTATAAACATTTCCTTCTGTAGCAAAAATAAAGCTCTAGCTACACGTATTGTGTGTCCGCCTCTCACTACATATATAACTTCTTGCACAATAGGGTCCTAATGCAGTATCTACACTTTTCTGTAATTAAATTCAGGACACCCATTAGCTGATACTTTACACTTAAGTGAACACACATTTGTTCTCCTTTCCATTTGGCTAGAGAAGGCATAAAATAATGAAAGTCTCACAAAGCTTCTTTTGATAATTTGTAAGGTTTTGCTTCCCTTTGTGAAAATATGCAATAAACAACTCATAGGATTTCAAACCAGAAGCCTTACAGATTATTGCTGACCCCTGAAAATCAGAAAACCAGACCTAACTCATTGATACCTCATCCCATTCAGTACCAAGGGATGTTCTGGGGCAGGATAAAGTCCTGCCCACTGAGTAGTAAATTACTCCATATGTAGTCCCATTGAAATCAATGGAACTACTTTCGGAGTAATGTTTTATTCAACATGAATAAGGGTGGCAAAATCAAGGCAAAAAATAAGGAATTTTTCTAAATAAGAAATGTTCTCATTGTACTCATTTGCCTGTATAAGTGAATGTAATGAGACGGGACTCACCACCGTGGCACTTCTTGATGGCCATTCTGGGAATTAGCTCACTGGTGCCAATGCATCCTCCTCAATGTGTCTCGCCACTGTCATGTCTGCAATCTTCACAATTCTGCAACCCATATCGTTCCCGGGACCATGGCATCCTCTTCTGGGAATAGACAGAGCCCACTTTGTTATCTCCTCTCCTTCCAGGGCACCAGCAGTCCTTAGTCCTGTCATTTGCCTCAGTAGTTAACTGCAGGTCCAGCCCCTTGGTTCCGAAGCAAACTGCCATCTGAATCCACCACTCTTCTCATTGGCATGGGGAAGCAGGCTTCTCCACTACTCTTGGTCCTGATCCAAGGACTCTATAGCCAGCAACCACCTACAGTTCTCCTCCAGCTTCTGCTGCCTGTTTCCCTGGGCCACTTACTTGTAGTCCCAGAACCCTTTTTGCCCCTATATCAGGGCTTCTATCTGTCAGCCAGTCAGGCTGGATTTCTTCTTACTACCCTGACCTTGTCCAGCCCTTCTCTATCTGAGGTTATCCTCCCAGTAGTCAGTTCCTCCCCTTTGCACTACATGGAGAGATTGCCTTCTGCTCTGTTGAGCAGTCCTTTTTATATATCCCTCCCTGGTCCTGACTGGCTTTTCCAACAAGCCTCCTCCTTATTGCCTGTCTCAATAAGCCATTTTCCATTGGTTGGGGCTCTGTGCAGCTTCTCTGGGGGCTGCTTTAACTTGGCTGTTACTGATTCTTAGTCCATTTTGTGTTTCAGTTGCCATTTATGCTCCTTTGATCCATAATAGAAACCTCCCTTGCTAGCCTCTGTTCCATCCAGGATAGAGTATTAGCCCTGCTTTCTCACTGATATTTGACTTTTTTTGGAATCTGATATACAGTTCAGTGCATAGCTGACATTTACTAAATAACAATGAAAATGTGTCCACCTGTAATAATGCTGAAAAGAAACCATTATAACATTTCTCTCCAGTAAGAGGCTGGTATTATTGTCAGCTCTGTAAGACTCTTCCTAGTTTCCACTAGCTAGAGGACCAGAATATTTTAAATCTTGATTCCCCGACTCAGCTTTTCTGTGTGATGCAAAAATAGCACCATCTGCCAAGTGAAATAGGCTCATTTCCCAATCTAAAGAGCTGTTTGTTCCTTGATTTAGTGAGCACAAAATCACACAACAATGTCTGGTCATCAGCATTTTTTGTTACACACAGAAATGTTGGTTGGCACAGAATTCACTGATATTTACTGGCAAACTTTATGCCTTTTATTATAATTTACTATGTGACATCCTCTCTCTTTAATTCCCTTCTTTTCTATTTACTGTATGTTCCAGAGGATTTGAAGAATCTGTACAGTTTCAAATCTTGTCTCTCGCACCAACAGAAGTTGGTCCATTGAAAGAAAATGGCTCATCTACATTGTATTAACAGTCATGGTTTATCTTGAGATGATAGAAGACATGCCTAGCTGTTATTTATAATAAGGATAGCCCAATGTCTGTGACTCTGTAATGTTGAAATGCTGGATGTTGCCTCTGGGTGGCGCTGTTCCCTGAGTCACGTCCTTTGCCTCCCACCGTGGTGCTCGGCTGACTTCTGCGCTGCTCAGCCGGGCTGCTGTGGGGGAGCAATCGGCGCAAGTGGCTGTTTCGGCACGGTGGTCCCCATGCAGCATGACAGCAGCTCCAGGCCCCTCCCCCTGGCCATGAACATCACCGCCCCACTTCCCTTCGCCTCCCACTGTGGTGCTCTGTTGACTTCTGTGCCGCTCTGCTGGACCACTTCGTGGGAGCAAGTGGTGGTTTGGGCTCCACGCTCCCCATACAGCACGGGGAGCGCAGAGCCCAAACAACTGTTTGGGCTCCACAGTCCCCCGAGTGAGAGGCAGGAGTGGGAGGAGAAGAGAAAGAGAGAGACGGAGAGAGAGGCAGGAGGCGGAAGAGAGCTGAGAGAGAAAGATGGGGGGAGGAAGTAGGAGAAGGAGAAAGAGAGAGAGAGAGACATGGACCTGGAGGAGAGACCTGAAAATCCCGTGTTATGAGAGGCTATTGGCTAGTTTATAATAAGGATTAAAGTGTTTTCATTTAACTGTTCTCAGCAACTGTTCTTTCTATGCCTGTCCTTAGTCTGTTTTATCCTTTTTTTTTTCCAATAACTATAAGGCCTCTTTGCTCTATTTCTAATCCTGAGCACTGTCACAATGTTGTAATATTAAAACAACTGAAAGTGTCACAAATTGTCTTTGCCAGCATGTCCCTCAGTAAAGAGACAGACTAATCCCATTAGCTGACATTATGCTCCAATCGCAATTTCCATTTAGAATACCATTTAAAAATTGGAAGGAAATAATATTCCATTATCCAATGTCTCTCCACTTCCTTTCTTTTTTATTTTTAATTAAAAATATCATCAAGGTATATCACCAAACTTCAACAATGCAATTATTTTCTCCACAGTTTCAGAACAAACCACCACCATAAAGAAATGGATGCATTTCCCATCATGCATTAACATCTTCAGTACAGGGCCATTAGTACAATCATTTGCAGTTGCTGATAGCAGTAGGGAAAATTGCTTTCAGAACAGCGATAGCCAAAGCATTGTGAGGGACATTAATGGTAACAAATGCTCCAAGAGTTATAATTAATAGCAGAAAACATATTTACAAGGTGTGTTATGTTGACCTGCACAGTGACTTTTATTTAATTGGTTAGTACTTCCAAACTAGGGGGCTGTGTCTAGACTGTATCCCTTTTCCGTAAAAAGGATGCAAATTAGACACATCGCAATTGCAAATGAAGTGGGGATTTAAATCCCCCCGCTTTATTTGCATAAACATGGCTGCCGCTTTTTTCCAGCTCGGAGCTTTGCCGGAAAAAAGCGCCAGTCTAGACGCGGATCTTTTGGAAAATAAAGCCTTTTCTGAAAGATCCCTTATTCCTTATTTTAAGAGGAATAGGGGATCTTTCGGAAAAGACTTTATTTTCCGAAAGATCCGTGTCTAGACTGGAGCTTTTTTCCGGCAAAGTTCTGATCCGGAAAAAAGCGGCAGCCATGTTTATGCAAATGAAGCGGGGGGATTTAAATCCCCGCTTCATTTGCAATTGCAATGTGTCTAATTTGCATCCCTTTTATGAAAAAGGGATGCAGTCTAGACACAGCTGGGATGTTAGCGACTATTCGACTACCCGATAAGCATAAGCCTCCACTCCTGTCCCTGTTTTCTCTGTATTTGTCCCTTGGAATCACTTGGCATTATGTGCTCTGTGGATCCTCTCCATAGGTTGGGGGGAGGTCCTTTAGATGTGGATGGGCTTATACCTGCCCAGCTCCCGAACTCCAATAGGACCACTATCCTATAGTCCTCCAGCTTGACCTTGTCACAATTCACACAAATGAATGTGCACAAACACAATCACTTAATAACTGTTGAGAAGATAGAGGGATCACTTCACAGTATCTTTAATTCAAATCCACCCTTGTGGTTGAAAGATACGCCCAGTGGAGAGTCTGAAGAATCAACTAGAGAGAGAATATGCAGAACTAGCCTTCATATGCAAATTTGTTCATATGGCCTGAACAAAGACATGAACTGAATGGACCATTATATTCAACACCCAAATGACATCAAAAGTTAAGTATCAGGTATTAATAGCCTACTCTATTAACCTCATTTACCATGGACACTGTAATTGACAGATTTTTTTCTTCCTTTTCTTTCTCCTCCTCGTCTCCCCTCTTTTTCTGCTTTTTATTTCAAACTCTGTGCAAGACTTGCTCCATATGTGTCATCTAAAGACATGGATTGTGTCCAGGAAAGCTCATGATACTATTTATAGATTTTTGTTACTCTCTGAGGGTATGTCTACACTACAAAGTTAGTTCGAACTAATGGACGTTAGTTCGAACTAACTTTCATAGGCGCTACACTAGCGCTCAGTTAGTTCGAATTTAATCCGAACTAACGGAGTGCTTAGTTCGAACTAGGTAATCTTCATTCCATGAGGATTAAGCCTAGTTCGAACTTACTAGTTCGAATTAAGGGGTGTGTAGCCCCTTAATTCGAACTACTGGGAGGCTAGCCCTCCCCAGCTTTCCCTGGTGGCTACTCTGGCCAACACCAGGGAAACTCTTCTGCCCCCCTCCCGGCCCTGAATCCTTTAAAGGGGCACGGGCTGGCTACGGTGCCCGTGCCAGGTGCAAGCCTGCCAGCACCCAGCCAGCAGATCCTGCACCTGGCACAGATAGAGCCACCCACCCGATGCCCCCCAGCCCTCCTCCTCTTCCTGGGACCAGGCTGGCAGCTCCCGGGAGCTTGCCCGGGACCGCAAGAGGCGGGCACCCGCCTGGGCTAGTGCGGACATTGTGGACCTCATCCACGATCTCCGCACTAGGCACAGGAAAGTGGCCGGCTAGGGCAGGAGAGCTGCCAGCCTGGCCACCCAGGAGCAGGTGTGCATGAAAATCAAGGTGCTCTACTGAGACCCCCGATCCTGAGCCCTGAGCTTACAATGGCCATCCTGGGTCAGACCAAAGGTCCATCTAGCCCAGTAGCCTGTCTTCCGACAGCGGCCAAACCTAGGGACCTTGGAGGGGATGGACCGAAGACAGTGACCAAGCCATTTGTCTCGTGCCATCCCTCTCCAGCCTTCCACAAACCTTGGGCAGGGACACCACTCCTACCCCCTGGCTAACAGCACTCCATGGACCCAACCTCCATCACTTGATCTCACTTCCCTTTAAACTCTGTTCTATTTCTAACCTTCACAGCCTCCCGCAGCAAGGAGTTCCACAGGTTGACTCTTTGCTTTGTGAAGAACAACTTTCTGTTACTAGTTTGAAGCCTGCTACCCATTCCTTTCCTTTGGTGTCCTCTAGTCCTTCTTTATGGGAACTAATGAAGATCTTTTCTGTATGCACCCTCTCCACCCAACTCCTGCTTTTAGAGACCTCTATCCTGTCCCCCCTCCGTCTCCTCTTTTCTAAGCTGAAAATTCCCAGTCTCTTTAGCCTCTCTTCATATGGGACCTGTTCCAAACCCCTCATCATTTTAGTTGCCCTCTCCTCTCCCAGCCTCTCTCTTCCCCTCTCCCACCTCCTTTTCCCAGTCTCCCCCAGTTTTGTTCAATAAAGACAGATGCCATTTTTGAACACAATTGTCCTTTATTTTGTACATCAAGAAGAGGGGCTAGGGAAGGGTAAGTGGAAGGAGGTAAGGGAGGAATGGGGCAGGAGCCTGCGATGGGGAGGACTGGGCTGGCTCTGCGGGCTTCTGGGGGTGGAAGCTCTCCTGCAGCCCCCCAATTGCCCGCTCTCCCCAGATGGCAGCCTGCGGCAAGTGCAGGCGGTCTGATGGTCGAGTGGTGTGATGTGCCCCGTGTGGGTAGTCTGGGCAATCCAAGCCAGGACTGCTTTGCAAGCGGGGTACCCCTGAGAACTGTCTGTCTGGGGTGGGGGGTCGGGACCCTTTAAGCACAGCCCTCGGCTAGCCTGAGACAGCATCTCCACGCTCTAAGTCCTCCTCTGATGCCCTGCCGGCACTGCTTCCGGCCATCCTTAACCCCGGTTCAGGGTCTACTCTGTGTGGACATGCTAGTTCGAATCAGCAAAACGCTAATTTGAACTGGTTTTTTAGTTCGAATTAACGTTGTAGTGTAGACGTACCCTTAGGGTACATCTACACTGAACGCTTATTTTGAAATAAACTGTTCTGGATTAGTTATTCTGAAATAGCTTATTTTGAAATAGCAAGTCAACACTGCAGGAAAGCCTCAAAATTAGACTGAAACAGGCTTCCTTATTGTAGAAGTGCTATCTTAATTTAGAGCCCAACAAGGCACTGGGGAGGAATAAATTAGAATGGCCCTGGTGAGGGGCTATTTCAAAATAGCAGCATTGGAGACATTATTCCTCATAGAATAAGGTTTACAGATTTCCATTATTTAGTTATTATTGCAAAATAATGGAATTGGAATGGCTGTGTAGATGTTCGCATTGTTATTTTGAAATACTGCTAGTTATCTCGAAATAATGGTGCAGTACAGATGCACCCTAAGATGCTACAGGACCTTTGGTTTTTTTTAAATTTGTTGTTGTTGTTGTTATAGGCTAACAAGGCTGCCTGTCTCACCCTTTTGGCAATTTAAGTTTATTTTTTAACTCAAATAATAAAATGAAAATGTAAATTTGAGCCTACACTTTTACCCTAACCTTGATAGTCCTTAGGGATTCTAGGAAAACCCCTCTCCATTCCACACCATTATTTTTGTCTGACCAAGGAACCTCTCTCATCATAACTCCTTTCTATTTTCAGTGGATTTACTTAGATACACCTCCCACTGTGATTTAATCACAATCAACCAGGATCTACATGCCATGTTTCAACTGTGCTAACAGGACTGGCTCAAAAGGAAAATGCTAATATCCTGTTATAGATTTGGTATGTAACTGAGTCATATTGAAATCATACACAAAAACCAAACATTATTTTAAAATAAAGAAATATTGTTATTATACTCTAGGCAATAACTGGTGATTGTTTCAGATATGCTTTATTCTCTGAAATAATTTACAAACAACAATTTACTATTTGCTATTGAAAATAGCAATTTTATTCTCACAAATAAGTTGTATTAGTAAATAGATATTTGACAAAAATATACTTATTGAGAAGAAAATTAGTAGCTTTCAAGATTGACTTGTCAAGGTTAAATAAGCAGGCCATTATTTTGGATTTTCAAAATAAACATTAAAACTATATTCTGTACTTCCTTCTGTACCCTTATATGCTCCCTTCTAAACTCTGATGAGAGAAGCAGGGCTAATTTTCAGTTCATGCAAATTAGCATAGATCTATTAGTTTTAGTGGAATTGAAATTATTTACACCATTTGAGAATCTGGCCCACATATTTTATTTATTCTAGTAAAAACAAAATGATAACATTTCCATGAAGTTTTTGAGGCACAATACCTACATGTAAGTGAGGGAATGGTCCCGCTATTGTGGGGAACTTTCCTGGCTTCTATACCACCCCGGTGAAATGGACCAGCGAAAGGATCTGAGTCCTCGCTCCCACTTCCTTTACCCCACGGCTTCCCTGATCCTGAGGGCTACCCCTCCACTCTCCCAAGTAGCAGAGTCCTCGAAACCCCAACAAGGCTGGGCCCAGGTTTCCTGGGGCTTAATCCCCAACCTTGCAGACACTAGGGGCAGGAGTTAGGGTGTCCCCACTCCGAGGTGCTCTCTTTACACTGCATGCTTTCTTGGCCCAGTGATCATTTCATAAGGTTCAAAGCAAATACAATTTATTAAACATCAACTGATTAAAGAGAAAAGAATAAGAAAAAAATGAGAATGGTTAAATGAGAACACACAGCCCTGCTCTGTAGCACAGGGACATCAAAACAGCAGCCTGCAGAGTGTAAGGACAGTTCACAGTCTCTTCTTTATAGGCCCCTGAGAGGCCCTGGATGTGCTGCAGGGGGGCTGCAGGCTGGACATGCTTGCTCTGGCAGTGACCACACAGCCTCAAGCTCTAAGGGTACGTCTACACTACAACGTTAATTCGAACTAACTTAGTTCGAATTAGTTAATTCGAACTAAGCTAATTCGAACTAATGGATCCAGACTAAAAAACTAGTTCGAATTAGCGTTTTGCTAATTCGAACTAGCATGTCCACATTAAGTGGACCCTGAACCAGGCTTAAGGATGGCCGGAAGCAGTGCCGGCAGGGCATCAGAGGAGGACTTAGAGCGTGGAGATGCTGTCTCAGGCTAGCCGAGGGCTGCGCTTAAAGGGTCCCGACCCCCACCCTGGACAGACAGTTCTCAGGGGTGCCCCGCTTGCAAAGCAGTCCTGGCTTGGAGTGCTCGGAGTACCCACACTGGGCACATCACACCACTCGGCCATCAGCCCGGCTGCACTTGCCGCAGGCTGCCATCTGGGGAGAGGGGGCAATCAGGGGGCTGCAGGAGAGGTTCCACCCCAGAAGCCCGCAGAGCCAGCCCAGTCCTCCCCATCGGGGGCTCGTACCCCATTCCTCCCTCACCTCCTTCCACTTACCCTTCCCTAGCCCCTTTTCTTGATGTACAAAATAAAGGACAATTGTATTCAAAAATGGAATCTGTCTTTATTGAACAAAACTGGGGGAGACTGGGAAAAGGAGGTGGGAGAGGCTGGGAGAGGAGAGGGCAACTAAAATGATGAGGGGTTTGGAACAGGTCCCATATGAAGAGAGGCTAAAGAGACTGGGACTTTTCAGCTTAGAAAAGAGGAGACGGAGGGGGGACAGGATAGAGGTCTCTAAAAGCAGGAGTTGGGTGGAGAGGGTGCATACAGAAAAGATCTTCATTAGTTCCCATAAAGAAGGACTAGAGGACACCAAAGGAAAGGAATGGGTACCAGGCTTCAAACTAGTAACAGAAAGTTGTTCTTCACAAAGCAAAGAGTCAACCTGTGGAACTCCTTGCTGCAGGAGGCTGTGAAGGCTAGAACTAGAACAGAGTTTAAAGGGAAGTGAGATCAAGTCATGGAGGTTGGGTCCATGGAGTGCTATTAGCCAGGGGGTAGGAGTGGTGTCCCTGCCCAAGGTTTGTGGAAGGCTGGAGAGGGATGGCACGAGACAAATGGCTTGGTCACTGTCTTCGGTCCATCCCCTCCAAGGTCCCTAGGTTTGGCCGCTGTCGGAAGACAGGCTACTGGGCTAGATGGACCTTTGGTCTGACCCAGGATGGCCATTGTAAGCTCAGGGCTCAGGGTTGGGGGTCTCAGTGGACCACCTTGATTTTCATGCACACCTGCTCCTGGGTGGCCAGGCTGGCAGCTCTCCTGCCCTAGCTGGCCACTTTCCTGTGCCTAGTGTGGAGATCGTGGACGAGGTCCACGATGTCCGCACTAGCCCAGGCTGGTGCCCGCCTCTTGCGGTCCCGGGCAAGCTCCCAGGAGCCGCCAGCCTGGTCCCGGGAAGAGGCGGAGGGCTGGGGGGCATCGGGTGGCTGGCTCGAGCCATGCCAGGTGCAGGGTCTGCTAGCTGGGTGCTGGCAGGCTTGCACCTGACATGGGCATCGTAGCCAGCCCGTGCCCCTTTAAAGGGTCCGGGGCCGGGAGGGGAGCAATACAGTTTCCCTGGTGTTGGCCAGAGTAGCCACCAGGGAAAGCTGGGGAGGGCTAGCCTCCCACTAGTTCGAATTAAGGGGCTACACACCCCTTAATTCAAACTAGTAAGTTTGAACTAGGCTTAATCCTCATAAAATGAGGTTTACCTCATTCGAACTAAGCGCTCCGCTAGTTCGAATTAAGTTCGAACTAGCGGAGCGCTAGTGTAGCGCCTATGAAGGTTAGTTCGAACTAACGTCCATTAGTTCGAACTAACTCTGTAGTGTACACATACCCTAAGTGGCCAGACCCCTCTCCCAGTCTGGCCTGCTGGGCCTCTTGGCTGGTGATATCTCCCTGCCCAGAGCCTCTCCCCACAGTTTGCTGGTCCTAGCTGCTCACCACACCCAGCTGCAGGTTGTGCTGCCTTGTCAGTCTCCAGCTCCTTGGTTTGCTTCTCTGTCCCTTTTGGCTTCTCTTAGCACTGCCAGTCTGCTGCTCAACACAGGGTCTGTGCTCCTTGAGCTGTGTGTGCCTGGCTCTGCTGCTGCAAAACTGCCTCTCCGCACAGCTTGCACTCCTTGGGCTTTCTGTGTCTGGCTCTGTTGCTGCAGGACTTCTTCTGCACACAGCTTGCACTGCTCTTAGCTGTGTCTCAGCTCCCTCCTTGCTCAGAGAGACCCAGGACAATCCCAGCACACAGGGAGGACGGGGCCTGGCCTCTAACTTTCCTCACTGGCCTGTCCAACCTGTCAATCAGGCTGAGCTGGAGTGTTGGCTGCTTTCCATTGTCTCTGGGGTCTGTCAGTCTCATGGACCCTTCCCCTTTTGATATTGTTTGCTGGCGAACCAAAAACTCTGTGAGGGTATGTCTACACTACCACTCTAGTTCGAACTAGGGTGGTAATGTAGGCAACCGGAGTTGCAAATGAATCCCAGGATTTGAATTTCCCGGGCTTCATCTGCATAAATCCGGGTGCCGCCATTTTTAAATGTCCGCTAGTGCGGACTCTGTGCCGTGCAGCTACACGCAGCACGGACTAGGTAGTTCGGACTAGGCAAAACGAGGTGAAACGGTAGGTAGTTCGGACTAGGTGAAATGAGGAGTAATGGTAGTTCGGACTAGGAAGCGTAGTCCGAACTACCTAGTCCGTGCCGCATGTAGCCGCACGGCACGGAGTCCGCACTAGTGGACATTTAAAAATGGCGGCGCCGGGCTTTATGCAAATGAAGCCCGGGAAATTCAAATCCCGGGCTTCATTTGCAACTCCGGTTGCCTACATTTCCACCCTAGTTCGAACTAGGGTGGTAGTGTAGACATGCCCTCACAGAGTATTAGTAAGGGGCTAACAGTCCCCTTACATACAGAAACCCACCCACCCACCCACCCCCCCAAAAAAGGAAAGAAACAAGGAAAAAACACAGAGAAACAACAGAAGATTGGAAAAGATTCTTAATTCCTTAACTTTGTGCTGCTTAGGTTTGAAATGCATTGTAGGATATGTACAATATTTAACCAGTGGTTTGGGACTACCCAAAAGGTGCTGTTCTAGTGTAACAGGTACCCGATATATTTTAAAATCCCCATATTCATCTATTTTACCCCAAAAGATGTAACATATACAAAAAATCCTACTCATGAAAAATTAAAACAGGATAATTTCTTCCCTTTTGAAAATCCATAAAGGAGGGGACTCATATAATAATTACCTAATTCTGTATCCACACAGCCATGGTGATTTGAAAGTTTGATTTGAATGATAAAATTCAAAAAAATATTAGTTTGGGGTTCCACATAAGAAATGTTCAAAGAGGAGCAAAGGGGGAAAATCAAGTAAAAACTTATACAGATTTCATATGTTACCAATAACATCCCACTATTTATAAATCTTGGCTTATAAATAAAAATGGTTTGCTTTGAAGTCATAATATATTATATACTGAAAATTTTTCTGAAAACTAGAGGGTAGCTGCAAAATGAGAAGTAATTTTTGCAAAACAATTTGCAAACGTTTTGACCATTTTTCACAGAGATGTAGAAATTTCAGTGAAATTTTGAATTGAGAAGTGTTTTAACAATATCTGTAGCTGCTCAGAAAACTGGATACAAAAGTACATGAAATAAATTCTGAAATTATTAATTTAAAAAATTTTGACTTACTCTCCTGAAAATTTATGTACAGGCTAGATTTAGTTATTGCACTTTTTAAAATTAGAACAAAAAACAAACACATAGACCATTAGGGCCCAATCCAGTACCCAGTTCCAGCAACAATTCCTGTGTGACTGGAGATGCAATCACTGAGGAAAAGGAAGTGATATTAGCAGACAGTATAAGGATTGGGAAAATCCACACTAATCATTCTGAGACTAGAGTTACAAAAATGTGTTAGAGCTGGAACTTACATTCCCCCTTCCTCAATAAAGTGGTGCAAGTTTGGGGGGTTTTATGGTTCTTGTTGGCTTCTCCCTTGAAGAATTTGGAGAGCACAACAGGCTGACAGCAGTAGTCCACAGACAACTAGGACTGAATGGAGCTAGGTTTAAAAAACGCTCCATTCCACAAAAGAGGGAAAAACTGTGGGAACTGCAGAGGCTGATGAATCACTTATTCTACATCTAGACTTCAGGCTTCTTTGGGAAGAAGCTTTTCCAGGAGAGTTCTTCCAAAAAAAACTTCTTCCAAAAGAGAGCGTCTATACTACCAAAGCACATTGAAAAAGTGATCTGCTTTTTTGAAAGAGAGAGTCCATACTGAATTTAAGCTGTGATTACTATGGACAGAGTGCCCACCAGGGAACCTGTGCTTTTCCCCCTGTTCTCTTCTTTAAAAGGAACTCCCTTTTCCCCATCCACACACGCCTTTTTCGAAAAAGGCTTCTTCCTCATAGAAAGAGATTTACCAATGTCAGAAAAAACCCTCTGTTCTTTCAGGTTTTTTTTTTTTTTTTGAAAGAACGTGATTGCAGTGTGGATGTAAGTGAACTTTCTTTTTCAGAAAAACGGCTGTTTTTCTGAAAAAAACCCTCTGTAGTGTAGACACAGCCTTAAAGAGTTAAGAGGCAAGTAATCCACCTCTGGTTTTACTTATGTCCTTTCTTAGGCAGCTGTGTTTGCATTGAAAAGATTTCAGAACCAAATCCTGTAGCCAGACAGAACCACCACCCTTCCTTCCCCTTCTCCCTCTGACATCCCTGGGAGAGAGAATCCTAGAGGGTATGTGTACACTAGCTCATTAATTCGAGCTAGGTAGGTAAATGAGGTGACCGGAATTGCAAATGAAGCCCGGGATTTAAATATCCCGGGCTTTATTTGCATGTTCCCGTCCGGTCGCCATTTTGAAATTTCACTAGCACGAACTCACTGCCGTGTGGCTAAACGCAGCAGTGAAACGTTAATTCAAACTAAGTCCTTAGTTAGAATTAACTGTTACTCCTCATTCCATGAGGTTTTACAGTTAACTTGAACTAAGGACTTAGTTTGAATTAACGTTTCACTGCCGCGTCATGCATCTGACGAAGTGGGTCTTTGCCCACGAAAGCTTATGCTCCTACACTTCAGTTAGGGTATGTCTACACTACCCGCTAGTTCGAACTAGCGGGGGTAATGTAGTCATCCGCAGTTGCAAATGAAGCCCTGGATTTGAATTTCCCGGGCTTCATTTGCATGAAGCCGGCCGGCGCCATTTTTAAATGCCAGCTAGTTCGAACCCCGTGCCACGCGGCAACACGTGGCACAGAGTAGCTAGTTCGGATTAGGCTTCCTAATCCGAACTAGCTACGCTGTGCTGTCCGAGTCACAGGGGTATTGCAAAAGAGAAAGATGGGAGATTGTTAACAATGGAAACAGAACAAAAGAAAAAAACGGTGAGAACATTTTAATGAGGTACTCAGCCAACCAGAGCCAGCAATTCCAATTAATGGATGTGAAAACTTAAATATCTCACTGCTAGAAATTTCAGAAGCAAAAACAGAGGAAGCAATTAAGCAGCTAAAAATGGCAAAACTCTTGACCAAGATAAGAACACTTTTGAAATACTTAAAGTTGGAGAGGGAGTGTTAGAACATGAAATACACAAACATCGAGATTTACTTTGGGAGAAAGAATTTACTTCCCCAAGTGAGTATTGTTCTTCTAAGAATGCTTAATAAGAGATCCTGAAGGTTTTTGTTTGGTAGAATGGAGCATATGGTATTATATTTTAGGCCTTATCTGCAGACCACAAGTGGGAAACGTAAGGCCCAGGGACCAGATGCAGTCCCTGGGTTATCTGGATCTGGCCCCCAAGGCTTATGGCTTCCCCCAGCATTGGGGAGTCCATGCTGGCACTCCAGCCCCTAGGCCTTCACACAGCCCCCAACCCCTAACTGATTTTTCTCTGGGTCAGTGGCACCTGACCCAAAAAAGGTTCCACACCACTGCTGTAGACAATGGATTGTATGATGCATTCTGGATGAAAGCTGGATGCTGATATAAGCAGGGTCTGAATCAATGCTCCCATTCTAGCCATCTGGAATGGGAAAGGAATCCTGGGTATGGTTATGCTCACTAAGTAGCTTAGCCCTAAATGGTATTCAACTGTTAATATGTAAATACAGTTAACACTGGAATGGGAAAAAAATCCTGGGTGTGGTTATGTAAATACAGTTCACTTAGAGTATGTCTACACTACAGCGCTAGTTCGAACTAAATTAGTTCAAATTAGTTAATTCGAACTAAGCTAATTCGAACTAATGCGTCTAGAACTAAAAACTAGTTCGAATTAGCGATTTGCTAATTCGAACTAGCGCGTCCACACTGATTGGACGCAGGGGGGCATTTAAGGGCAGTTGAAACCGGTTCTGGCAGGGCATCAGGTCAGTAGTTGCTTTGTGTGGCTGCTGTCTGAGGCTATCTGAGGCTCGAGCTTAAAGGGAGCCCCCCTGGACAGCCGGTTCTCAGCTTTTCCTGCTTGCTTGCCAACCTCGCCGAGGGACAGCAAAGCGTTGGTCTCTGTGCCCGTCTGTGTCGGTTCTTCCCTTCGGGGGGGCCGCCGCAGGTGGCAACATGGAGCCACGGCTCGTCCTGCACCTTCTGGTTCACGTTCTGGACTTGCTGCTGCAAGCCTGCCAGCAATGGCTCGAGGCTGCCTGGCACCACCTGGTGAACGTCAGCCCCCTGCCTCTCCGCCTGGCCGCCCTGGGGGCCGTGGAGGAGCCGCGGCGGCACCCCGGCACCGGCGTGCCCCGCCGCGTCTGGGGTCTGGACACCAGCACCGACTGGTGGGACCGCATCGTCCTGGAGCGCTGGGAGGACCGACAGTGGACCCAGAACTTCAGGATGAGGAGGGACACCTTCCTGGAGCTCTGCGAGTGGCTCGCCCCTGCCCTGCGCAGAAGGGACACTCGCATGAGACCCGCCATCCCCCTCCAGAAGCGGGTGGCCATCGCCCTCTGGAAGCTCTCCACGTCAGACAGCTACCGATCCATCGGGAACCAGTTCGGCGTAGGGAGATCCACCGTCGGAGCGGTGCTCATGCAGGTATGGCACTCGTCGGCCACCAAGCCTAGATGGCTGAGGCTGACCGCATGGCTGGACACTACGGTCAGCCCCGCACCACCGCCATCCGGGAAGCCCAGCGGGGGGCCATCCGTATACGGGAAGCCCTGCGGGAGAGCTTCCTGGTGGAGGAGGAGGAGGACTGACCTCTCTCTGCATGCCCCACTGGGGCCTTCTTCCACCCTACCCCCCTTCCCCTTTTCCCTCCCTATCTACTGTACAATAAAGACACCTGTTTTTGAAACAAAAACGTCTTTTTATTGAACATAACGGGGTGCGGGAAGGGAGGAATGAGGGTGGGAGAGGGGAGGGGGAAACCTGGGACGAGGGAGCTGGAAGGGAAGGGGAGGGAAGGGAGGAAGGGAAAGGAAAGCTCAGGGGTGGGAGTTCGGCTGCCTCTCCCGTCTCGCCACACTGCGGGTCCGGGGGCGTCGGTGGGAAATGGTTGTGGAAGGGGGGGCAGGAGGGACAGGGGGTGTGGAGGAAGCAGGAGCGGAAGCAGGAGAGGGAGCAGGGGGAGCAGGGGGAGTAAGAGGGGGAGCAGGGGGAGTAGGGGGAGCAGGGGGAGCAAGAGGGGGAGCAGGGGGAGCAAGAGGGGGAGCAAGAGGGGGAGCAGGGGGAGGAGGAAATGGGAAGCGGTCCAGCAGGCTCTGGAGGTGGCCTCGCAGAGCACGGCCCTGCTCCTCCAGGGCCTCCAGACTCCTCCGGCGCAGCCTCAGGTCCTCCTGGACCCAGTGGTCCTGGAGACGGAGCTGTCGATCCAGGAACCGGAGGTGCCGCCTCTGGTAGTCCTCCTGGTTCCTGGCTCTCCTGCTGGCCCAGGCGCGGGCGGCTGCTGCAGGCGGGGTGGTGCGCCCTGCAGGCCCAGGTGCTGCGGCTGTGGTGCAAGAAGACCAGCGGTCAATTACCCCAGGGGCCCAGGTGTGTGAAACCCAGATCCCCTCTGCAAGGCCAGGGCTCCTGCAGGATCCCCAGCTGCTGCTCCGTGGTGGGCAAGGCCCAGGCGCACGGTCCCAGGGCTCCCTCTCGCCCCAGCCCCCCGTACACATAAGGGGAACACGAGGGTACTCACAGGTGGACGCCTCCCTGGCCTCAGACGACGCTCTGTGGCGTGCCTCGGGGGTCCCGGGTCCTGGGCAGGCTGGCGGCAGGCTCCTGGCTCTCAGAGCCCTCTTCCTCCTCCTCCGTGTCCAGGAGCGGTCCCTCTGCCCCGGGGTCAATTATGTCCCGGGGGGCAGGGACGGCATGAGCCCCCAGGAGGTGTTCCAGGGCATGGAAGTGGGGGCAGGCCTCCGGGTCGGCCCCTGGCAGGCAGGCCCGGGAGTGCGACTGCCGCAAGTCCTTTATTTTGCAGCACACCTGCTCCCGGCTGCGTTGGTGGCCCCTGGCGGCCAGGCTGGCAGCCATGCAGCCATAGACGGCCGCGTTCCGGTGGCTAGTGCGGAGATCGTGGACATTGGAGGCTTCCCCCCAAACCTCGATGAGGTCCACGATCTCCACACTTGACCAGGCGGGCGCCCGCCTTTTGCGCCCCCGGGCAGGCTCCTGGGAGCCGCCAGGCTGGTCCTGGGGAGCAGTGGAGGGCTGGGAGCCCTCGGATGGCTGGCTCATAGTGTGGCAGGTGCAGGCTGTGCAGGCACAGGTGCTTGCAGCCTTGCAACTGGCACAAAGTGTATAGCCAGCCCGTGGCCCTTTAAGGGCTCCGGGGCCGGGAGGGGGGCAATAGAGTTTCCCTGGTGTTGGCCAGAGTGGCCACCAGGGAAACCTGGGAAGCCTTAGCCTCCCACTAGTTCGAATTAAGGGTCTACACAGCCCTTAATTCGAACTAGCTAGTTCGAACTAGGCTTAATCCTCGTAAAATGAGGTTTACCTAGTTCGAACTAAGCGCTCCGTTAGTTCGAATTAAGTTCAAACTAACGGAGCGCTAGCGTAGCGCCTAGGAAAGTTAGTTCGAACTAACGGATGTTAGTTCGAACTAACTTTGCAGTGTAGACATATCCTTAGTTGCTTATGGCTTCTAGATATTCTATTGTTAGAATCATATTTTGCCTATTGTAACTAATTTGGCTGTTGTGGTGTCACAAACCATGTTAACCCTAAATGTAGGAATTGTAAAATATGACCAATAATGCTTACAGGAGAGACAAAAAGAATCTTGTAAAGAATCTTGGATGGACAAGCTTTTTCCTTCCAGACTGTCATGTGGTTCGATTTATTTTAGATCCAAGGGTAACTAGGACACTCCAGGGATACTTAACCACTTTCTTATTTATTGCAAGCTTTAAACAGTTAATACAGTTGTTTATGTGTTATAAGCCTTAAAAACGATTGCTATACAATTTAAACCTTAAATACTATAAATTCTAAAGCAATTAATATAACGCAAAGCAATACAAAAGCAATTAATAGAAGATCTACTATAATACAATAGTTCACTTACACTTCACCCGTATGCTACCTACAGTGCCAGGCAAGAGGTCATTGTTCATAGAATCATAGAACCATAGAACTGGAAGAGACCTCAGAAGGTCATCAAGTCCAGCCCCCTGCTCCAACGTGTTGGAATGCCAGGCACTTGCGTCACTGGTGTGAAGGGCCTATTTACTTCTAGTTACATTGAGCAGGACCTGTGGGCCAATCCTGCTCATTCCTCCCATCAATTGTTCTTACTAAACTCATTTTATACCAAAGCGACACTTGGTCATTCTAATAATATTTATCAATTGATTACGTATTGTATAAAATACCTAAAATGCCCAATGCTCTATTTGGAGTACATCCTGCTACTCAAGACTCAGCTGCTATGTGCATAGTTGACAGTTGTACGGCTGCATCTGTAATATTCGCTTATCAGAAACTGAAGTACCAGTACAAGGTTGCTTGTCTTCTGTTCTTGTCATGGTCTCGCGTACCATGCTTAATCTCCTTTGTTATGCAAAACATTCCTGCCTCCCTGCCTGTGTGCTTAAGTGCATCAGACTTGAGACAGACCTGGGTTTTGCTTTTTAGAACTCTGCGCTGTGGACAAGGCCAACGTTACCATTTATTGTCAAGGCAGGGCTGCCGAGGCTCCCCCACCAGGGGTGGACTGGCCCGGCAGGATACTGGGAATTTCCTGTCGTCTGGTGGGCTGTAGTATCTGCACGCTGTAGCCCCTCACTTGGAGTGGCTCCGCATCCGCGCTGTATGAGGCACGCAGAGCCCAACCCGCCTCCTGCGCTGCATGCTGGACATGATGCAGGGAGCGGGGCTTGAGGGCACACAGAGGTGACATCATGAGGAGGGCCGTTCTGAACCCATTTCCCGGGCCTATTTTGATTGCCAGTACACTCCTGTCCCCCACACAGACTCAAGTGGATTGGATTTGCGGGGAGAACAGGGAAAGGAAACCATTACTTGGCATTTTTGTCTTTTCATGGCAGCTGTTTGAAGTTCAGGTTTAGAATATAAAAATAAGTCCTAACAGAGAGAAGACATCTGGGGTTTGATTTGAAAAAAAGTACTGAGTACTTACAGCTGCAACTGAAGTCAATGGAGGTTTGCTCTGAACATATAAAGCACCATAAACTGCTAAGCACTCTACACTATGTGGCTATTTGGGATACCAGAAATAACCCAAAATAGCGACTCTGCATCTTAACAATCCTCTCATTATTTCAAAATATTTTTTGAAATAATAAGCATGCTATTTCGGCATCCTTGTAAGAGATGTCTCAAAATAATATGTTATTTCAAAATTTGGTGCTGTACAGATGCACCAAATTTCAAAATAAGCTATTTCGAAATAGAATCGAAATATGATACACAATTTGTGTAGCACAAATTGAGTATCTTATTTTGAGTTTAGTGTGCTGTGTAGTCGCACCCTAAAATATTAGACCCTAGACTTTCAAGTTAGGCACTCGAAATTAATCCTTTAAACTTTAGCCTCAGGGGAGTAGTCATGTTGGTCTGTAACTTTAAAAACAGTGGGCTCCTGTGGCACGTTAGGGCATGTCTATACTCTACCGAGCCTGTTATTTTGAAATAGTGCACTTTTTATTTCAACATAACTCCTGCTCAAAATAACTCCTTACAGATTTGTCTTTTCAAGCTTATTTTGAAATAGTTATTAAGGGTATGTCTACACAGTGTGGCTATTTCAGGATACCAGAAGTATCCTAGACTAGCTACCCTTCATCTTTTGAACGTGCTCGATATTTCGAGATAGGTCTTGAAATCGTGGATGCGCAATTTTGGCAATCCTGTAATCCTCGTTCCACAAGAGTTAAGAGATGTCTCAGAATAGCACATTATTTAGAAATTTGGTGCTGTGTAGAGATGCCAAATTTTGAAATATACTATTTCGAAATTCTCTCAAAATAAAATATGCAATTTGTGTAGCGCAAATTGAGTTTCTTGTTTTGAGTTTAGGGTGCTGTGTACACATATCCCTAAGGGACTTATTATTTTAATATAACTTATTTCAAAATAACCTGGTAGTGTAGACATGGCCTCACACATGGCCACAGGATCGCACTTTAAACTTTAATTTTTGTGCCTCCATTCAGCATGTGTAAAAAGGAGATAATAATGCTTCCTTGCCTCACAGGGGACGGTAACTGCATTAATGCTTTAAAGCACTAAAATACTCAGGCAAAATCCATAAAAAAATTAATAGTTGTGTATTTAGAACAGAGTTTGAATAGTGTACAGACCAGGGTCCACACATTGAATAACTGAAGATAAAAAGAAATATTGAATAGCTGCTCCTTAGGGGAGCACTATCCATCCTTGGCACTGAATGAGGTAAAAGTTCTACGGAAAAACTAGTGCGTGTGATCACATAATTAAAGATTGTATTATAACACATGCGCACCAGGGAGATGAATTAAGGTTACACGAGATCTTAAATCTGTAATTTCTGATCCCTTGAGTCTGCAATCTTAATAATATTCTTTTACCTTAGTTTTTTATCTAATATGCAAATTAATAATATATATTAACAACAATCAATGAGGCCATACAAATGGGTTTTTTTTCTTTTTCACTGATGATTTTGTAAAGCGGAATAATTTTATAGTAATAATTTAAAGATAATGAAGCATTTTATTTGTGTCTGTGTGTCTGTGTATATATAGAGAGAGCAAGAGAAAAATATATAATTAAGTGTTTCTTTTATGTTATGTTTTCTCCTTGTACTTAAAAAAAAAATAACATTTGAGGGCAAGTTTCCAAAAGAGCAAAGAAAAATGGATGTCATGCTTTTACCTTCTTAACTTCTAGCTAAAAAAGTCATTTTAAACCCAAAGAAATCACAATTGATTAAAGGACGTCAAGTCATCTGGTGTCATGTCGCGCTCTCTTCTGTCTTCTATAGACAACCAAGGCCAACTCACAGCTTTCAACATTCATTAGGACATGAAAGTATTACATTTTTTGACACATGCTCATTTTAATTTTTGATGCATACAACAAAGGAAGGATCTGAACTATTAGCAGGGAACGTCAACCAAGTGTGCCACTGTATGAAAAGGGGGAAAAGGCACAAATAGCATTGCAACAACATCTAAGCCTAGTGTCTGCCCTTTATTCTTTACATACTTCTCTACGTTGCAACGAATTTGGGGGGAGGAAATTGTTATACACTACACTGGTAATTTTGAGAAAGACATTTTTCTAAAAGATAGCTACTATTTATACATTTTCAAATAATGATCTTAAATTAATTGTGTACACTGTAGCTACATTAAGAATGTGCAAATAAAAAAAGTATGCATGTTTCTGCTGGTCTCTTTATTCTATGTATAATACCCATACTTTACTAAAATTATGAATAAAAAACAACCCACACATATATAAGGGAAGTAAAGTATAATGTGTTCCATTTGACAGCACCTGATTGACTGGACCCAGAAGTAATTTATTTGTATAAATGAGCAGAGGAAACATAGAGAAATTCCCTCCTTTAATTTATTTGTTTCTTTTTCTTCTAAATTCTGACTCCCCATTTGTGCCAGAACTAAGCTTAGTTCAGGAAATGGACGATGGGAGAGAAAGATGGTTGTATGCCATTGTTGTATTTCCTATGTTCCAGAGACAGCAGGGCTTCTATTCACAGAAGGATTTAGGTGCTTGCTTAGGCAGTCTCAGGAACACTGCAATGCACAAAACTCTTTAAGCAACTCACCTTATACCTGAGTTTATGCAGTAAAAGTTCCCTAGGCATCTCTGTTTCTGCCCCTGAGCTTGCACACTCCTGTCTTACTCAAGGCATCTAGCTATGGGTATATCTACACTACCCCGCTATTTCAAAATAGCGGGGTAATGTAGGCATACCGCAATTGCAAATGAAGCACGGGATTTGAATTTCCCGGGCTTCATTTGCATAAGCTGGGCGCCACCATTTTTAAATCCCGGCTGGTTTGAACCCCGTGCCGCGCGGCTACACGCGGCACGAACTAGGTAGTTCGATCTAGGCTTCCTAGTTTGAACTACCGTTACTCCTCATTCCACGAGGAGTAATGGTAGTTCGAACTAGGAAGCCTAGTTCGAACTACCTAGTTCGTGCCGCGTGTAGCCGCGCGGCACGGGGTTCGAACCAGCAGGGATTTAAAAATGGCGGCGCCCGGCTTATGCAAATGAAGCCCGAGAAATTCAAATCCCGGGCTTCATTTGCAATTGCGGTATGCCTACATTACCCTCCTATTTCGAAATAGGAGGGTAGTGTAGACATACCCTATCTCTCTTGCACCTCAGCCTCACAGACTAACAACATAAGGACATTCCACCAATTCTGCACCCACCTTTATACTGGGAGGCTTCCTAAGTGGCTGATTCTGGTAACTGTGGTCTAAATCACTACCAAGCCAGAAAAATATAAATGTCTTCTCCCTTTATTTTTTGTCCATTAGCTGCCATTATAGTTTCTCACATTAAAACACAGATATTCAATTCAGTCCATTATTTTCTCTTTTTTGTATGATCCCCTAAACTTTGTCCATTTCTAGTAATTACATAAATAAATAATTGAGAATAGCCCCAGCACCAGAAGCACTGCCACCTTCAGTCTGTTTAAAATGACTTATAAAACCATTGCTGCTTCTCTGCAGTATATATTTGTAATATTTTCAAGTAGATAAACACAACTATCTATTTATGAGAAAATGTGTGCGTTGTACTATGACTGCTGGCAGATAATGGAGATGCAGAATTCTTGCTAAGGATATCATTAAGCTTCTTGATGCTTGTGGAACATGTCTATTCTATGCATTTTTTATTCTGGCAGAAGATACTCTGTAGGATAAAGTTTCTGAAGTATATGCAAATACCAAAATAACAATCTGTACTTTTAAGCAAATCTGGTCACATTTGGGGTGCTAACATTCAAATAGATCCGTTAGCATTTTCTAGTCCTCTTCTATTCAGAATAATGATATTTCTATGGTGGTTATACACTCAGCCATGATATCTGAGGCATACATTGTTTCAGCACTCATGGAAGTGCTGAGAGTTCAAAAGGAGCCCCAAAGGTCCCAAAAAGATAGCCTAAAAGCAGACACGTGTGTGTTAAATCCCTGAAGCCCAGAACAAACAGACCACAAAGGGGAAAAATCATGATAGTCAAGGAAATTTGGGAATGTTGGCCAATATGACAATTGTCATGGCGTAATTTATGAGATACGTTTTAGAGTTCAGCTTCCAATGTTTATTTTTTAGCAGGTTTGGTATGGAGCAGGCCCGTTTTCATGTGTGGGTTTTTTTTACTGTAATTAACCTACAGATGTCATTGGACCAAGGTTTAGAGCATAAACTTTTTCAAAGCTTCCAGACTTAAATTTACACCCTGTCTGTAAGTTTAAGTACTTGCTCCTGTGATTAAAGTTACTCATGTCTTAAGTGCTTTGCTGGATAAAGGCCATAGATCCATAAGATTCAGAGCATGTCCACCTCTAATTGATAAGGGGTCAGAAAAAATGTCCAAAATCAGCTGATCACTTAATAACTGCCTTCTATGGTGTTTTTTGCATCATTCTCTAAAGTATCCACTATTCCAAATAAAATCTGGTCCAGTCTTATCCAGCATGGCATGGCAATTCCCATATTCCTCGCTCTTTTTTTTACAAGAATACACTGCTAATGTTAGTAACTTTTGTGCTACCTTTCACAATTGCCAAATATCAAGGTGTTGGCAAACAGAGTCCTTTGCAGATTGACTGCTTTTCTCTCAGTTAAAGATGTATTCATATTCATCTGAACCCTTCTTCTGTCTTAATTGGCTGCACCAGGTTTATTATTTCCACTCTGGCAAGACCAGCTGCTGCTCTTTCTTCACTTTTATGTTGCATGCTGGCTTGTCTTATGCCTCTTCTATTTTTGTATTCTTTATGTTTTATGAAGCATGGAGAGTTGTGTGATAAGGATTCAAAGCCATCACTGTTCTCTACAGACAGTCAGATTTGTTTTCTTTGTCTTTGCAATTTCTCAATATTCATTACAGACACAAATAGACCTGCCTTTTGACTTTGTCTTTTTTACACTCCATATTTTATGAAGCACTGAGTCATGGGATAAAGATTCAGCTGACTATTCATTCTCTTACATTTATGTGCATTGAACTGACTGTTTTATCCATTACTCTTTCAGTGTTCTATGCCTTTTTGTATTTATCTATATTTTGCCTTATTATTTACTGTTATATTTTAGCCCTCTGCTCTTTGTCATCATTTTGCAAACCAATCATCAGTGCCCTTCATAATCTTCAGCAAATGGAAAATTACAAGCCCTGGTAGCTAGACACACTCCATTTGATACATATAGTCTTCACTGAGCTTCCTCATAGCCCTTCTGCTCCTGCACATTGTATTGTTAGATATTTCTAAAATACTTTTAGCAAAAGGTGAAAGTGGCAATGCTACCTCATGTATAATGGAATATAACCTTGTCTTTGACTTATTTTATTCCTTCCTCTCATAAGTCACATTCAAGGGTACTTTTGGTATTTGAATCAAAATTCGGTACTTCTTTGTACCGAAGAACACGGGCATACAATATACACCTATTTGATGTCCTTTCTCTCAGTTATTTAATGCCTATTCAAGGGACAACCAGTGGGATGACAGTGTACAGAGGCTACAAAATCAGGCACATTTATTATTAATTATTATTCATTTTCACAAGTGCCCTCATTGTGCTAACCCCAGCACACAAACAAGGGAGGCACAGTCCCCATCCTTAAGTTCTTACCGAAAAAAGTCAGCAATGGGGTAGAAACAGGGCTGAATTACCCAATAGGCAGACTAAGCACGCACTTCGGGCACCAGCAAAGCAGAGGCACCAAAAAAAATGAGATTTTTTTTTGAAAAAATGTGATATTTGATGTTTCAAAAAAAGTATCGAAGCATCATGGGAAAAATCAGAACTCCGCAGAACGCTCTTTTTCCCAGCTGAAAAGAATAAAAAAGCCTCAGAGAATAACAATGTGTCAGGACAGACTTGATTCACTTTTCCTACTGTGTATGGAAGCAGACATGCTTCGTCGAGTCACCTTCGATGAACTTATCCAGAATTTTGCAATCAGAAAATCTAGAAAGAAGCTATTTTAATTTCAGCATACATGTAAGTTTTGTGTCATTTTGAAAAATACAATTTTATTTTACAGTGTAGTATTGTTTTTATTTTGAATTACATATGGGGGGGCATCATAATCTTTTCAGTGCTTAGGGCCTCTAAAGGTCTTAATCCAGCCCTGGGTAGAAAACAAACACAAGCAGGGAGGTTGACAGACTTGCTGGGTCCCTGGGCAAGCTGTGGGGGGATGAAGAGTAGTGCCTCAGGCAGAAGGGGCTGGGTGCAGCACTGCCCAGAGCATGCCATGCCAGTCCTCCACAGGCCTCAGAGCTTCTTGGAGAGCTCCACATGGTGCTCTGTCTGCAATTTAAATGGCATGGGACTCCAGATACAACCACTCCTGTGGTAACAGCAGTGGCAGCTGGGAGCCCCCAGGCCCTTTTGAATCACCAGGCACTGGGGCCCTTTTTGCCTCTCCTGTCAGTGGGCCTGGAAACAAGATATCCCTTAAAGTAGTCAGAAGACAAGTTGGATGCCTCCTAATAAAACAAGATTTAATCACATAACTTTTAGTTTACATAATGGTAAAATATACTATTCACAAATGCCCTAAAGCCTTGCCTTGGTCAACCACTTAGTTGCATTTAGGTGTCATAGTCGAAGAGTTTCTTTGTGAAAAATTTGAATGCAAATATGATGGGTAGTTACAGGGTCTAGCTTAAGAAAGGTTCGTCTGAACCCTTCTTCTGTCTTAATTGGCAACACCAGGTTTATTGTTTCCACTCTGGCAAGACCAGCTGCTGTTCTTTCATGGGGATTTATAGAAAAAAAGCCCGCAGATGTAGTGGGAATATCAGTCAAATTGGGCAACAAAATCACTGACGGGATTTAGGGATTACAGGGCAATATGAAAGAGACCTAGTTGAAGAAACTACCAAGGGCAGAATTATACACGGCCTTGAAATGTAGAACAGAAGCTTGATTTTCATGTAGTGGGAGATTTCAATCAGACAGTGATATGGTGCAATCAACAGATAAGGAAAATTGTCTCAGCAGCTGTATTTTGCACAGGATGAAGGACAACAATGCAAAAGTTAGGGAGGCTAGAGAGAAGGTGGTTACCATAATCATAATAAAAAAGGAGAAGGGGATTTTGGAAGAAGAATTTGCAAATCTATATATTATATTATTGGGTCGCACAGAGCAAAGAGACACAGGAGTTCTGTCAAAGACAGAGCCCGCTCTCCTGGCCTCAGTAATGGGAGGAGTAGTGGTGCTGGCAGCTGTACAAAGGGTGAAGTGAATGGAGGGCTAAGAAGGAGAAAGAAAGACCTCTGTTTGTGTCATATTAAACTAAACACACATAGATATCCAAGAGATGCTTGAGAGACAGGCAGAGATTCAGGATTTTGAATTGATGGAATCAAGTCAGAGTTGGTCAAGAAGGATTCTGAATCATCATAGCAGCAAGGATAATTGATGGGAGAATGAGGTGAACCCCACCTCCCCCCAGAAAAGGATAAAATCAAGAGTAATAGGCCAGAACACTGTGGGACAGGGATTCACTAGAAACGATGATACACAATCAGCCAGAGATGTGGATAAGAACCAGGAAGAGACAATATTGGGAAAGCAAATGGAGGAGTAGTTATTAAGAAAGCAGAGCTGACAGATTTGAATTCAGATTATCTGTAGCCTAAAAGTCTCAGAAGGTAGCCATGTTAGTCTGTAACTTTAAAAACAATGAGTAGTCCTGAGGCACCTTTGGCTATGTCTACTCTACAAAGAAAAGTCAGAAAAAGATATGTAAATTGTGAACCGCAATTTGCGTATATTTTTCTGCTTTACTTTTGAAAGAGGCTTTTCTGACATTTGGCCCTATGTAGAACCTTTTTTGGAACATCCCTTCTTCCTCATGAAATGAAGTTTACAGGGATGCCTACAAAACATGTCCTTTTTTCTGATATTTTTTCGCGGACGTGTTCCCAGAAAAGCTCTGTAGTCTAGACATACCTTTATCCACAAGGCTTTTTATCCTGTCAAAGAAAAAAAATGACATTACTTGTTCTTGACGAAGCCATGTCGACTGTTATTTATTACCTTATTATATACTAGATGTTTGCAAATTGATTCTTTAAATATTTGCTCCATTATCCTTCCTAGCACAGAAGTTAAGCTGACTGGTCCATAATTCCCTAAGTAGTTCTTATTTCTGTTTTTAGAGATGGGCTCTTTTCCTATCTTCTGGAATCTCTCCCATATTCCATGAATTTTCAAAGATAATAGCTAATGACAGATATTTCCTCATCTAGCTGCTTGAATATTCTACGATGCATTTCATCAGTGATTTGATGACATCTAACTTTTTTAAGTATTTTTAACTTGTTCTTTTCCTATTTTACCACAAATCTTCTTGGTGAAAACCAGAACAAAGATGTCAATTAGCACGTCTGCCTTTTCTCCAATTTCTGTTATTGTTCTTCCCTCTTCCCTGTGTAATGATATCCTGTCAAAGCTTTTTTTCCTCTCTTCATATTTACTTTGTGGCTAAACCTACAATTTTTAAAAACATGTCCAAACATTTGTGGTCCAAACCTTTTAGTAGCTATACAGTAAAAAGAACAGGTGAATATCCACTGGCTGGAAGAAATTTCAGTGCCTGCAGTCACAATTTCAAGAAGGCTCTTATATCTTTCTTTCATTTGGCTCACTTTTGTGAATGTAATTACCACCATGACTACTCACATCTAGATCTCTAGCCTTATTTTATCTATCCAACCATCCCATGAGTCCATTTGGTTCAGTTGAATACTATAAAGCAACCAATCAAAGGCCATGTGATAGAAAGCTGTTGCTATTTGCTATGCTGATGAGATAGGCATTTCCATACCCACAAGGTCCATGTATTGATTGGCTTACTTTATACCTCTACTGAACCATTTTCATACCTTCTTACAGCAGAATTAGGGCTCATATTTAACACTGACTGTAGCCTCTAGTACAGGGGTGGGCAATATTTTTTTGCCCAAGGCCACTTCAAACATTTCTGAAGTGGCCCAGGCCGCACCTGATTGGCCTGGGTGTGGGGGAGCACGCAAAGCCGTCTCCAGCCTTATCAGGAGTGCGTGGCACTTTTAAGTGCTGTTTGCTGCTCTCAGGGTGGGGACAGAGCGGAGGAAACTTCACACACTCCCCTGATTGTCCTGGAGGTGAGGGAGTGTGCGAAGCCTCCTCCAGTTCTGTCAGAAGAGCCTGGTGCTTGCAAGCACTGTGTGGTCCTGGCAAAACGGAGGAAACTTCGTGGGCTCTCCCCCGTCCCCAGGCTCTAATTGGCCTGGGGGAGGGGGAGCGGCAGGACATCCGCAGGCCAGATCCACCCACTTGGCAGACTGGATCTGGCCCGCAGAGGCCCTTTTGCCCACCCTTGCTCTAGTATTAATGTTTCTAAAGAGGACTGATCTAAGGGTATGTCTACACTTGCAGCCTAATTTGAAATAGGACTGCAAATGTAGGCATTCAAAATTGCAAATCAAGCCCAGGATCTAAATATCTCAAAGGCATGGAACTGCTTCACTGAGGTGTAAGGATTCCTGCAGTGCTCTCCTTGGGCAGAATTCATATGTAACAATGGCCATGGACATTTTGCATTATCATCGACATCTGACATGTAACAAAAGGTCACTGATTATGCAAAATTTTAATTTAGGCAGACATCACGCACTGGTGTGCGGGTCAGAAAGTCTTTAATGCACTTGCACATCTAGGCAAAATAATTGATTTAGTCATGTTCTCAAGGGCACTGATGAGGGTGGGGTGGGGCAAAAGGGGCAGGTCCCCAGTGTCCTTCAAATCGCTGCCAGAAACCTAGGTGGCATGAGCAGGGCAGAGCTGTCTGGGGGAGACTAGTCACCCAGGGTCACCCCTTCCACTAAGTGCCTACCCCTTTTGAGGCCCAGAGCTGGCCCCATCTGCCTAGTCCAGGGGGCTGGCAATTCAGCTTATAAACCCAGCATATGCTGAATACCTGTGAAAGAGAATCTGTCCAATTTGATAGTTTAAGGGTCATGCTGAGATATTCCTATTCCTACTTGGTAGCACATTATTATGAATAGGGGCCTATTATTCAGTGAGAGGACTTGTGGAGTAAAGTATTACTCAATATAAAGGTGTATCACCCTGACACTAAATGACACAATTAAATCGGTGTTTCAGTTAATATGTTGGTGTAGTTGAAATTGAAGTTACTAAATTAGATCTTGTGTGACATGAGTGAGAAAAACAAACCTTTTGGATATTGATTTCTCTCTCATCGCTTCCACTAACAGTTTTAGGCTGTGTCTACACTGGCATGAATTTCCGGAACTGCTTAAAATGGAATACTATTCCGTTTTTAGTTTTTCTGGAAAAGGAGCGTCTACATTGGCAGGCTGCTTTTCCGGAAAAGCCCTTTTTCCAGAAAAGCGTCTGTGGCCAATGTAGACACGCTTTTCCGGAAAAGAGCCCCGATCGCCATTTTCGCGATCGGGGCTTTTTTCCGGAAAAGACTTCTGGGCTGTCTACACTGGCCCTTTTCCGGATCAGTGTTCCGGAATAAGGACTTATGCCCGAGCAGGAGCAGAATAGTTTTTCCGGAATAGCGGTTGATTTTGTACAGTAGAGCGTCGTTGCTTTTCCGGAAATTCAAGGGCCAGTGTAGACAGCTCGCAGCTTATTCCGGAAAAGTGGCTGATTTTCCAGAATAAGTGGCCCAGTGTAGACACAGCCTTAGTGTATAATTCAACAATGAGAATTTGGCATATGCAGTAAGACTCTAGAAAAAGTTCTTGATTCAGATAACAAGTTCTTTAAATCTTAATTGCTAGAAGAGCAAACAATTTAGTGTTGCTGAGATTAGAGCTCAGTTTCTAATGTGCAAATGGTATGAGTAATCTGAATACGTGTCAGGAAATAAATTTCATTTTCATATTGCTGAAAAAGTTGCCAATTTGTTGGCGATTTTGGATGGTAGCATAATATAGATATAAAGTTTAGTACAGTGGCTCTCGGTATTTCTAAACTACTGTACCCCTTTCAGGAGTCTGATCTGTACTGTGTATCCCCAAGTTACACATCACTTAAAAACTTCTTCCTTACAAAATGAGACATGTAATACAAAAGTAGCACAGAAGACTATTACTGAAAAATTGCTTTCTTTTGCATTTTAACATATAATTATAAAATAAATCAATTGGAATACAGTGTATAAAGAATGTATTTATGTTTCAGTATATAGTATATTCAGCAGCATAAATGAGTCATTATCCATATACAATTTTAGTTTATACTAAACGTTTTAGTGTTTTTCTGCAGGCAAATATCTAAATAAATTCATGTACCCCTTGGAATTCTTCTGCCCACTCTGAAAAGTACATGTACCCATGGATGAGAATCACTAGCCTAATTCATCTGCCTTTTCCTGTGTTTCTGCCAAATCTTTTGATACTCATAAAACTATAGGATTAAACTTCTATTTTAAATGCTCAAATGGGAACAGAGCAGTAATTTATCTAGCCCTTACCATGTATTTTTAGGGTCAAGAAACTGCCATCTCAAAAGGAAAAAAGCTTACAAGTTACATTAGAGAGTCTAAAATTAGTCAGATCCATGTTACCATTTATGTTGGAAAGTCACATCTGTTTTTAGAGTTTTTCCCATCTCAAGTAAGAAATCTGCTAATATTTATTATTCAGCAGTCTGAGAGATGTTCCTTTAGGACTTGAGCACATAAAAATCTGAAAGAAGGTTTGGCTAACTTTTAAAAATCTGAAGGCTTAGCAGATACAATACTTTCAGAGTAGAATATATCTATTCTAAATAATTAATTGTTACATTCTTTGGGTTCAATACAGCTTCTTAATGCTATGTGTGTAATGGCCCACTTGTTTTGCCAGGAGGAAAAGCTGTACCCCACAGGGAGCTCATTTGATATGTCTGTGCTGCCACCTCTCCAAGACAGGCCAGCTTTTAAGTGTGTATAGGGATACTTACGGCAAAGGCTTTTAAGGAAAATGCTAAAAGTACATATCACTGATGCTCTAGTGTGCTTTTCTTCTAGTCAGCACCATCCACACATGGAGCTGGGTTGCCTAAGGCTGAAGGGGGAAAGAAAAGGGGGCTCATGAATATACATTTTTTGCCACCAGCCCCATTCAGGCTGTGCGTTTACCACTGAAAGAATTCTATCTTATCAATGCAATTCATGGCTGAATCAAGCTACATAATGCTAGGTGGATGAAATGGTCCTTTCTGTCCTTAAAAATCTATGAATCTTAAAAATCTAACTCTCCATTTTCTTAATTTGAGCACTTGTAAATGAAATATCCAGAACTCACATCAGTTCGTAGTCTTGACCTGATAAGTTGCTTGAAAGTGATACTTCCATAACATTTAATTGCACCACACAAGATTATACCAACGTGTCTGAGGAAGCAACTAAGGTGCACTCCACTGTTTTCTATATCTCTGCATCCTATGAAAATCTCCCTGTTCATGGTAGCAGCTGTTGAGGCCAAATGTTCAAATTTGTATCAGGACCATCTCAAGCAGAGTGGACAGAAATGACTGGCAAGAGGCCAGGCCAAAGAGTTTGCAGGCCCAAGGTGGCATGTTATTGTTGGCTGCACCATGTGGCTGGGTGACTCCCAACCAGGGCAGCGAGCAAGCAGCTGGGCGGGCACCGGGCAGGGCAGGACCATGAAGGTGCAGGGCCCAAGGCAACTGCCTTGCTTGCCTTGCCCTAAGGCTGGGCCTGACTGGCAAGCTCAGGTGTCTTTAATCACTTCACATTATAGACTTGAAAGCCATAACTAAAGTATGTAATTTTCTATTGCTCAGATCCTGTGCATTGTTGTAAGACGATAGAATGGAGGGTGTTCACCCAGAGCATTAAAACACACAAAAAAGCAATCTTCCGGAATCGTTTCGTAGCTCCCTACAAGTTACTTCCTTGTTGTTTTATGGGCAATAAAATCTTTTAACACCCTACACTCTCACCGATTGCTCTTTAGATTTAAGTGTGGGCTCATCACAATGAAATATTTAACAACAAAATGTCTGTTAATGGACCGACTCACTAGTAGGCCTTCAGCATGGTGCATATCTAATGAGAGATTCAACCTCCATGAAAGACTACCTGGGGAAAGAGAAAGAGAGAGAGGGAAAGAGAACAGACTGCAGCACTTTTCAGAGTCTTTTATAGGCCTGATATAAGAAAGAACGTAACTATGAGAAGAATCTATATTTGTGTGTGAATTTAAAAATATTAGGTTTAGCTATTTGCACAACTGTTTATTTTTATTTGGGAATGTGCAACCAATGAATATTATTATTATTTCAATTCTGTGTCTTATATTGTAGGACACTACAATATATTGTAGCAGGCACCACTGGCAAGTTGCTACAATATTAATACAGTTACTGTAACAGCAGTTGTCTAATTCCTGAACCATTATGGACTGTATAATGTGGCTATGCAGGATAATAAACTGCTATTACTTAGATTATCCTTTTGTTTTAGAACAGTACTATTGTGCAGAAAAATTATTTTTATGAGCTTCATTCTCTCCCAGGAAAAATAAATGCTTTCTATCCCCTCTTGCTTTGTTTATTCTAAAATATTATGCATATTTACCACTGTGAGTATATAGAAGTGCAAATCTCAAATTCATAATATGTGCCTAGAAATGCAAAATTATTTTCTTTCTGAAGTATTTATGATGCTTGATTTCTCTGGCAAATGAAGGAGAGGTGAAAATATATGCCAAAACATTATATATTAGGAACTGCGACTTTCAGAAATTATCCTATTTTCAGATCAGGATAGTTCTTAGGATTTATGAGGCCTTTGCAGTATTATTAGACTGGTGCCCCTATTCATGATGGCAGCCTGGGGCAATGGCAATTCTTTAAAGGTGTTATTTCATAATCCTCAGCAATGAAATAGTTGAAAACAAATTTTACACTAAGATCCTGTAGACTAACACAATAAAATAAAAAACTGACCATATATACCTAGGGTTGGCACATTAATGTTAAATGGCTTCATAACTACTTGAATAGCTCTTTCATAGGTTGGATGTTCTGCTAATAGCTCTGGCAGGCTTTTTCAGTTTTACATTAACTAGACCCTTTTAGGAGGAAGCAAAGCCACAGAACAGGGACAAGAAGAGGCAGGTGGGTGGACATTGAGACCCAGTGGTGCCCCAGATTTTCAGGTATCCACACAACTGTGTATTCTGCATATGGGTAAGGACTTCTCTATTTCACTTGTGAGCTTATGATATCATACATACTATACCAACATATCTGAGGACATTGCTTACAGCTACAATGGCAATAAATAGTGCAGTCCACTGTTTCCTATATCTCTGGGTGCTGTGAGTAAATTACAGACAGGATGTCTTCTTCACTATGTTTACAGTGTCCAAATCTCAAGACCCATTGCCCTTTATATGTATAATTTTCATGTGTAATGGTTCAGGGTTTTGTATATCCCAACTTTAGCACTGCCTGCTAAACAATATATTATAAACAATATATATATAAAGCAGGAATCTTTTAGGGTACATCTAGACAGTGGGGCTATTTTGGGACACCTTTGGTATCCTGAAATAGCTACCCCACATCTTTTAAACGTGCCTCTTATTTCAAAATATTATTTGAAATAACGGGCATACTATTTTGGCATCCCTGTAACCCTCATTCCACAAGGGTTAAGAATTGTGTCGAAATAGCACATTATTTTGAAATTTGGTGCTGTATAGATGTGCCAAATTTTGAAATAAGCTATTTTGAAATAGAATCAAAATAAGATACACAATTTGCATAGCACAAATTGCGTATCTTATTTCGACTTTAGGGTGCTGTGTAGATTGTAAAGAAAGAGCAGAACAGACTTTAGTGGGCAATTTAAATGTCTATCTGATGTGAAAAAAATCTAGTAATTTTTGCAAACACATTCTAATTTATGTTTATGCTAATTCTCCCCCTTTTCTTCTCCCCCCCAAAAAAATCCTCAAATGGTCTGAGTTTCTGGGATGAGTTCTGGCTTCACTGCACATAAAATAGTAAGTGTAAAATTAAACATACCATTTCAGAATGGCCTGTTCTGCCAAGCCTCTTCCTCATTCTGTTGTTTTCAGTTGTACAGTAAATGTCAAAAATAACCTCTCTCTGGGACAAGAAGCTCTCTGTTCTTGAGTAAATTGACTTATCAACTGTGAGGAGAAACTGTGAGGATGGATATATTGTATTCTCAACTCTCTAGCAGGAAGCCAGGCAGGAGGAAAGATTTTATGCAGAAAGTCTAGACAGTAAAGGTTCCAAAGAGGAGTTGGATTACAGATAATACCATTTTAATTAACTTCCTTCATTCATTTTAGAAGAAAATTTCCCTTTCTATGATTTTTTTATTGTTGTTTCAAGGTAGACAGCACAAAAAACATTACGTGTATTCTGAGCGACTTCGCTGACACTTGAGCAGTAACAAGCCAGGATGAAGCTTGTAAAAGATACTGTTCTCTTGCTGACTTGTATGAAACTTTTCATGGTTAATAGAATAACAAATCCATATTCTTGCATGTCATCTTCCACCGTCTTACTTTCTCTACCCCCTGACCTTTATCATATTTGCTTTTTAGGATTGCCATTCCTTATTTAATATGTTAATTACTTGATAACTGCTTGTCTTTTATAGCCACTGGAGACCAGACAACCTAACACAGAGCACAATGCATTTATTTTAGGAGAAAAATATTACAGCACAAATACATAATAGAAGTTTTAAAAGTGCAAGTTTACCAGAGTTTTATCCTGGTAAAATGCAAGGATTTTACTAGGGTTTCAATCCAATAGAAATCCTTGCAGGTCCCAGGCCTTCCAAACCTTTAGCACCTTAGTCCACCTTAGAAATAGATTCATGTCAGTTTGGGTACGTCTACACTACGTTAATTCGAACTAACTTAGTTCGAATTAGTTAATTCGAACTAAGCTAATTCGAACTAACGCATCCAGACTAAAAAACTAGTTCGAATTAGCATTTTGCTAATTCGAACTAGCATGACCACATTAAGTGGACCCTGAACCAGGCTTAAGGAGGGCCGGAAGCAGTGCCGGCAGGGCATCAGAGGAGGACTTAGAGCGTGGAGATGCTGTCTCAGGCTAGCCGAGGGCTGTGCTTAAAGGGTCCGGACCCCCACCCCGGACAGACAGTTCTCAGGGGTGCCCCGCTTGCAAAGCAGTCCTGGCTTGGAGTGCCCGGAGTACCCACACTGGGCACATCGCAGCACTCGGCCATCAGACCGGCTGCACTTGCCACAGGCTGCCATCTGGGGAGAGGGGGCAATTGGGGGCCTGCAGGAGAGCTTCCACCCCCAGAAGCCCGCAGAGCCAGCCCAGTCCTCCCCATCGGGGGCTCGTGCCCCATTCCTCCCTCACCTCCTTCCACTTACCCTTCCCTAGCCCCTCTTCTTGATGTACAAAATCAAGAGAACGTGTCTTCCAAAATGGAATCTGTCTTAATTGAACAAAACTGGTGGAGACTGGGAAAAGGAGGTGGGAGAGGGGAAGAGAGAGGCTGAGAGACGGGAGGGCAACTAAAATGATCAGGGGTTGGGAACCGGTCCCATATGAAGAGAGGCTAAAGAGACTGGGACTTTTCAGCTTAGAAAAGAGGAGACGGAGGGGGGACAGGATAGAGGTCTCTAAAAGCAGGAGTTGGGTGGAGAGGGTGCATACAGAGATCTTCATTAAGATCCCATAAAGAAGGACTAGAGAACACCAAAGGAAAGGAATGGGTAGCAGGCTTCAAACTAGTAACAGAAAGTTGTTCTTCACAAAGCAAAGAGTCAACCTGTGGAACTCCTTGCTGCAGGAGGCTGTGAAGGCTAGAACTAGAACAGAGTTTAAAGGGATGTGAGATCAAGTCATGGAGGTTGGGTCCATGGAGTGGTATTAGCCAGGGAGTAGGAGTGGTGTCCCTGCCCAAGGTTTGTGGAAGGCTGGAGAGGGATGGCACGAGACAAATGGCTTGGTCACTGTCTTCGGTCCATCCCCTCCAGGATCCCTAGATTTGGCCGCTGGTGGCAGACAGGGTACTGGGCTAGATGGACCTTTGGTCTGACCCAGGACGGCCATTGTAAGCTCAGGGCTCAGTGTCGGGGGTCTCAGTGGACCCCCTTGATTCTCTTGCACACCTGCTTCTGGGTGGCCAGGCTGGCAGCTCTCCTGCCCTAGCCGGCCACTTTCCTGTGCCTACTGCGGAGATCGTGGACAAGGTCCACGATCTCCGCACTAGCCCAGGCAGGTGCCCGCCTCTTGCGGTCCCGGGCAAGCTCCCGGGAGCTGCCAGCCAGGTCCAGGGAAGAGGGGGAGGGCTGGGGGGCATGGGGTGGGTGGCTCGATCTGTGCCAGGTGCTGGGTCTGCTGGCTGGGTGCTGGCAGGCTTGCACCTGGCACGGGCACCGTAGCCAGCCCGTGCCTCTTTAAGGGGTCCGGGGCCGGGAGGGGGACAGATGAGTTTCCCTGGTGTTGGCCAGAGTGGCCACCAAGGAAACCTGGGGAGGGCTAGCCTCCCACTAGTTCGAATTAAGGGGCTACACACCCTTTAATTCGAACTAGCTAGTTCGAACTAGGCTTAATCCTCATGGAATGAGGATTACCTAGTTCGAACTAACGGAGCGCTAGTGTAGCGCCTATGAAAGTTAGTTCGAACTAACGTCCATTAGTTCGAACTAACTTTGTAGTGTAGACATACCCTTTGAGAGCTCTATTAATTAGCTCAAGCTGGCCCTTTATATCACAAGCTCTTTCTTTGTATCCTGGGCCCCTTAGTCTGAACCAGTATGTACCATTCATCCCTAGGGTTGGTTCTCTCCTAAAGTGGTTTACCTGTCCTAAGGTTTGTAGTTATTACCCCCCCCACACACACACTAATTTTTGCTCCCAGAGCTGTGTAACCTACCCAATTTAATAGTGTACAATCCCTTGGTCACAGCAGAACAGTTTATATTTCCAAAGTTGATGCAATAATCTCAAGTACACGCCTGCACTCACCATATCTATTGTAATTCCCTTGGTTAATTTTTTCCCCCAGGTGGATTCCTTTTTCTGTTAGTATTTTGTGATGCTTCTGACTGGGATAGTTAACATTCTTTTGTGTTGGTTGGAGTTCTGCCAATTTGCATCCATTCACTATGGCTTCATAGACAGAAATATATAATTCATAGGCACGTGCTTATATTGTCCTTGTTTACATGATGGTGTTAAATGTGTTGCTGTAATGCTATGATCATACAAGTCATACACAGTAACCATGTAGTGCAGGCTTCCCCTAATATTCATAGATGGAGTCCAGCATCTTAAAAGCTGCTCCTGAAGTCCTACAACTTTTCTTCTGTTTGTTCCAATTGTAAACGAACTTTCAAAGTCTACATAATCCCTCAAATATTCCACTATTGAGTGACAAGATAAAGCTCCTATTCTTTCCAACATAAGACAATCATCGGTCAAGTCAGAAAGTGGAGCAAAATCCCTAGTCTTATTACCAGTACTTTTAATAATCACAATGAGTTTCACCCTTAAGTTTCATTAAGGACTTTCATCAGGCCAGTAAGCAAGAACCTCTAAATTGATTGTAATCAAAGTTTAGACTGGGAGATGCTCTAAGGGTATGTCTACACTACTAAGTTATTCGAACTAACAGTTGTTAGTTCAAATAAACTTTAATAGCATCTAAACATACAAACCGCTATTTCGAATTTAATTCGAAATAGTGGAGCTCTTAATTCGAACTTAGTAAACCTCATTCTGCGAGGAATAATGCCTAATTTGAAATAGCTAATTCGAAATAAGTGCTGTGTAGACACTTATTTTGAATTAGGGGGCCTCCAGCCCTTCCCAGTTCCCCCTGGAGGCCACTCTGGCCCAAACCAGGAAAACTTCTCTCCCCCAGCCCTGGGGCCCTTAAAGGGGTAGACTCTGGCCAGACAGCACTTGCCAGAGCCAGGCCTGCCAGCAGTTTCTGCCCCTGACCCAGTGGCCCCAGGATGAGCCAGGCAGCCAGTGACAGCCAGCTGTCCCCCGGCCAGTCCCCCAGCACCCAGGACCCAGCCAGGGGCCGTAGACGGTGCGTGCCCTCCTGGACTAGTACGGAGTTCATGGACCCCATTGAGGTTTAGGGATAGGCCCCCAATGTCTATGATCTCCGCACTAGGTGGAGGAACATGGCTGTCTACGGCCGCAGAGCGGCCACCATGGCCCGAAACGGACACAGGCACACCCAGGAGCAAGTGTGTCTGAAAGTCAAAGAGCTGCGGCAGGCATACGCCAGGGCCACCAGGGGCGGCGACGTAGCTGGGGCTGACACCTGTCCCTACTTTCCCGTGCTCGACCAACTCCTGTGGGACGGAGCGGTCTGCGCCAGCCTGGGAGGCAGCGAGCTGGGACTGGAGGTCCCTGACCCGGGTGCACTGGAGGGGCCACCACCAGCTGTTCCGGCACCTAAGTCAGCAGGGTTGTCCAGGGAGGCCATACCGGGTAAGTTCCAGCACTGTCCCCTGCCTGCGGGAAGGCAGGGAGGGAGACCAGGGACCACACGAGTAGGCCATGCCTCCCATGGATCATGCAGCCACTTGTGCACGTGCGAGCACATGCCATGCCACCCTTGGGCAGGTTGATCCAGCTGCGTGACACCCAGGGGCCGTGGCCCAATAGGCACAAGCGTGTGTGAAGAGACCTGACATGCTCCCAACCCCGGGGCGGGACCCAGCAGGACGCCCCCCCTCTACACAAAGGCAGGGGACATCTCCCCTCCCCCCCCCCAGCAACACTATACATGGCACAGGGGCATGGGTGCAGTCTTGGGGCAGCTCCCAGTCCCAGGGAGAGCCAGACATCCTGCCCATGGCCTCTGTGCAAGCACAGTGGCTCTGACAGTGCAGGGCATGGTCGCCCTCACATCACGGGGGAGGAGCAGGGCTGGGCATCATCCACTGTGTTCCCAGGGAAAACTGACCACTTCTCTTCTTTCTCTACAGCTGCTCCAGCTGCTCGTGCAGGGTGCATCATCCCACCCGGGACATGCTCCCGCACCCGCGACCTGCTCCGGACCACCACCATGCAGTAGGAGTACTGGGACCAGCACCTGGGGTCCCTGTGAGCCCTGCGCCGCACCGTCCAGGCCTGGATGCTGAAGGACCTGCAGCTCCGCCAGGAGCAGTTTGCAGAAGACTGAGCAAGGAACTGTCACCTGCAGGCCCTGCTGCAGAGCATGGTGCCCTGTGCCAGTCCTGTACCTGCTGCCCCCACAACAACTGTCCCTCCTCCCACTCCTGCCCCCCTCCCATCTCTTCATCCTCAGCCTCCACACCCTCTCCCTCAATGTCCACACCCCCCACCTCAACCTCTGCATGCTGCTCCCCATCCCCCCGGCGACGCCGAGGCCCCCTCCCTCACCATTCTGGGAAACGGTTGGCCCAGCGAGACCCCCACCTCTGATCCCTGAGCTTCCCCTCCCCCTTCTTCTCCTTGCTTCCCCCTTCCAGCTCCCTCCTCCCAGTTTTTCCCCTCCGCTCTCCCACCCTCTCTCCTGCCCTCTCCCGCCTCTTTTCCCCCATCTCCCCACAGTTTCATTCCCCCTCCCCTCCTCTGTATTCAATAAAGAGAGTTGTTATTTTTGAAAATACGTGTATTTTATTTGACATTAGGAAGCGAGGGGGAAAGGGAAGGGTAAGTGGAAGGACGAGAGGGAGGAATGGGGCACAAGCCCCCCATGGGGCAAACCAGGGAGACTGTTAGCGCTCCTCAGGGTGGAAGCTCTCCCGCAGGGCCCTCTGGATCCTGACAGCCCCTCGATGGTCCTTCCAGATGGCAGCCTGCAGACAGTGCAGCCAGACTGCTGGCAACCACGAGACACAGTAGAGTTCCCAGGTGCAGGTCTTGTTCCATGTTGCAGAATGCCGTGGTGCCCCCAGTGAAGGCAAGCAGAGCACTCTGAGACACAAATGCTTTGCTGTCCCCCAGCGAGGTAGACCAGCAAGCAGAGAAACCTGAGAACTGTCTGTCCGAGATGGGGGGTCAGGTCCCTTTAAGCGCAGCCCTCGGCTAGCCTGAGGCAGCAGCCCCACACACTAAGTCCGACCCTGATGCCCTGCTGGCACTGGTTCCGGCCAGTCTTACCTTTGATTCAGGGGCCACTCAATGTGGACGTGCTATTTCAAATTAGAAAAACGCTATTTCGAATTAGTTTTTGTATCTAGATGAGTTATTTCGAATTAGCTTAATTCAAAATAAGTTAATTCGAAATAACGCTGTAGTGTAGACATACCGTAAGAGATGAAGAATTGTGACATGCAAGAATATGACCTTATCTAAGTTACCTCTGCTCTGACTGGAAAGGGCTTCTTATCTACAGCTGGTGCCTAGCAGAGAAGCTCTTTGTTGTTCCAATACAAAACACTGGATAGTATTTTCAACCCAACCAAACATCTAATGACAATACCCAGCTCTCACAAGATTAACAGTGAAGTTTGCCCCCATGGGACAACAGGAACCACCCTCTGGCTGGTCTCCAGGGGAAGGGTGTCTCCACACATTTTCCCAGCCCCACCTCCCAGCTCATGTGACCCCACCACTACCATGAATCCTCAGCTCTGTCTACCACCAGTCTTCCATCACCACCAGTAGCACAGTGGGTAGATAGAGCAGCTTCCAGCTGCTAGCTCTGCACTGCTGCTGGCATGTCCCTGTGGTCCTGAGAGGTGTGCGCAGAGCCCCTTGCAGCTATAGGTGATTTGGCATGACTATCCTGGGCCCTGCACTTTGGGGGGGGGGCCCTACGGTGGCCACCCAAACCATCCTATGGACGGAATGGCTCCAATACTCAGGTTAGCACATTCACTGCAGGGGCAGGAGGTGTGGAGAAGCAGAGCCATGCAGCAGCCTGCTCTGCTCCGCTGTCATCTCCCAAGGCCACCCGCACTGGGGCATTCCATTTCCCATGGCCACAGAGAATCAGAGTTATCGGGCTGACCTGGGAGATGGAGGCAGAGCAGAGCAGAGGCTGTTGTGTCACTCTGCTTCCCTGTGGCTCACCACCACGGTGAGTGGGCCCAACCCCTGCTGCTGCCCTGTGCAAGGCTCCCCCAATAATCCCCCAGGGCATGTCCTGCCAGGGAGGGGTTGAGGAAAGGGGTACCTCAGGGGAGAGAGGACAGAACACGGGAAGCAAGAAGGGGGCTGAGGAGCAGAGCAGGGGTTGGACTTGGGGGGAACAGCATGGACACCACCACCAGGGCCACAGGGACTCATATGCCAGCAGCCATGCACAGGCTATATTGTGCAACTGCATGGGTTGCAGATGGCTCACAGGCCATGAGGTTGAGGCCTCTGCAGTAGAACATAAATGTCTATTAGTCAGCATATAGCAGAAACATATTTTACTTGGTTATACCCTGTGATGAGGTATACAAACTTCACTCTAGAAAAGAAGGGTCAAAGAGCTACTCAGGGCCAGACAACCCTGCCCCAGTTTCAAAGCATGTACAAGCTGGAGGAAGAGCTTAACATGGAGAAGCAGAAATATTTGCCCAGCTATCAATTCCTGTGGACATGTGGGGCCAATAGCTACCCTCTGTGACTCAGCAAGCAGATCGGTTGACAAACAAGGGAAGCCTTTGTCGACCGCTCCCTTATGCCTCGTGAAACGAGATTTACAGGAGCGGTTGACACAGGCTTCCCCTGTTGACCAATCTGCGTCTTGACTCGCACGCTGTGCTGACGATCAGCTGAGCTGGCACAGAGTGGCGGCCATTTTTATTTTAATGAAGCTGGGGATATTTAAATCCCGGCTCACTGACTATGTCGGGTAGTCTATTTTACATGCCTCTGTCGGCAGAGGCATGTAATCTAGACATACCCTTAGATTTTAGTTAATGAAGTTTTGGCAACTATATGATTATTAGGAAAGATGTGAATTATATATTGACCTGGCTGTAGTCTGATCTTTTGGGATCAGTAGAAATCAATATGTGATTAAATTAGTTTTCAGTCACCAATCATCGTAAAGTCGAGCATCTGGGTTGTGAAAATAGGGCTGGAATGCCTAAAAGGGACTGCATTGATGTGACTTCCCCCCAATGTGGTGAGACAGAAGTTTACTTTTGTTACTGGTTGGTATAATGAAATGACAGAATATTCACCACTTTTGCCAGTTACTCAGCAGTTTGTCCTGAATCTGATATTCTGAGCTGTAACCAATGAGGCAATGTGACATATGGCATTTCTAAAAGAACATAAGAACAGCCATACGGGGCCAGACCAAAGGTCCATGTAGCCCAGTATCCTGTCTTCCAACAGGGACCAATGCAAGTGCCCCAGAGGGAGTGAACAGAAACAGGTAATCATCAAGTGATCCCTCTCCTGTCATCCATTTCCAGCCCCTAACAAACAGAGGCTAGGGACACCATTCCTACCCATCCTCACTAATAAGTATAGATGGACCTAACCTCCATTACTTTATCAAGTTCTTTTTGGAACCCTGTTAAAGTCCTGGTCTTCACCACATACTCTGGCAAGGAGTTCCACAGATTGACTGCACTGCATGAAGAAAAACTTCCTTTTATTTGTTTTAAACCTGCTAGCTATTAATTTAATTTGGTGACCACTAGTTTTTATCATAGAATCATAGAATCATAGGACTGGAAGGGACCTCAAGAGGTCATCGAGTCCAGCCCCCCGCCCTCAAGGCAGGACCAAGCTCCACCTACACCATCCCTGACAGATGTCTATCTAACCTGTTCTTAAATATCTCCAGAGAGGGAGATTCCACCACCTCCCTTGGCAATTTATTCCAATATTTGACCACCCTGACAGTTAGGAATTTTTTCCTAATGTCCAATCTAAACCTCCCCTGCTGCACTTTAAGCCCATTACTCCTTGTCCTGTCCTCAGAAACCAAGAGGAACAAATTTTCTCTTTCCTCCTTGTGACACCCTTTTAGCTATTTGAAAACCGCTATCATGTCCCCCCTTAATCTTCTTTTTTCTAAACTAAACAAGCCCAGTTCATGAAGCCTGGCTTCATAGGTCATGTTCTCTAGACCTTTAATCATTCTTGTCGCTCTTCTCTGTACCCTTTCCAATTTCTCCACATCTTTCTTGAAATGTGGCGCCCAGAACTGGACACAGTACTCCAGCTGAGGCCTAACTAGTGCAGAGTAGAGCGGCAGAATGACTTCACGAGTTTTGCTTACAACACACCTGTTGATACAACCTAGAATCATATTTGCTTTTTTGGCAACAGCATCACACTGTTGACTCATATTCAACTTATGTTATAAAGGATAGCTTTAGAAAAATACTAAAACAAGTAATGGACAGATGGCTAGTCCCTGAAATCTAGCCATTCAGGCTACATCTAGACTGCATGCCTTTTTCGACAGAGGCTTTGTCGAGAGATACTGTCGACAAAGCCTTTGTCAAAAAAGAGCATCTAGACTACGATCAGTATTGTCAAAAAAGCAAGCCAAGATACAATGAGGTTTACCGCTGTCAACAAACGCGGCGGTAGTGTAGACACAGGTATAATTTTGTTGACAAAAGCCAACTTTTGTCCAAAAAATCCAGTAGTCTAGACACACCCTCACTGATTGATAAATGTGGTTGGCAACCCTGAAAAAAAGACCTTGCAGACTGCTGAGCCATCTACCACCTCCCCTTTCCTATAAAGCCTTCTCATTAAATAAAGGCTCTTAAGGGTATGTCTACACTTGCATCCTCTTTTAAGAAAGGGATGCAAATGTAGGCATTTGAAATTGCAAATGAAGCCGGGATTTAAATATCCCATGCTTCATTTGCATATTTGCAGACGGGCGCTATTTCAAAATACTTTATCTCAAAATAAAAAACGCTATGTAGATGCGGTTATTTCGAAAGAAAACTCTTCTTCCAAAATAACCAATAAACCTCATTTTATGAGGCATAAGGGTTATTTCAGAAGGAGAGTTTTCTTTTGAAATAACCGCATTTACACAGCGTTTTTTATTTCAAAATAAAGTATTTTGAAATAGCGCCTGTCTGCGAATATGCAAATGAAGGGCGGGATATTAAAACCCGGCTTCATTTACAATTTTGAATGTCTGCATTTGCATCCCTCTCTCAAAAGAGTGTGCAAGTGTAGACATACCCTTAATGTAAGTTGATTATGACAAAAACAGTTTGCATCTCAGATGTTAAGATACATATGCACATACAGAAATTAGCTTTTTCAGTGAAGAAGCTGAAATTCACAAGTAAAACTGATTTTCTTGGATGTGACTATCCTAACTTTGACTGTGACCTGCAATAGCTCAGCATGGGATCATTTTTTTTTTACACAAGCAAAAATGAGTGCTGCAAAAGTTTCCTAAGGTCCTTATAGAAATACATCAAATTACCTGCCTCTGCTTCTCCTTTTTCTTCCCTTAGGGATTCCACTAGTCTTTGTCTATTAGAAAATGAGAACCTTTAGAACTACTGACAAAGCACCAGAGGAATTCCAGGAAAAATGAGCTTTAAGCTCAGTAAGGGAATAATTTTTCATTTCTGTCCTTATCTATGCACTCACAATGAAAGATACTTTTTTTCATTCCACTAGAGATATATAAATAAATAAAGGCCCGTTTCTGGACCATACATATCTTGCCCTACTACAATAAATGAGATGCTTTTCATTGCTCAGTACAGTTTATTTTGTTTTTCTTTTGCGCTGTCCCCAGTTTCACTCCTGCATATAAGTTGGAAAGATTTTTCTATTGCAGGTTTTGTATTTGTGTGTCTCCTGAGGTTCCTTTTAGAGATAACTGTTCATACAAAGGTTATCTTTGTTTGTTATTTAAGAAAATAATAATTACACTCCTGTAAACTCCACCTGCTTGAAACCATTGAAATCATTGTGAGCTTTGCAGGATTGGGGCCTTCATATGTTAAAAAAATGTTTTTCACTTTAATCAAAAAAAAAGTCAGGACTCCAGGAGAAAGCCAATTGAACAAGTTGAGATAATCTGTACATCTGGAAAGATTATGGGTTGGTGTACATTGGAAGCCATAGACTTAGTGCAGTAGGATCTTCTTAATATGAAAGGTACATTTTTTTAAAAAAGTGTAACCTATGACAGTACAGTTTCTCTTTCTCCCAAGAACTTCACTTTCTCCATGGAAAACGTCAGAAAGCTTTGTATTTCATGCACAAACCTATGGTAAGATTAATAATGCTCTCAAAACTCAGAAAATGCAAAACTGAAGATAGATACAGATATAGAATGTTTAGAATGGCATGGCAGTTCCCTTCTCTTCCAGAAAGACAATGGCTGGTGGCCCCTTTCTCTTCCCAGGAGTGGCAGCAGGAGCCTTCTTCCCTCTGGAGCAGAAGTGGTAGCTTGAGTCACCTGTGAAGGGACAGCAGCAAGAAAAGGCCCTCATTAGTGACCTCAGCAGCTGGGTGTACTTTCCTGCATGAGACAGGTACACTGCTACACACTGGGGCTGTGTCTAGACTGCATCCCTTTTCCGTAAAAGGGATGCAAATTAAACATATCGCAATTGCAAATGAAGCGGGGATTTAAATCCCCCCCGCTTCATAAGCATAAAAATGACTGCCCCTTTTTTCCGGCTCGGAGCTTTGCCAGAAAAAAGTGCCAGTCTAGACGCAGATCTTTTGGAAAATAAAGCCTTTTCCGAAAGATCCCTTATCCCTCTTAAAATGGATCTCTTAAAATGAGGGATAAGGGATCTTTTGGAAAAGGCTTTATTTTCCAAAAGATCTGCGTCTAGACTGGCGCTTTTTTCCGGCAAAGCTCCCTTTATGGAAAGGGATGCAGTCTAGACACAGCCACTGTGTTGGGTTGAAGTGATGGTGGTGGAGACTTTGGAGCAGCGGGCCTTAGAGTAAACAGACATAAAGATGCACATGGGCAGTTCACAACTCTCAGAGCTATTTCCAGGCTCTGTGCAGACTCAGATGGATGTCTGTTTTACACTCAGCTCACACTTCCAAGGTCTTCTTCACATCCCTTGGAAAAAGCTAGGATTTTTTTTAAATGAAAGCTGAGAGTAAGATATAATCACATGACTATAGGAACTGGGATCCTAGGCCGAGGCCTATCATGTTCATGCCTTAATCCAGAGCTGATTCCAGAGACTGGTAAATTTACTGAGAAACTAAATTAACTGTGCATGACAGTGCAGTGCATCATCCTTAAGTGATGATCTAACAGGCTTAGCAAAAAAACACAGTTGAACTTACTTCGTACCTGATTTTCAAATGCCCATGACAGTCAAACTGAAAGCAATTTTCTGTGTGACCAGGCCATGAACTCTCTCCTTGAAGAGGACAACAATTTTTTTTTTTTTTTTCCTGCCAAATTGCACTTTTCACAGCTAATCTCTTTTGGCTCAGTGGCTGGTCAAGAAGAGGTCAATCACAGCAAATTGTTTTATAAGAGGAAAAATCTTTTTACTCCCTTCTAATTCCAAAACACCTCAACTTTTTTTTCCTTAAACATTCCAAGAAGCACTCTTTTGGGCAGAGCTCAGCCTGCATAATGTCATCCCCCACAGTGACTTTTCACAAGGTTATGCCCATCTGAAAAATAGGATTTTATAATGAAAAGATTATGGAGGCAGCTGCTCTCCCTTTTACTATGCTATTTTCTATATTTTCCCTCCCTTCTTCACTGCTGAAAACACCCATGAAAATGTTCTCTAGCATTTAATAATGCCCTAGGTCATTCCCCAAATCATATTTTTTTGTATTTGACAACAGAGGCACCCCTGCTCCTCAGTCCCTTCCAAGCGTGGTATGCAGCCCCTGATCAGTGGATACCCATAGAAATCCTCTGATCCCAAAAAACAGGATACCACAGGTTACCAGTTTTATCTTAGCTTGTCACTCCTATACCTCACACAGCACTTGAGTTCAATTATTTAAAAAAAGGGAAATTTATGTAAGAGAAAATAGAGATTCAAATAAGAATCAGTATTAAAGAGAGGAACAAATGGTCACAATACAACACAATAGCAAACTTTCTAGAGATTATACTTTAAAGCAAGTCTTTCATCTAAAGAAGCTTATCTTACCCAAAGCATTCTCCAGCAGTTTCAACCAAGTCGGACTGAGGCCCCTTTTTTCATGAAGCAAACTTGCTGTCAGTTAACTTCCTAGATGAAAAGTGTCAGGATGTCTCTAGTCTCTGCACTCCTAACGGTAACAGAATGAGCCTTTGGTGTTTACCTCAAGATAGAATCTCCCCACCAGTCTTTGTTTTCTTCTTCCTATTAGTTTCCTTCTTATGTTTTCACCAGCTCTCCATTAGCATTTGACCTAAAATGATAAGAGACTCCTATTGTACTACATGAAAGATACAATTGTCCAGCAAGGAGAAGAATGTCTCCCATGCCCTGTCTGTCGGCGTTTGTCTCAAGACACTCTGCCTTTGAATAATCTGCATTTAATTACAGACCTAGAGAACATTACCTTTATTATATACACATAACACTTACATATTGTCTGGGCATTCATCTTACACCAGTTATGATGGCCAGCATGACACAGGCTCTCATTAGAGACCTTACTTTACATTCCTTTGGTGAACTTAGGGGATCTCTGGACCCCATATATATCCCATTGCCCTCTGGCAGTTGGCATCCAAAAGCTGATGGCTTACAACTATACATTTATTTTCTTTCAAAACAACAGTCAGCTGGATCTAAAGGCATTTTTAGCATCTTGACAAAGCATCTTTCACCATGTTCTCCTCAGGTGTTATAAACAGCAATTCTCACGTTCCTTCCAGCACCAGTCAAACTTCGTAATTGTTAGGTCTTTTTATGTCATTCTTTTTTACCTCCCTCACCCCTAGTTCACAGAATAAGCTTGCCACAAGGGGGCGTTAAATCAGTTTATTCTGCTCTGAGTGTTGTATAATATATATACTTTTGAGTCAGGGTGAGATTCTTACTGATGCAAGAAGGCTTCCTCCACTTACTGGCCTTAATACAGGAGTAACTTCATGACCTGTGGTATGCAAGAGATCAGGCTAGATGATCTAACACTCTCTTCTGGCCTTAAAATCATAGCAACTGTGAATTTATTAAACATGAACATGCTGTAAGGGTAACCTCAGCTGTTATACCTCAATATGATCTCCCATCACCATTAGCCAAAAGAATAGAGCCATCTGTACTATCCTTAGCTGATACAACCTGTGCAGTCATCCTGTGCACTGGGAAGCTTAGGAGGGATTTGACTCAGCAGAGCTTCTCCTCTGGAAGTGTATGTGTGCAACAGCTCCACTAACATGCTTAAACAGCACCGCTGAGCCCTAGGCACATGCAAAGAAAGAAAACAAATAAATTGAAATATACGGGCCTGTTAATAAACCAGAGACTAGAAGCAAAGAGATTAGAAGATTAGCATGTGTGAAATTGTGACGAAGGTATTCTAAAGCTATATGTGCTCTAGTCCATCACTTCTCCCTACCCTCTCAGGATCCACAAATTGGGATTGGGGGGAGTTTATTAGTAGTGGCTATAATGTATGTAATGTGTTCTAATCATGCTGACATGGGGATAGGCAGCATTTACAAAGGTATGGGAAGCAGTAAACGTGGGAGCCATTAAAAAGTTGGACACACATCTATTATTATCAATATTCTGAGTTCTGTTCCCCTTGCACGGGATTATCATTGATATCTGCTGCTCAGCAACTCAGTGCATTAAAATTTGTGTGCCATTTCGGTTGCACCTTAGCTTCACCGAAACAGTATGTTGCTATGTCAACCTCTAGTAACTGTATCTAATGTTATTAGAAGGAAACATGATATAGTGGCTAAGACACAGGAATTTTTCTTCCCACCTTTTATCAGCCTTTCTGTTTACATTACAGACTCTTCAGGCAGGGACTATCTTTTACTTTGCACTTCCCAGAACTGACATCCTCAGTGAGACTGATGTACAAACAGAGAAGTAAACAGAATCTATCAATGAATTTCTAAAACAAATTCATATACTCTTCCTCTTCCAAAAAAAAAGGACAAAAATTAGTACAGGGAGACATTTTATTTTCAGGTCGCTCAAAATTTTTTCCAAATATGGAAGAGGGGGGAAAAGAGAAAGAATTATTAAATACTTAATCTTGTTGACAGCATGTCCCTTTAAATGAAATCTCTATTTGTTATTCTCATTTCTTGCCGGTACTGTGGATTAAATAACTCTGATTGTAAACTAAAGTGATCTAAAGAAATAGTGTTACATGTATCAAGTATGACGTGTTGCTCTTAATAATGCTGTCATTATTTTATGTACTTTTACTTAGACTTACAGGGCTCTCTGATTTTACTACGAGTTTTTATTTTATTGCTTTTAATCCTCAGTTTATGGATTTCAAATTTTCTTAAAACAGGGCCAGCAGCACTGTGTTAAATGTAAGGTCAGAAATTGCCTTCAGTTCCCAGGTTCTTAGTAAACAGCATGGGAATAAGCTACAAGGATGGCATTCGCAGACTGAAAATGATGATGCCTGTGTCATGACACAAATAATCAGAATAAAAGAGAAATAACAGAGGTGATTAGGAAGTAAAACACAAAACAGTTTTGATCCTCGTTCCTATACCAAAAAAAATGTAATAAAAAGGTACTTATGCTAAAGCCAATATGCCATACTTACTCCTTGGATTGTTTATTTCCACTACATAAGTATCAAATATCTTACATCTCCTGCAGTGATTTGGGGAATATAGAAATCACATGGTGAAGAACTGACATATATAAATGATGCATTTGCCACCTGTGCTTCAGCTCATCTCCATAATCCTCATAAATACTGGGAAGATGAAACAAGAGATAATATAATTGGGTGCAAATTATAACTGCTCCATTGACTTAAATGGAACTACACTAATTTATACCAGCATAGATAGATAGATAGATAGATAGATAGATAGATAGATAGATAGATAGATAGATAGATAGATAGATAGATAGATAGATAGATGCTTTTAAGTTTTTGTTATTATTTTAAAATAACATAAAACATGGCCTAAACCCTAATCATAAATTACTCCAGTATAAATCCAGTCAAACACTACTGATATGCTAAATTCATACAAGTGTAACTGAGAATAGATGTTAGCCACAATATATAAAAATGTAAGATACACTAAAATATCAATTGTCTATAGCACAGAGTAAGACTTTTTTGGATACAGGGGATACAGGGCTAGGGTTGTTATCAGAGTGATTTGTTATCTGATTATATCACAAGTATTACAGGCTTGGGATAATACTGCATTGTTGTGGCTGTAATGACACCACCCCTAGTTTTCTGGGTGGGAAAAAGTGCTGTAGGTTCATGCACCATCAAATTAATGGTTCTGAAGAACTGAAGGGAAGAGAAGAGAATTCAACTAGTTCTCTGTTTATACTCTACTGCTGCTAGCAAAGGTAGTTACACAGACTTTTCATAGAATCATAGAACTGGAAGGAACCTCAAGAAATCATCATGTCCAGTCCTCTGCACACACACTCATATGAGCAACATCTGAAATGTTTATATAACTCAGGGTTCTGTGAATGTGCAGATGTAATCATGTACCAGTCCTAGAATTGAGTGTGTATACATGTAAGTCAGATTACTATTCTTACCTTCATCTCTACCCCATGTATTTGTCCAAAGAAATGAAGTTAATCTGATTTATACCGGTTTAGGATCTGGCCAAAATATTCCAAAAAAGGACATACTGGGAGGTGGTTCCGTAGGCTTTTGTCAATTCCAGCTACTATGCTCCCAAACAGACAACAAGGAGAAACAACAATATATCTGACATGAAATTTAGGATGACCTTGGGAAAACAGATGTAGATTCCTTTTTTATTGGAAGTTCTGAGAACATACCATTCATCTAATCTCATTTCCATGGCCAAGTAGCTCAGCATTTTCTAAAGAGGACCTCGATTGCCCTCTTTTACAGAGCTGTGCTCAGTACTTGGACCATCCCATCCATTTATTTATTAATATTCCTATAGGATACAGTCATCTTACAAGATACTAGACCTTTAAAAATGATTCCTCGGAATAATGAGCATTATCCAGGCAATCCAAATTGATTGGGTTCATGTTAAATTTCTCACTTTCCTATCACAAATGCTAGCATAATTCAGGGACCTCACTCATATAGCTTCAATATCCCTTGAACATTTCAACAGATTTGAGCCCTTTGTTTGCTGGGAAACTGTGGTGCAATAGATGAGCATTCACAGCATTCAGCCAAATTGGTGTTCCATGTATCCACCACATTTGAGCCAAGTGATTTCCAAGTTCCAGTTCTCTTTGCCACTAAATCCTCCGCAAATAGCTCCATCAAAGTTCTGACCTCAGTCATATTTGCATTGCTTATATTGATATTTCAGGTTTTCAGTCACCATTGATGTGTGAGCACAGTTTGCTTCTGTGCTACCTTGTTTTCTTTATCCAATCCTGGATGTCCCTGCTGCTTTTGTGACTGATGTCTGGCAATAAAATTTAAAGGTCCATTGACCTGAATCTGGACAGTGCTGGACACTCTCATTTTTTTCTTTCATAAAAATGTTTTCTGCAAGCACAGAAGCCATAAAGCCAACTGCTTCACTCTTCCAATACCACTAATATTCCTAGTTTGAACACTGATCATCAGTGATCCTTCTGAGATGTGTGTGGCCGCACAGCTTCACAGGTGATTACTCAGCCCTGCCCAGTCAGAGGCTCAGGGCTCTATGATAGGAGCTGACTGACTGGGAGGGGATGATTAATCACCTATGAAGTTGCCTGCCACACAGCTTAGAGGGAACACTGGTGATCACTCTTTCTGATTCTGTTCTCTGGACTTTTCTGGGGAACATATTTAGGGATATCACTGTGGGGCCTCTTCAGTACACAAAGTAATGCTGAGCTCTTTCATAATGTCACATTCTCTGACCTCTGCCAGGGATTAGTGTTTATATTTAAAATTGATCTGAAAATGAACTCTGTGAATTTTATCATAAAGATTGTCGCATTGGCCACACAAATAAGTCACATCTTCAGGGTTTTCTGTCAAACATTTAAATCTCTTTGGGGAGGAAATTGTGTGCTGCTGGATCAGGTGATGGCTACCCCAGCTACCAATAATTATACCAGTTTTTCAGGCTAGAGATCTGATTGTGAGGAAATCCTGGATCAGCAACATTATCTGATGTATAGCATACATGAAGATGTAAATGTAAAATATTACTGACTGCTTTTTATCTTAGCCAGCTTCCCCCCCCCCCCCCCAATTACCCTACTACTTTTACCAGACAAGATGAAAAATCATTGGTTTCAATTATATAATTGAAAAGGTTTCCAGTCATGGTCTTTTAGGGAACTTCTGTTCTGTACATGTATTTTTAAATTAAATGAGTTGTAATAAATCAAATCCAGTTGTAAAGGAAATGCTAAGAAACACATGTCAATTATCACAGTTCACCAGAGTATGAATTAAAAAAAAAGAAGAGGAAAAGATCATGATATAGTTCATGAGGGCAAATTAATATGACAAGAACATTTCCAGAGTATTTAATTATTGAAGTCTCTAAAAGAATAAAGATGTCCAAATAATTTGTTCCACTCAGTTTGTCATATGTGTGTTGCTTATCAAAAACAATCTACCAGAGTATTTTCTCTTAAACTAATAATGTGTCAGATTAGAAACAGACTTACACTGCTGATAGGAAAATTAGACTCTTTTCTACAAAAGGAAACAATTTTCAGTTTTCTTTCTAAAGATAATGATTTGTTTCTAACATTTATCAGCTCATTTATTGCCATCTGAGTTCAAAGATATTTGACTGCATCTATGCTCAAATGAAAGTAATCAGAAAAGCTTGGGCAACATACAGTGCAACAGTGTCTAGCCTGCAAAGCTCTAAAAAGAAAATTAGTTGTGTATTTTGCATGTTGAGCAAATAGTGTCAAAGCAGAATGCAATATGCTAGAAAAAGTATTATTAAATAAGGCCATAAAAATCTATCCAGCACAAGCAGTCATTTAACAGAGATTCTGTGTGTATAAGCTCTGCATTCTTGCCAGGAGATCAAAGGCAACTTGGTGAACACAGAATTGCCTACCTACTTTATCTTCATACAAATGAGCTGAAGTGCCCTTGGCAAAGAATGCAAAGTCATGCTAGTTGAATACAGATTAAAGACTGCTGTATCAAGGTATTTTACTAAAGCTGCAGTGAATTATCCACTGTGGTTGAAAAGTCTGGGAAAGACAAACATGAAAGCACCCGACGAAACCGTTTGTCCACTAGCCTACTCTATTATCATGATTGTGAATAACTCTGCAGATCATTGTGAAAAATAAATTAAAAAAAAAACCATTGAAAATAACTTTCTCCAGGGAATTACTGAGAGACATATTGTAATGTTCTTTTTTCAGAAGTCTCAGTGAAATCAAACATCAACCAACCACCAAGATCCTTTCTGCCTTCTTTCTCCTTGATGAAATGGACGGTTTGAAAGTCTCAACAATGAGTTACTGTAAAGTCCACCACAACTAAAGAAATGCTGTGAATCCCACCTCACTAAATCAAGCCAAATCTGTTTCCTATTTTCGGTCCTTGTATAAGGATAAAAAGATTGATTTACTCAGATGTAACATTAATGGTTCTGCTTCAAGTTCTCTCTCCTTAAGAAGAGATACTCACATCATCCCCTCTGACTAGAGTGACCATCTGTCCTGTTTTTACTGGGACTGCCCTGTATTTAAGCTGTCTTCCAGGTGACCTGACTTTTTTTTAATAAAGGGGCAAAATATCCTGTATTTGAATACCCTGATGGTCCTTGAGTTCTCCAATCAGCGCAGCTGCAGCAGCTTCCTATTTGTGGCTGACAGTAAAGCAGGCACCAGCTCATAGTGTCTGGAGTCAGGCAAGGAGGAACATAGAAAGGCAGGGAGAAACATAGAAAGAAACCAAGTAAGACTGTCTTCCTTTTCTGTGCACCCTAAAGAAGGGGGGAAGTCTGACAGCTTTTCTAGAACACAGGGCTGAAGCCCCAGTCGCTGGTTTGTTCCCCAGGCTCTCACCCCCACCGCTGGCTTAAGACCCATTCCAGGGCAGCTAAGTTCCTGAGAGGCCCTGGCCATGGAGCTCAGTCCCATTTCCAGGCTCCTGCCCCATCCCATTTTTCCACTCCCCACTGGCAGTCCCAACAACTTGCAGTTCTCTCCCCACACACACCCTGTGTTGCACATCTGAAGCCCTGAGTATCAGCAACCCCCTTCTCCCTCCACTTTGGGCTAAAGCCCTGAATGCCAGACTCCTCCCCCCCCCACACACACACACTTGGTGTCCCGTATTGGACATAGGGAAATATGGCCGCCCTGCCTCTGACCTTCACCCACATCTATATGCACACAAGCTTGCTAAAGGAAAAAACAAGCCATTGTCTGCTAGCAAGCATATATACAATTATATAGTGCTGAACTAGACCGACTTATCCATGCTATTATTGTTCTGTCTTATTCACTGGGATCAGAATGTGCCATACATAGTTTAAAAGTAGAGCTGGCTAACATTAGATTTTCTATCTTGTGAGATATTCCAATACTTCAAAATTTGCTTTTGTTCCAAATCAGTATGAAAAGTCGAAATGACAAGGTTTGTCATGAAATGGAAAGTTCTCAAAACTGTTTACTAATGTTTTGTTTCAACATTTCAAAAAGAATATTTCATTTTAGCTTGTTGAACCTCATTTTGGCTCAGTTTAATCTATATCCTCCTGAACTAGAGGGTGTATCAGGCCCGTTTTTACTCTATGGGCTAGGATCCCTGACTGGACTACTTCTACAATGAGGTGCTGTGGCCACATGACTCCCATGATGGACTGTATTGATTAAATGAGCAGAGAAGTCACAATACTTCATGCAAGATATAGTCCAACGAATGAGTCCAGCCACATTGAAGAATGGAAGTGTGAGGTACCTGAACTACAACTCCCAAGATCCACCACAGCAGCTCAAGCAATGTGAAACTGACCTGAAATTAAACCATTTAATTTTATTCCTCAAACCAAAATGTTTTAATTCAGATTGAGTCTGACCAGAACAAAATATTTCATATTTATTATCCTAACAAAATTTAAAATGTTCACATTGCAATTTTCCTGTGGGTTTGAGGAAAACTTCATTATCTTTAAAAAAAAACTCCACCCACATATTTTGATGGACAATTCCTGATCAGCTCTGTTAAAAAAATGTCAACACACACAATCTAAAATTTCAAATGTTAAAACAAAACTAGCAATATCCTTAATGCACCTCTTGTTGTCTTCCTCCAAAAGTTATGCGGTAGCTTTGCTTAATCGTTTTTTTACCCCTCAAACAGCCTTCTTGATCATGAGTGCTATGTAGCTTCATTCTCACTCAATATTTAGTTTGTATGGTTAGTTTCCATCATTAACTTCCACTCTAGATACCTTATTGGCATTATCCTTGAATTGTATTAATTTAAATACAAAAAAGTTAGCTGTCAACATGAGTTGTGTATCTCAGCTTGTCTCAAAGGTTTTCCTACTTCTGCCCTCATGTTTTCATATACCTTTTTTCTATTGTTATCTCTGTGACACTCTATAACACAAAGCAGCACCCAGAACCTCATAGCCATCATTGCTATGATACATTTTTTAAAAGTATGCCTTGTGAAGTACCATTTTAAAAGTTTTGATCTATTGAAATTTCTCCTCTGTGACTGTATGGTGCTTTCATTGTACATGAAGTTCTGAAGTACTGCTATGTGAGTTACTTGTGAGGATGGAATCACAGGACCAGTGTTTGATTTACAACAAAGGAGTAGCCTCAACAGCCAAATGGATGATTAATGGTTCATCAACACCCAGTTCACTATTCCAGTGACTTTTTGGAGAAGGAACATATGCCATGGGAATAGACTAACAGCCATTACAGCAAGGATCTTTCTAGCAAGCTGGAAGAAGGTAAAAGAGATGGTGACACCATCATTTGGCATCTCTTCCTGCCACCTGTCAACTCAACACCTGGAAGATCATCTGGAGGACAAAGACCATACTGGGGAAATTTGGTCCCCAGATGCAAGGTAGTTCCAGACAGTGTACTGAGGAGCTGAAACCTGCCTGTATCATGTGTTTAGGTGAGAAAAGCAGTTTGATTCAACTCTAGCTTGGACTAAAAGATAGGGTTTAGAATGTGTATTTACATTTTATTTTCTTAAGGTATTTCTCTGAGCTACCCTACTTCATAGGCTATTTTTCCACTGTCATAATAATTCATTGTCATGAGACTGTGTGGAAATGAGCAAAAGCATGTTCTGGAATAAAAATAATATATTACATTTAAACAATAAAGACACAGTTCATAAGGGTTAGCTGCTGGTGGGCCACAGGATGGTTTGTTTACTTGAGCATCCATAGCTACAGAGCCCACAGCTCCCAGTGACCATGGTTCGCTGTTCCAGGCCAATGGGAGCTGCAAGAAGTGGTGTGGGCTGGTGACCACTTCCTTCAGCTCCCATTGGCAGGGAACAGGAAACTTGTAGTCATTGGAAGCTGTGAACAAATTCACCTGTGAATGCTCAGCTAAACAAATGATTTGGTGGCCAGCCAGCGACTAACTCTGACAAACCACATGTGGCCTGTGGGCCAGAGTTTCCTCACCCGGATTGATCCTAAAATTCTGGATCCCCTCATTGGGCAAGAGTATCCCTTGAGGCAAAATAGAAGAATCACTAAACCCTACTAGAGATGCAAATCATGCAGAGAAAGATGGGTGTGGAGGTATTTCTCTCTCACCTTAGGCTGTACCTTGCTCCATTCCCAGGACCAGCTATCCAGAGAAGCATACGTGAAAAATGTCAAATAACTTACTAAACTAAACCTGAGGTATAAACAGGAGAGAGATAAAGATCAATTTAAGTACACACGAGAACCAAACAAATGAATTAATTATTTTAAAAAGGTGTGACAATCCCTTTGCAGAGCAATTTGAAGATGTTTAAATCACTCCAGAGTCCAACAGAGTCTGAAGATAGGTGCTTGTGTCTATTTTAGCATGTTACTAGCTGTTCCCCAGAGTTGACACAAAACCTTAAGTCTGTTATTGAAATAGTAAGAGACCCCTAAGTTAAAGCAGTATTGTTCTAAAGTCTGAAGTTACAGAAATCATTTTGTGTCTGCCAGACTGTGAAAAAAACTACAGACATGTATTGTAGGAGGGAAAATATAGTAGACAAACCAAGCTTAATATAATCTTTATAAACAGCAAAGCTTAACGGAGAAGAGATAGCCAAAAGGAAACTTACCAGGAAATTGTTTTGCGAGTTATACTTCCTTAAAATCAAAATGAGGGGAAAGCTGCTGCTTTCAGCAGACTTTGAATTACATTAATCAAGTTAAAGAAAAGAGAATTACCCATAAGAAGGATTGTTTCTCTTAACTTTTTCAGTATGAGGTAATTACTAATTGTAGTCATTGGTGAACCAGATAAATTAAACCACTAACTTATTGATTGTCTTTCTAATGAAATATCAAGTTGACCTTTGTTATATACTCTTCTAAATTAACTGATGAGAATAATGAATTCACCTAGCTAGCAATATATTTTGCTTACACTTGTATTTGTTTTATAACTGTCTCTTAATATCTTAGTAAATTTACAAATTTATCTCACTTGGCTATGTCTACACTCGTGGCTTCTTGCGCAAGTAATATGCAAATGAGGCTAAGCATGGAATATCACTGAGCCTCATTTGCATACCTAATGAGCCACCATTTTTTTCAGAAGAGGCTCTTGTGCAAGAAGGAGTGTCTACATTGCCCCTTCTTGCACAAGAAAAACCCTCTTGCGCAATGCCATTCTTCCTGAAAAGTAGTAGGTGTAACAGCATTGCGCAAGAGGATGTTTCTTGTACAAGAAGGGGCAGTGTAGATGCTCCTTCTTGTGCAAGAGCCTCTTCTGAAAAAAATGGTGGCTCATTAGGTATGCAAATGAGGCTCGGCGATATTCCACACTTAGCCTCATTTGCATATTACTCACGCAAGAAGCCGCGAGTGTAGACATAGCCTTGCTGTGTGTTTCTAGTATCCTGAGACCAACGTGGCTACAACAACACTGCACACAAACTTCTAAGCAGATCATCATTGCAAATGGAACTGAGTTCTTTCAAGGGCTTCTATTGTGGCCAAACATAGGTTGTTTTATTCAGAGGAACATTCAAATATATTCCACTTACACAAAAGTAATTCCCCTGACAAATGTTGAGTCCCTGCTCTAAAACATGAAGATGTGAAAGCTTCTCAATGATTAAAATAATAGAAACTTTATAAACTTGTAAACTTTAAGGCAACCTTAAAATAGGCAGCATTCCTGGCTCAGCCTGTAATAACATGCACCTTGCTTTGTAAAGTTTGATTTGCAATACATAGATGAAATAATTGCATAAAAGCTTACTATTGCTATTATTATGGATGACTTGCTTGTGGAGTAAACATTTTCACCCTCTCCATTATTTTACTAAAACTATTCAATTTTGAATATGTTAGTTCTTTCACTGCTCTCACCTTACACAAGTGTAAATTAACAGAAACTCTAATGATGTCCCTGGAGTTATGTGAGTGTGAAACCAGTGCAAGTGAGATCACAGTCAGACCCCTCTACAGATCAAAGTCATTGGATCTAAATCAGGCATGGTTTTGTCATATTATGTTTTAAAGTTTGAGGGTGAAACACACAAAAAGCTAAAGCTTTTTATATTGGATATTTCTAGTTGAAACAATATTAATCAAATGATAATTAAAATCCTATGCAAAACAGCTGGAGTTCTAACATTTGAATTTCAACAGTATTTTGAGTGTTCTATGGTTATCAGTGGAAAGCCACATGATAAAGCTGCTTGTAAAATAGCATTGAAAGCAAATATGGATTTCACCAGCAATGAACAGGGTAGCAAGATGAGTAGGGAAAAACAAACATTCCGAATTTTAAAATAAATTCATTTGTATATGACCATTGTTGAAGATTTGTCTTTAAAGCCAATGGCCTATTGACAGCATATAAAAATAAACCACCGTAATTAATTCATACTGTTGGCAAATGCAAAATGTGTTCTATTTAGAGCTCTACCAAATGATTTTCATGGAATCCCAAAATATAAACAACTCACATGGCTTTATGATCTATTGCAAACTTGAAACTCTGCTCAGGTTCACTGAAACATGTGTTCACCTTTATAAACCTTTCCTAGTGAACTTGAATCAATTTTAAGAGACTCTCATAAGTGTTGCATAGTTATTGCACAAAACCAGAAGAGCAATGGCAATTTTGACTTGTGTGATGGTTGAACGCAAAGTGAAATCAAAGGAAAGGCTGCAATCCCCCTGCTGAAAATCGAAAACACTGGCCTCTACATCATCTTATTTCTGTTTTTCAGGAACTGCCTCTCAAGAGATATTTATTAGAGTAGACTATAAGTCAAATTCTGTGCTTTATTGCAATGGTGTAAGTCTGTAGCAATTGAAATGTATGGAATCATACCAGGTTTACAGCACAATTTGTCCTGGTATATTTTCAAAAACACCTAATACTAAATCATGCTGATCAGACACAGTCCAAAGTGCAATACAGAGCAATACCAACAAGGTAGATCATAGGTCTCACAATGGATGCCAGTGGATAGTGCAAGAGAATCCTGACTAAATCTCCTCCCATCTACTCCTTCACTACTGACTGCTTTTTTTCATTCAGCACTTTGTAAATTCCCCAGGCAGTCCATTGTTTTTATTTTTATTATATTATCTTTTAAAATGGGGGATCAAAATAAACAATGACTACAAAAGTGTTTTGATAACAAAAGAACCTACCCAAACACCTCACTAAGCTCCAAAATATACATTTTCACTTATTTTGGGTACAGGACATCCCATATGTTAAAAGGAAATTATTTAAGAAAGCTATCACACCGCAGTAACTGCCTAAGCAATGACAAGTGTTTTCATAGAATCATAGAATCATAAAACTGGAAGAGACCTCAAGAAGTTATTGAGTCCAGTCCTCTCCCCTCCCGGCAGGACCAAGCACTGTCTAGATCATACCTGACAGGTGTCTCTCTAGCCTACTCTTAAATAGCTCCAATGATGGAGATTCCACAACATCCCTAGGCAATTTATTCCCGTGTTTAACCATCCTGACGGGAATTTTTTCCTGATGTCCAACTTAAACTTCCCTTGCTGCAGTTTAAGCCCATTGCTTCTTGTCCTATCCTCAGAAGCCAAGGAGAACAATTTTTCTCCCTTTTCTTGTAATACCCTTTTACATACTTGAAAATACTGCACTCCCAACCACCAGCCCAGCCCAGCCTGCATTCCTGGATGCTGGCCCTACTGCCATCAGCCTGGCCTACTTCTAGCCACTGGAGCCTACTCCTGACCTGACTGGCCTTGCTCCCAGACTCCGGGGCTCTTTGCTCCAGCAACATCCATGATCCTGATGTTGTTGGATGAGAGAGTCCTGGATTTCAGAAGTTCAACCTATAAAAAAATAGTTTAGATAATGTTGTCAAACCTTTTGTTGCATTTGGTTGTCTAATCATGGAAGCTATGTTAATGGTATAATAAAGTTTCATCTTGTGTTTTAGGGTCATTAGCAGTTGAACACAGTTTCACTCAGGCTATAGACATTGCCTCTGTCATGAGCCTTCCTGGGGAACAGTGCAGGTTCCCATCTTCCTTGTTAACAAGAACATTCCATTCATAGTTCTTCTAACTCTCCACAAATACATTCATTAGTTCCATTGCTTATTGTCTCCACTCTTACATCACTCAAGACTCGGCCCACTACAATATATTGCAGAAGAAATGAAAGGAAAAGCTCCCGTAATGAATCTCAAGCCTTGAATAAAAGTGTCCATTGGAAGGTCTGACCCACAGTCCATTGAAGTTAATGGAAAGGCTTCTATTTATTTCCCTGGGCTTCAGACCATGCCCTAAATTATTTCAGTAGAAGCTGGAGAAATGTTTGAAGCATCCATTTGGACCAACTTCTGTTCTGTATGGCTGTCTCTAGACTGGCCAGTTTTTCTGGAAAATCAGCCACTTTTCTGGAAAAACTTGCCAGCTGTCTACACTGGCCACTTGAATTTCCGCAAAAGCACTGACTTCCTACTGTAAGAAATCAGTGCTTCTTACAGAAATACTATTCTGCTCCCGTTCGAGCAGAAGTCCCTTTTGCGCAAAGCTTTTGCGCAAAAGGGCCAGTGTAGACAGCTCAGATTTGTTTTCCGCAAAAAAGCCCCGATCGCAAAAATGGCGATCGGGGCTTTTTTTTGCAGAAAAGCGCGTCTATATTGGCACGGACGCTTTTACGCAAAAAGTGCTTTTGCGGAGAAGCGTCCATACTAATCTAGATGCTCTGTTCCGAAAATGCTTTTAATGGAAAACTTTTCCATTAAAAGCATTTCCGGAAAATCATGCCAATCTAGACGCAGCCCATATGACTACCATGCTAGATTTTAGTATGAGAAGTATTAGATTCTTCACTCTGCTCAGATGGAGAGCTGCAGAAAGCGTCAGAGCTCCCTGATGCAGTCACCCAGCCTTGGCATGTGTTATCTTAACTTGCACCACTGGTGTGATATCTCTGTACTAGTGGTGGATTCAGCATAGGCAAGGTCTGCTCTCCCCTATTCTCCCAACCCACATGTGCCATTGGAATGTCCATGAGATGCCCCCTCCATCTTCACATGCCTAGTGAGTGTTGGGGTGAAGAGGTGTCAGAGAAGCATCAGTGCTCCCTCCATTAGAGTTCGGTCAGGTAGAGTTCTTCTGCACACAAGGACAGTACTCCACTGTCCATTTCTAGATATTTTAAGACCCTTTTGCACATGCTACACTTATCCAAAGCCAAGTGACATCAGTGGAATGGAAACTTTGGCTGTAGTTTAACTAATGTTAAGCTATTGAATTAAATTTTCTTTTCTTTTTCCTTGTGGAGTACCTGAAGATGTTGAGAAAATCTGAAGTCCCCAAGGAAAGAAACAACCAACTTTCTTATTGGTCTCGCCAACTTAAATAGCCATTAAGACATTACTTCCAGAAAACTGAACCCCCTCCAAGAATGATACTTTTTCATTATTAGCTAAGTAGTCTTTCAAGTTGAACTGCCTTTCAGCAATATGCCTGATTATGTAAATCCCTTTCTTCCTTCTGACATCCCTCTTTTAAAATTCTGATCTTGTGTCATTAGGTTTAAAATTAATCATTCTAAAAAAAACCCACTTTGTCTGGAGTCTAATATACAATTACCAAACTGCACAGGAGCACCATATACTACACACCCACACATATACACACACAAAAATTAAGAATCTTACCAAATGGTATCACTGACAATTGCAAATGTGAATTTTTAGCACTGTAGTGATTATAGTTAGTAACATTATTTAGAAAGACAATTTCAGGTATCTAGCAAAAAAACACCATTAAACAGTAATGTCATTAATTTGAATTTCTGATTAACTGCTTTTAAGTATGCATATTTTAAATATTACTAGAATGGCTTGTTAACATATATGTAAGCCATTATTTATTTTCTTTATTAGTAATTAAGTTTCAAAATCAATTTACCTGTTATATTACTCCAGTGTAAACTAAATGTTACCCATCAATTCTGCTTCAAGAGAATGACTCACTGAGAATTTCAGTGCAGTAGTTCAAATGGGTTTTTATAGCGGATTATTACTAAAATGTTCAGCATTTTTCACTGAAAATATGATTCTGGGTTCCATATACAAATCAGGATTCCTTAAAACTGTTCACTGTTATATCTGTAGCAAATTATGTGGGGAAATGTCAGGGGCCAAAAGTGAGGCTTTCTGCCAGATTAGCACCCAAATACAATGAGATGTAGTTTAGATGTTTAACTGTCTGCTGAAAGGAAAAGAAAGATGCCAGTGCATGGAGGCATCTTTATTATTATTATTTAGATTTCATCTCAATTGATTTACTCCCAGAATAAAAACATTCCAAATTCTAATTGGCTGATGTAGCGGTATACAGAGATTGAGATATACATTTTTAATTGGAACATTTTGACAATAATCTGTTTCTGCAAATGTTCAGTATCTTCCTCTCTGTTGGCAGAAATCCTTATGGTAAAATTTGCTTGTATCCATAGGCGTGCGCAGCACATTTCATTAGGGAATTTTATTTTTTATTTTTTTTAAAGGCGAACATTTAGTGAATACTCAATCATAAAAGACATTATTTTTATTCATCAAACAAACTAAAGAAACTAAAATTTAACTAAACTTTTTTTTTTAAATTAACAACTAAACTTTACTTAAAAAATACAAACTTAAGTATGGGACATTGTACTTCTTAGTTTGTTTTTTTTACATGTGCAATTTGGCGCTTATTGCACAATACAGAAATCCATACTTTAAAACTAAAAGAGTGAATCATGCGATTAAATTAAAACGCAAAGCCACTTTTTTTTGGAGACATTATAGGGTTACCAGGTAGTCTTAAAAAAATACTGGACACACTACATGAGGAGGGGGAGGGACCGGCCAGGAAGGGAGTGGGGCTGGCCAGGAGCAAGGGTAGGGGCCAAGAAACAGCTGGCAGGGGTGGAGGTCGGGGGCTGGCTGGGGGAGATTGGGAGAGGAGGGGAGAACAGGCCACTGGAAGCAGCGCTGGTGGGGGGTACAGCGGAGCTGGCCGGGGAAGATCGGGAGGAGGAACCGGCCAGTGGAAGGTAGAGCTGGTGGCAGGGGCAGAGGCTGAGTACAGCAGGGCTGGCTGGGGGAGTTCAGGAGAGGAGGGGAGAACTGGCCACCGGAAGCAGCGCTGGTGGCGGGTGCACCGGGAAGATCAGGAGAAGTGGGGAGAACTCACTGTCCAACAGGGGACAGGAAGGAGGAGCGTATCAGCCGGTGGGGAGTGGGACTGACCCGAGCAGTGCAGATCCCAGGGCGCTCCTGCCCCCCACACGGTCCAGGCGAAGCACAAGTCAGTCCGGCTGTGGCTCCACCACATGCTTGACCAGCGCGCAGGAGCATGGACCGGGCTGCCCCTCCTCCTCACATGCAACCAGGGCTCCCAGCACCAATCGTGCCCTGCCTTCCAGCCATGTCCCCCACCAGGCTTCAGGGCTCCCAGTCGGAAAACCAGAAAATACCGGACATTGCACGTGTCCGGTATTTTCTGGATTTTTTTACTGGACAGAGCCCAAAAAAAAACAGACTATCCAGTAGGAAACAGGACACCTGGCAACCCTAACACATTAGGGTGTGCCTGGGTACACCCAACACACCCTGTATGCATGCCAGTGCTTATATCATATCTTGATGAACAGTGTTTGATCATTTCCAAAAAGCTCTCGTTATTGGCCTAAGTCTGACTCCCATTGGAGTTAATAGGAGATTTTACCATTGACTTTGATATAGGCTGATTTAGGAAAATGGATGCTTTTGAAAATATAACTCATGTTTTAAGATTACAGAACCAAACAACAAAACCCTCCAGAAAGTGTGTTGCTATCTATACCACAGGTGAGTGTGTATAAAGAAACAAATTACCTGCTACTCAATAGAAGTCTTTCACTTGCTAATCCAAAATTCAAATGTTTACTCCAAAAAGAATTAAATTTGACATACTTTGTTTACCCACAGAATTAATTGTGATTTATTGCATGGGCATCCTCCCTATGGCTGTCACAAATTCTTAGAGGAATTATTAGCAAGCAGATTAGGAACATTCAGGGCATCAGCCAGTGATCCTCTAGCTAGTCTCAGGGTATGTCTGCACTTGCAGCTTAATTTGAAATAAGGCTGCAAATGTAGGCATTCGAAATTGCAAATCAAGCCTGGAATCTAAATATCCAGGCGCCATTTTTAAAATTGACAAGCCTGGAATAACTGCCTGCATCTACATGCGGCAGTGAAACGGGCGTTCGAAATAAACCCCTAGTTCTAAATACCTGTTCTTCTTCCTGCAATGAGGTTTAACAGGTATTTCGAAGAAGGCTTTATTTCAAATGTACATTTCACTGTCGCATGCAGACGTGGGCAGTTATTCCAGGCTTGTCAATTTCAAAAAATGGCACCTGGCCGGGAACATGCAAATCAAGCGCTGGATATTTAGATCCTGGGCTTGATTTGCAATTTCGAATGCCTACATTTGCAGCCCTATTTCGAATTAGGCTGCAAGTGTAGACAGACCCTCAGTAATAAGTATCTGATGGTGACAGTGACGCTGAAAAATACTAAAAAGGCATATATTCTGTGCTTTGCCATCTCCAAGTAAATCCTCAGCTAATCAAACATATGCATGGTAGCTTCCAAAATGAGCTTGTCTTGCTGGGTAACCTGCACCTGTGAAGTCAAAGAAGATATTCCTTGACACAGTGGGGAAGATATAGATGCTCTTCCATCTCTGATCTAAGGATAGCATATCTCTTCTTTCTACTACATCCCTCCAGAGAAACCAATGCTGCAGGGTAAAGTGTTGTACTACCAAAAACTGCAGTTGATACATCTCCTATACCAACACTCTATAAACTTCCACTGCTCCTATAACTGTCCTACAGTCCTCTATCAGGTCTGCTTCAAAACTGTAGCAAATACAGACTTTCTCCCTGATTTTTTAGTGTCTGTCTCTTTCCCACACATGCTTTCCCATGTGTTTTGTAGCTTGTACCTACTGATATAATCATAGCCTTAAAAAGGCAAATCAGAAGCATGAGACTGCATGTGGGGTGGATTCCGATCACTCTTGAAAATCCTAATTGATCAGCCAGCCCCTAAACTGTGCCCCAGATCTATTCTGCTGCTTTGTTCATCCCTTAAACTACATCTACACTGCAGAGCTATTTCAAAGTATCCCGAAATAGGTATTCTGCATTTTTAAAGCAGCCCATTAATTAAAAATAGATTTCAAAATAACGGGTGCAGTATTCTGGCATTCCTGTAACCCTTTTTCCATGAGGATTTGAGGGGTATTTTGGAATAGTGCTTTATTTCAAAATTTGGCACTGTTTAAACAGCGCCAAATTTCAAAATAAGCTATTTTGAAATTATCTCAAAATAAGCTACGCAGTGTGTATAGCGCAAATTGCGTAGCTTATTGCAAAAATCAGCAAAAATCAGCAAAACTGGCTGTAACTAAACACCTGTTATGAAAATTCCCTTAGCAGTTAAACAGCCATTTGCAGCCATGAAAGCTTTTGAGATTTCTGAGAAACCTTACTTTTCCCTGTGGTGTAGATGCTGACATTAAAATACACTGTCTGGTTTTGTTTCTGATTTCATTCTGTCTAGCTACATAGTCATCTTTTTGTTACCATTTATAGCAAGTTTATTTTCATTAGATTCTCAAAGCTCATTATGAATTATTCAGAAGCTGCACTGTTAACATATTGTGTGGCTACTAAGGTTTGAATTTTCATGCACTAAAGTTATAAAAAATACTTTTCTGTATTATGAACTATACCTGTGTTGTTCTTATCTGAGGGGGGAAATGACATGCTGACAAAACAGAAGAAATAGCCTACAAATAAAAGACATTCTAAGAGCATTGATCACTATGCAAGATGATCAGTATATTTGAATCTGATAGAAATCCTATTCAAAGAACTGCTGAAATTTTCATTAAACTGATCTTAGATATGAAGCAAATCATTCCAGTCTCCTTTTTGTTGTATACAGACTACACTACAAAATTAATTAGGTGAATAAAATTGATCATGTTATTCTTTCAAGCTTTATACCTTTCACACATCCTCCATCAACTAATAATATTAAAGCAACTCAGAAATGGTTGTTTCTGCTAATCTTCAGGCAGGGTGCGTCTACACTCCATTCTTACCTCAAAACAATCTACGCAATTTGCGGTAGTGTATTTCGAGGTAATTTTTTTAAAAGTGCTATTCCAAAACGTCCTTTAACCCTTGTGGCACAAGGTTTACCAAGACATCAGAATAGCAAGCCCAATATATTTCAAAATAACGTGAATGTGCAAAAGACACGGAATAGCTATTTCAGGTACTTTCAGTATCCAAAATATCTCTGCAGTGTAGACGTAGCCTCAGAGAAGCCAATAAAAGCAGCATAATTAACCATAAAAACTTTTATATCTCTAATTATATGTATTTCATTTTCATATGGGTTATTCTGATAGCAGTGAATTATTGTGTTTTATTTATTAAACCCTAGCACTCAAGGCCAGAGTTGGTCTGATATTTTGGCCCCAAGAGCTCTGATAAAAGTAGCCTGATGGACATATTCTATTTCCTTCCACAGACAACAGTTAAAAAGGTTTGGAAAAAAAGAAGAACCAAGTAAGGACAAAATAAAAAGAAATGACAAGGATTATTTTCCGTAAGTACCACTAGTTTAATAGTTCCTTTAAAAGAATTCATACTCCTAAAATTATCCTACAACTATGTTTCTTTTTTTTCTTTTAAGATTTTCTTCTATATTGTAATCCCTCCCTTATTTTCATTTTTTTCTCTTTTGTCTTCTACTGGCTTTCTCTCACACTTCCCTTATTTTTTAACTGTTATTCCTCCTCCTTCATATTAGTATTTATTTACTGGGTATGTATTCATATAAATGTAGGGTCAGTAGGCTTCATTTAGAATTGGAACCCTATTGATCTGAGGGTATCAGAACATAATCATAAAAGATAGTATCTGCTCCAAAGAGTTTACCATCTAAACGGGGATTATATATGTCAGCTGGTGTGGGACACCAAGGTGGTGGGAGGCCGAGTGGCAGAGAAAGACAAGAGGCATAGAAACACAAGATTAACTACCTCAGCCATATGTACAATCTGGGGACTTTTTAATTTATTGTCTTTTAAAAAAAACAAACCAAAAAAAAAACCCCAAGTAAATGAGACTCACTAAGCAGTGATGAGTAACTTAGTCTTGTGAGTGACCCTGCTTCATCTCAGTGGCCATAAGATTGTCGAAACCAGGATGGTGTCCCTGGATAGGATAGTTTTGCTAACTGCACTTGTGTACCCAGAATGTTTGGGCTGTGCCAGTTGAACCATAGCACTTTGATTGGATGCAGAAAGAGTTTGCAGCTCTCACAATGTTGTGTGCAATCAGTACTCATCTCACTTCACACACTCTTGCTTTGTGTGTGTGTCAGTTTATAATACTGGTAGGAAAAAAATTATGTGGACAAAACCCAAAAGAATCTGGAAACCCTCTGTCTGGGCAATGGTAAGCAAAATGTCTTGTAGGAGCCACACATCGTCTTTGTGCCACAGGTTGCCCAACACTGCAGTAAGGCATAGCCAAACAACCACTTAAAATGTTCATTTTTGATTATGAAAACTAGATTGGAATCTGTTCAACAACCTTCACTCTCAGGGGCCTGAGTTATGGTGCCGAGGGGTGGGAAGGATTTCAAAATAGTCAAATCTTCTATTTCAGCCTCGATTTTTTTCTAAGTTCGTCATCTAACTTGTCCATGACTTGTCTCTTACTTGTATCTCTCCTTTCATTGATTATTTTTCTTTTCTTCTGTCCCTTCTCTTTCACTTCTTTCACCTTTGGTTCTCCCATATAACCTCAATTAGCATTAAAGGTGATAAGAAATCAGATATTTGTAAAGGAGCTAAATATTATTTTCATTTGCCGAATATCCCAGACAGGAAAAGGGGCATTCAAAACAGAATTGATTTGAAGTTATTTTCCTCCCCTTCTCACATTAATCATAAACCCTAACAGTTGTGTCAGCCGAAGATTACTTTGAAATTTCTCAGTTCAAACAAGGAAGTCAAAATGAAACTTGGGGTATATGAACCAAAGCCCAAAATAATCCATCAAATTTTCACTGCTCTATTCAAAGCTATCACATAGTCCTCACTGGAGCATGACAATGGCTGACTGCTGCAAGAGTGGGTAGTATTAGGTGTCTCAAAATTCTACCATGCATTTGTAAAAGTACTATGTTACAATCTGGAAAGACTTTGCAAATCAGTTTGACGTGTAGGAGCCTGAAATGAATTCAAAAGTTTAATTTAAAAATATTTCTGTTAATTTCACCCTTTATTCTTGCTGGTTAGGACCTACAACAGCTACAAATAAATTTAGTTCATTTTAGAAAAGCCATTTGAACATTATCTTTAAAACAGTAGGGGTGTGCCCATGCAGCAGGGCTTCACTTAAAATAAACTAGGCAAATTGAGCTACGTAAATTGCTTAGCTCATTTCAACATAGCTTATTTCAAAATTGGGAGCGTCTACACAGCACTTATTTAGAAATAGAGCACTCTGCCTCTGACTTCCCTTACTCCTCATACAATGAGGTCCGAGTAAGAAGTCCTCCAGCTTGACAGTACAGTAAAACTCCAGTTGTCCGGCATCCCGTGGTCTGGCACTCCTACTAGTCCGGCAACACCTGGAACCCGGAAGTACTCCAGACAGCCGGACAATTGGAGCTGCTCTACCCTGGGCTTCCCCGAGTTAGCTGCTGGTCAGTTTCAGCAGCGGATGACTTGGGGATGCCTGGGGCAGAGCAGCTGGGGTGCTGCTTGGTTGGTCCCACAGCGCCACCTCCTCACCTCCCGCATCCCACCCCAGACCCCTTTTAGCCCCCACTTCTGATAGTCCAGCATATCTGATAATCCAACACCTCCTGGGTCCTAAAGGTGCTAGATTATCTGAAGTTTATTGTATTTTGACACTATTTTGAAATAACTGCCTGCGTGTAGATGCAGACTAAGTTATTTCGGAATAGCACTAGTTATTTCAAAATAGTGTTGCAGTGTAGACATGTCCAAAGTGTCCTTTCTGTTTTGGACAAGGATCAGCAGAGCATTTTTGCTATATGGTGTCCCTTCGTCCCCTGATACCTAAGCAGGCCTCTCTTGCAGGATACAGATCCCCAGGGATGGCAGAGGCTGAGAGATCTAAAGTAGTTTGGGGAGACTGTCAGAATTAATTCTGGAATTTCTCCAGCTCCATTCTGGGCCCATATTTCTGAGAGCCAGTTCTGGAGAAAGGTACCAGCTAGGGAGTTTTTGGTAGTTAGATTCTGTTGGAGCTCTTCTGATGGGTAATTCAATGAACCATGCAGATTTTCCAGTCTGCTACATGTAAGGAATGATTTGGATCAAGGATTTTAAAAGAATAATTATATTTATCACATACACCATAATGTTCTTGAACCAGACTCTCAGTTGAATTAAACTTTTTTCAATGGTTCCATACAAATTTACCTCAGCTGAGGTGCGGACACCCTGTTTTTATAGCCTATTGTTCCAACCCCAAGATATTTTATATGTACATTACTAATTTCTCTCTATTTGTCTTTTTTTTTCTTCTTTTTCATCATTAAGGGTTCTTTCTTGTAACATATTGAACATGTCTGCTTGGCAGTGAACATCTTTAATTCCTGTGGACTTCATAGACAAGTTTAGGAGTTAGGATTGAGGCCTAAAGACCTTAAAATGTTAAAGTGTCTTCGGAGGATTTTTACTTCATATCTGAAAAAAAAAGCCAGTTTAATTAAAATTCTTCTAAGGCTAACTTTAACCATAAAATTAAAGTGCTTGGGTGGAAGAAGAGGAATTTAACATCTGAATTTAAGATCAGTGTATCTGGCCTGATTTTAAAATTAATCGCTAAATTTTCCTATTTTAAATCTAAACTTTCACAATTCTTTTAATATAATATTTCGTGATATTTCATGGCCCAATATTGATATGTACAATGCATATGTATACTTCTTTATTGTAGCTTATTGAAAAGAGCTTAAGTTTTGTTTTCTCTAAATATCTGTCATATAATAGACATTCCTACATTTTTCAAGCCAGATTGGTGAATAGAAATTGTATTTCATATTCTTCTTTTTCTCCCTCTCTTGCTAGTGATTTGGATAATTAGCACTTCCAAGTATTACTTCTCTTAGAGAGTCAGGAAAGTGTGAAATTGTCTTATTGGTGATGACAAGGATGAAGAAATGTTCCAGAGTCATTATTACAGCTCTAAGTGTGGAGTTAAAAATAAATATAGCATATACTGTGTTCTGGAAACCAAAGCCAGAAGAAATAAAGTTTCATTCCCCCACATTATTTAAATATTTATTGATCCAGAAGGAATTTAAGTCAGAATCATGGCCAGTGCTTTGACCTGTAATTTGCCTCAATTTTCTGCTGTAGAAAATAATTAGTTCAATTTACCATGTCTCACTACCATTTTGTTTCATCACATGCATTACTATGGTTGAGAAGTACATGGGACTCATCTGGAATAATTTGTGAAAACTGTGTATGACCTGGCTATTAAGTATGGTTATTTGGGATTACTAGCGTGCTTATCATATGCATATATTGATTTAGTTCAACGGGAAGGCTTTTAGGGAACTAGCAGGAAGTCAAACAATACATTGTTCTGAACGGGTGTATTCAGAGAGCCTAGAAAGGGGTGAGAGGTGCAACTAACAGCGTAACTATGACAGTAATATTAAAAGACAAATGGATAATTGAATTGCATCAAACTATTAAATGGTAGCAAAATCAGTGGTGAATGTTGTGTAGGATTCTAGCACAAAGCCTGCTAGGATGGCCTGCTAAGAGGGAGCAGGACCAATGCACCTGAAAAGTGGAGTCTAGGTGAATCAAGTTGAGAGCCAATCAGGAAACAGACAGGGAAAGTAGACATGGAGCTCTCATTGCCTGCTCCCTCAGAAAAGGGAGACCTTGCATTCAAGGACTGCCAGATTCCCTGGAAAGATAGTAAAAGGAAGGAATAGGGGGAAATGCTCTGGGAATTTTAGGACACTGACAGAGACCTATGAAGAGTCAATACCAGACCGAGCTCCAAAGGAAAAACATTTTTTCCACATGAACTGTGTATTGTTAACTCCTTGATAAACTTGTAGTGACAAGATCTAGTGCAGAAACTAGTATTAAGAGACAACAAAACATTATGTATATCTACCAATCCCTGAGTACTATGTTCAGCTAAACTGAAAACAGCAAACTGTTAGCAGCCACTTTTTGTATGATTAGGCTTTTAATAAAACAATATTCCCTTCAAATAAGTGATAACTTTCTCTTCAGTAAAACAATATTTCTCTTCAGAGCTGCAGAAGTTATGTCATACTCATCATCACAATATCTGATGACCTTCTAACAGTGCATTAAACAGTGTGACTTTACATCTGTCAAGGTTTGTTCTTTCCTTCTCTGCCAAGTATGCAATGGAGTGTCTTGGTTTGATAGTTTTGGGATTCTTTTCTGTAGATATGCACACCGTTGCTATGCAATAATTTTTGCACAACTGTTGATGCAACCAATCAAAATAATAGAGTACTATGTGTTTAAGCGTGCTCTCCCTAGTTTCCTAGTGTTTTCTTTATTATCCAAATGTGGGTCTCAACAGTAGTGCACACAAACAATTTCAGACTAGCCAGTCTCATTATATGAATGTCACCCAATAGTTATCCTTGAAAATGGCTAGTGTTACTCCTGTGTTTTGTTTTGATTACTGTCACGACTCCTTGTTTAACCAATGATACAAGTTTCCACTTGCCAGAGGACAAACATCATCCACATGGGTGGTTGTTGAAGGTAGGGCTGAGGAAGGCAAATCCCCAAGCCTGCCTCCAGCCCCACCACTTCTGTCTAGTTCCCCCCTACCCCACCACCACACATATACACACAAGAATCAAACTGTACCAAACAGTATCATGGGGAGGTGGGACATGAGTAGCCCAAGCCTCTCCAGCCCCAGAGGACAGGGAGAGAGGGTGCTCAGAGGCAGCAATACTGCTCCAAGTACACCTATGGTAGGCTTTCTGGGGGTAGAGTATGGGTGGGACCAGACTGGTGGTTTGGGAAGGCCATGCCTTCCTCCACCTAGCATACTCACCATCGAGGACCATCCATGAAAGGAACCTCATCTCCTATTTCTTTGTTGGGAGCTAGACCTACATTGAATGTCATTATGAGTGCAAAAGAAGTTATGGTCCTTCAACAGACATACTCTCTCTTGAAAAGACCTATCAGTGGAAGCCCATTCATACTTCTGAGGTTCTGATTTTATTTTCAGTCCCTTACTTCATTGCTTCTTGTTTACATGGTGTAATCTACTTTGGAGCAAAGCTCTGTCCATCATCTTATGAAGAATTACCATTCTTCATGGTTTATTATTAGTATTTGGGTATAATCCTCTTTAGAAGGGATATTGGTTCACGGGATGAGAATTAACTTGAGGTTCGTGGATGATATAGTTATCATCGAGGAAGATAAGAGAAGCTAGCGAGAATGATGCAGGTGCTAAATGAGGAAGGGAAGTGGTATGGACTGATTATGAATATCAATAAAATGAAGACAATGGTATTTGGAGATAAGGAAATAGGAAGGAAAATCAGTGAAGATCAGATTGAACTAGAGAACATAGAGAAGTTCACGTATTTGGGGAGCAAAATAACTATAGCAAAAGCAAGAGCAAGTCTGAAGGAGATGGATAAGATCTGGAAAAGTAAAGCAATTAGTTTAGAAACGAAGCTGAGCATCTTGAAAATGTGTGCATTTAGCAGCATGTTGTACGGATGTGAGACATTCGTGATAACAAAAGATTTGAAGAGAAGGATAATGGTGTTCAAGAGGAGTTGTTATAGAAAGATCCTGAGAATAGGATGGATGCAGAAGGTCACCAACAAAGAATTACATAGGAAGATACAGCCAAAAGAGAACCTATTGTGGAAGTTACAGCTATTTGGGCATATCTGCAGAATAAACGATGAGCAAAAAGTTAAGACCCTGGTATCCGCATAATGGATGATCCGAATAGGAGAGGCAGACCCCACAGAGAATGGATGGATAATATAGTAGATTGGTGTGGAGTTAGTCTACAGAAACTAAGCCACTCTGCACTTGACAGGGAAAGATGGAAGGAAATAGTGAGGGAGGCATCGGACACCAACGGGCGTTGAACCCATGGTCGCTGATGATGATGATGATACTCCTCTTTACAAGTTAACTCATGTTCCAAGTTGAATCCATGAACAACTTGTTTCTGAAGAAAAAGAACATAAGAATGGCCACACTGGATCAAACCAAAGGTCCATTTAACCTAGTATCCTGTCTTTTGACAGTGGTCAATGCCAGATGTTTCAGAGGGAATGAACATAATAGGCAATCAATGAGTGATTCATTTCCTGTCATACACTTCCAGCTTCTGGCAAGCAGAGGCTAGGGCAGGGGTGGGCAATAATTTTTAATGGGGGACCATTCCAAAATTTTGGCAAGTGGTCAAAGGCCGCATGCCAAGGGGCATGCTTCCCTTGTGTAGATTCCTGTGGTTAAACTCCTCCATGGATCCACTTATCAGGGTCTGTACGGCTCAATGTTTGGAGTCGGAGCCCCAGATCCCCCTCTGTGGAGTCAGTGCAGCTCAGCTGACTAAGTCCTTATAGCGTTCCTCTCCCATTGGGGTCATTATGGTCCCAAGGCCCAGTCAGAGTAGTACTCCCCTCTATTGGGAGTAAATATGGCCTTGGGTCCAGTCTCTCAATATATCCCCTTCTATCAGGGTAAATACGGCCCTGAGGCCTAGTCCTTGTAATGCTCCCTTCTACTGAGGTAAATGCGGCCCAGAAGCCTAGTCCTTTTGGTGCTCCTCTATTGTGGTCAATACAGCCCTGTGCCCCAGTCTTTGAAGTATGCCCCTCTATAGGGGTAAATATGGCTCTGAAGCCTAGTCCTTTCAATGCTCCCCTCTACTGCAGTAAATATGGCCCTGAGACCTAGTCCACAGGTTTCAGGAAATACCTCTGCTTAGGAGCACTGCAGAGGGAGGAGTAGGGGGGACCCAGGCCCTCCCACTCCACCGGGTCCTGGCCCAGGGCTCCATGGGTGTGTCTAAACTACACCCCTCTGCAGACAGAGGGATGTAGATTAGGCACATGGCTATTGCAAATGAAACGGGGATTTAAATATCCCGCACTTCATTTGAATAGAAATGGCCACCGCTTTTTGCCAACGCGGCACTTTGCTGGCAAAAAGCGGGAGTCGAGACGGGGATCAGTCGACAAGGAAAGCCTTTTCCGACCAGTCCTGTAAACCTCGTTGCACGAGGCATAAGGGATCGGTCGGAAAAGGCTTTCATTGTCGACCAATCCCCGTCTAGACTGCCGCTTTTTGCCAGCAAAGTGCCGCGTTAGCAAAAAGCGGCGGCCATTTCTATTCAAATGAAGTGCGGGATATTTAAATCCCTGTTTCATTTGCAATAGCCATGTGCCTAATCTACATCCCTCTGTCAGCAGAGGGGTGAGGTTTAGACACACCCTTTGGCTCAGTCCATTGCTTGCTCAGCGGGACTCCCTCCCCGCACTCAAGGTTGCAATTCTCTGCCCTGGGTCACTTCTCACCACCCCATGTCTCTCCACTGCCATACCACCAAACTGTCTCCAGGGCTGACGCTGTCTCTGGGGCTGTGGCGGCTGCTGTGTCAGGTCGGGTTGTGTTGGCTCTTCACACTCTGGAGCTCACTCAGCAAGTCCTTCCCCTTTGGTGGTCAGGCCTGAGTGAGCTGTCTCAGGAACTTATATACCCAAGCTCACCTGTGAGCATGCCCGACAAGGCCACGGGCACTTTCAGCCACTTGGGCCCAGTCCACAGTCTGTTCTACAGTGTGGGACCGAGGTGCCCCTAACACTGCACATCTGTGGAGGGGACGTGCAGTCTGGGATGGAGGTTGGGTGCAGAAAGGAACTTGAGACAGGGCAGTGGGGTGTTGGAATGGGTGAGGGGTCTAAGAGGGATTTTGGGTGGAGGAGTTTGGAGTGCACAGTTCAATAGGGAGTATGAGTGCAGGAGAGGATTTTTGCCTGCGGGGTGGGGTTCTAGGATGGGGTGCAAAGTCTGGGAGGGAATTGTGACCTGGGTGAAAGAGGTGCAGAGGGTTTGGATGTTGATCTGAGGCAGGGGAATAAGGTGCAGGATCAGGGAGGGGGTATTGGAGCAGGAGAGGACTCAGGCCTGTGGAAGAGGTATAGGAGGGAGTACAGGGTCTGGGAGAGAGTTATGACCTGGGAGAAGGGGGGAAAGGGGTACATAGAGTTTGGGGTGGTGGCCTGGGACACATAGTTAGAGGGGAGAGAGGAGGTGAGGTGTCAGAGGCAGGCTCTGGTTGGGAGGTACTTACCTGCAGAAACCTGAGGAAGACTGTCTGCTGCAGGCTGCTCACTGCTCCATGTGGCTCTTCTCCAGGCATGGCGGAGAGGAGGAGGAAGGACAGAGAGGGAGGGAGAAGGCTTCCCACACTGTCCCTGCTTTCAGCAAAAATTCTCAGCTCCCATTCTCCAGAAACTGAAAGATTGGCCAATGGGAGCTGAGATATTTTGCTGGGGGAAGGAAAAGCATGAGAAGTGTCCCTCCTCATCCATCCAGAGTGAAGAGCAGCTGGCTTTTTAAAGCATGAGCTGTTCTCTGCCTAGGGTTCTGGCAAGGCAGACATGGGCCAGATCCAGTGGCTTGGCAGGCCAGATCCAGCCTTCTGGCAACCTCTTGGCCACCCCTGGGCTAGGCACACTTCAGAACAGGAGATTGCATTCCTGCCCATCCTGGGAATTATGCATTGATGGACCTGTCCTCTGTGAACTTATCCAGTTCTTTTTTGAAGCCTAGTATCATTTGGCCTTCACAACATCGCTCAGCAATGAGTTCCATAGAAACCCTAAAATTAGCAAAGTTGACCACTATAAAATAAGTTAATCAAATCTTGACACAGCTGAAGAATCTTGAAGAATCTAAGATGCTTATCACTCTGTTGTGATTCACAGGTTTAATTTTTTGAAATAAAAATACTGCCATACCAACAGAAACAGATGTTGGGTTATAGCAAAAAAAAAAAAAAAGTGCAATTGGAAATAGATAAACTTCTCAGTGGACAGGCAATAATATGGCATATGAAATTCAATGCTGATGAATACACTATGATAAAATGGTACATGAAATTCAATGTTGACAAATTGGAAATCCTAATCCCAATATACATTTAAAATGATTAGATCTAAATTATCTGTTACCACTAAAGAAAGAGATCTTGGTGTCATTATGGATAGTTCTCTGAAAATATTCACTCAATGTGCAGCATCAGTCAAAGAAGTGAACAAAATATTGGGAATTGTTAAGAAGGGGATAGATAGTAAGACAGAATTTATCATATTGCCTCTATATAAACACATGGTAAGCTTGCATATTGAATACTTCGTACAGCTGTGGACCCCCCTTCTCAAAAAAAAAATATACTGAAACTGTAAAGGAAATCAATAAAAATGATTAGAAGTCAGGAACTGCTTCTGTAGGAGTAGAGGTTAAAAAGCCTGGGACTTTCAGCTTAGAAAAGAGACAACTAAGGGAGCATATAATAGATGTCTATAAAATTGTGTCTGGTATGCAGACAGTGACTAAGGCAGTATTATTTACTCCTTCACGTAACACAAGAAACAGAGATTAATCAATAATATTAATAAGCAGCAACTTTAAATCAAACAAAAGGAAGTATTTTTAATGCAATGAACAGTCAGCCTTTGCCAGAAGTTGCTGTGAAGGGCAGGACTATAGTAGGGTTCAAAAAGAACTAGGAAAATTCATGGAGCACAGGTCCATCACTGATTATTAGCCAAGATGAGCAAGGTTGGTGTCCCTAGCACCTGTTTCCCAGAAGCTGGAAATGGGTAGCACTGGATAGAACACTTAATTCCCTGTAGGGTACCTGGCATAGACTGCTAATATAACCAGCAATATATGGGGCCAGAATAGTCTGGTTAAACAAATGCCTTCCAAAATATGAAACCTGTTAATGACAGCCAGAACTGTGAATCATAGAAAAGAATACTTGCATTAATAATAATGGTTAATTTTATAACATCAGCACAGGACAAAACCTGACTGGGAAGAATGTTGCTCTCCTGAGCCTGTCACAACAAATATGAAGACACCTGCTGACTTCACACTTGGTTGCAAAGCTCTTGAAGTGCAGTTATCCTTCAGTACAAAGCTCAGTGAGCAAATGTGGAAAGTGGATGAGTCAAACATTGTTATAGATTTTTTTAAAAACCAGCAGTGCTTATTTAAAATCAATCTGCCATTTCACCAGCAGCCAAAGAATACAAGGCAGATTCTAAAACATCACAGCAAGGAACAATAAGGGATGTTCCAGTCTGAGCAAACTAGGAAAGAGGAAACAACATTACTAAGACCCCTGTGAAAAGGGAATTGGAATAATTTAGCTTTCTGATCACACTGTCACGTGTTGCTTTTGTGAGATTCTCTTGAGATAAATAAAAGTGTAACTCGGGGTACGTCCACACTTGCTCCCTAGTTCGAACTAGGGATGCAAATGTAGCTGACCAAAATTGCTAATGAAGCCAGGATTTAAATATCTCGTGCTTCATTAGCATAATCTTGCCCACGCGTTATTCCGCTTAACAGCTGATTCGAATGAGGAAGTGCACTCTGGGCCGCGTTAGTTTGAATCAAACCTCTTGGTTAGAACTAACATTACTCCTCAGTAGCTGTGCTACTAACTATCTCAGTTCACTGGCCACACTAATCAAATATTTTTCATTGTTTTTAGGTTTTCTTGAAACAAATTTGTTTTCAAATGTTTCATGAAATTTAAAACTTGAAATTTTTGCAAACTTTAAAAAACAATTCTTTGTGAGTCAAACAAAATGTTTAGTTTGATCCAAAACAAAATGTTTAGTTTATTTGAGTTTTTCAAAACATTTTAGCTTTTTAAATAAAATTGAAGAACATTTCAAAATGAAAAGTAATTTCAAATGAAAATTGAAATGTTTCATTTCCAGTACAACACTTTGACCTTTTTCCCATCTGAAAAAATATAGTGAATGCTGCATGAACTCGTAAATAGTTTGTCAATATTAATCTGCATTTTTGGTAATAAAAAGTTTCGGTGGAAAATTTCAGCCCAATGCTCAATATTATAAAAAATAGCAGAGGACCACATGAAGAAAATGAAAGCTAATCCTGATATTAAAACAGGGAGAAATCATTTAGACAGTAACAAGCACATTTACATCGCCATAGGAAGACTGGGGCTTACAGCACCTGGAAAGGATACTGTTGGATTTCACCACTTTTTCACTGGTCCAGAATCTGGAAGCAACTAAAGATTTATGTAGACTGGAACACTTTGTGATCCTTCGAGTGCCTATTCACCTGAGTGCAACATATTTCAACCACACTCCCGTCTTCCTTTGTCATGTGCTTGGAAGACCATGCATTAGGTGCAACCTGTAGATTTTGCAGTGAGAGTTCCCAAGTGCCCTGTTAGTGGAACTCTTCAATGAGATAGAGCAGGATGTCATTGATATTCAAGAGCATGTTCACCCTTGTTGAGCAGGACAGGGAGACTACATGTAATGAATGGCATTATAATTACAGCTTTTAACAGCCAGGACATGCAGGGGCTCAACCCTCACGTTTGAGTGTTAAAGGACCATAGAGATTCTCCTCCCTAACCAAATCAAACATAGTTAGTAGATGTCAATCCATCAAAAGTGCAAGTGTTTTCTTATCTAAAAGACTGAAGAGATCTTGCTGGATCTAATGCCCCTGGTCTTACATATGCTACATTTAATATTTGTGTATCTATTTAAAACAGGAGTGAGCAATAATTTTTTTTTTGGGGGGAGGCACTCCAAGATTTTGGTAAGTGGTCAAGGATCACATTTTTCTGTGGAGGGAGAGTGAGGTCTGGGATGGAGGTTGGGTGCAGAAGGGAGCTCAGGGTAAGGAATTGGGGTGCAGGAGAGAGTATGAAGTTTGAGAAGGAGTTTGGGTGAAGGAGGGGGGCTGTGAGGAGGGGGTACAGAGGTTTTAGGGAGTGACCTGGGGCAAAGAGTTGGGGTGTAGGAGGGGTGGGAGTGCCAGAAGCGTGCTCTGGCCTGGAGGTGCTTACCTAGGTGACTCCTAGCCAGCAATCCAGCAGGACCCTCAGGCAGACTCCCTGACTGATGCAGCCCCAGGGCTCAGAGTGGCTAGCTGCTCCTTGAGCCCCTCTGGCGGGGAGGGGAACAAAGGGGATAGCTTCACATGCTGTCCCCATGCCCAGCACTCAGCTCCCATTGGTTGGTTTCCATTGGCTGCCTACGCCCCCAGCAGCACAATACAGAATCAGCCAATGGTAACAGAGGGTACGTCTACACTACAGCGCTTTGGAAAGTAGGAATAAGAGATCCTCCGGAAAAGGGCTTTTTTCCGGAGGATCGGGGCCAGTGTAGACGTTCTTTTCCAGCTTTTCTAAAAGCCGGAAAAAAGCGGCGGACATTTTTATTTAAATGCCGCGGGGGATATTTAAATCCCCCGCGGATTTCCCTATTACGATCTCAAAAATTAGCATGCCCCTTCCGGAAAAGGGGCCAATGTAGACGAGCCCTTGCTGTCTGTCACTACGCTGTGTCTGAACCATGCCGCCTCAAAAACTCCACTGTGAGTACTGCACTCTGTGGTTCTTTTTCTTTCTTTCAGGTACACTTCTCTACAGTTAAGCAGATGATCTCTTATTCTGTGAAACAGCTTTGTTTTTGTGAAACGTAGAAGGCTTTTATACGACCAAAGCCATTTGGACTATATCTAAAACACCTGTTATTTATAAGGTATGTGATTACTGATAATGATATGCTTCTGAACTTTAGACACGAAGAGGCACAGTACATTTTCAGCATGTGTGGGTGTTTCTAGCTGCTCACTGCCATTAATGTTAATTGGAATAACATCGGAATATTGGTCCTTTTAATGATCAGCTTTCCTGTTCAAGCAATAACTAGAAAAATAGTGCATACCTGAAATCAAATCACAAAACTTAAACTGTGTTTAAGTGACAGACAAGCTTTGCTTTACTGATCCAATTAACAACAAAAAATACCCTTATGATATTTGTCTGCTGTTCAGAAAGAAGTGACATGTATTCAGTGTCTGGATTCATATTCAGAACTAGCTCCACACCCTGAGGAACTTTGATTAAAATGAAAACAATTACAGCAAAGTCTTCCATGCATACCCTGCATCGTTTCTTGATGCTATGGTAAGCAGTCTGTTTAATCGCATATTTAATTTCTAAAAGTGATACTTCAAAAAAAAATTAACAGTACTCACAAGCACTTCTATTCCTGTCAGGTAGTTTGAATTCCTGGAGGAATAACGGTAGTTCGAATTAGGAGCTTTAATTCAAACTACCTAGCCTGTGTCGCGTGTAGCCGCGGGCGGGTAGTTTGAACTATGGGCATTTAAAAATGGCGCCCACCCGGGAACATACAAATAAAGCCCGGGATATTTAAATCCCGGGCTTCATTTGCAAGTTCGAATGCCTACATTAGCCACCCTAGTTTGAACTAGGGTGGCAGTGCAGACATATCCTGAGGGATTTGGGCTTGTTTAGTCTGCAGAAGAGAAAAAAGAAGGGGGATTTGATAGCAGTCTTTAACTACCTGAAGGGGGTTCCAAAAGGATGGAAAGGCTGTTCTCAGTAGTGACAGATGGTAAAATGAGGAGCAGTGGTCTCAAGAATCTCTGTCTCTAGAGGTTTTTAAGTCTCAGTTTAACAAAGCCCTGGCTGGGATGATTTCGTTAGAGTTGGTCCTTCTTTGGGCAGGGATCTGGACTCGGTGACCTCCTGAAGTCTCTTCCAGCCCTATAATTCTATTATTCTAATTTATTCATAAATTAGCTAAGAAAAGGGGTAAATAATGAAGTGGCAACATTTGCATATGATAGAATACTATTTAAGATAGTTAAGTTCAAAGCAGAATGTGAAAAGCTACAAAGGAATCTCACAAAACTGAGTAACTGGGCAACAAAATAGCAGATGAAATTCAGTGTCGATATTTATAAAATTATTCTCACTGGAAAATGTAAGCCCAATTATACATATAAAATAACGAGGTCTAAATTAGCTGTTTCCTCTTAAGAAAGCAATCTTGGAGTCATTGTGAATAGTTCTCTTTAAACATCCACTCAATGTGTAACCACAGTGAAAAAAGATAACATAATGTTGGGAATAATTAGGAAAGGAAAAGAAAATATATTCATCTACATAAATTCATAGTACACCCCCATCTTGAATTCTGCACACAGATTTGGTCATCCTATTTAAAAAAAAGGATATATTGGAACTGGGAAAAGTACATAGAAAAGCAATAAAAATTATTAGAAGTATGGAACAGTTTTCATATGAGGACAGATTAAAAAAACCTGGGACTTTTCAGCTTAGAAAAGAAGCAACTAAGTGAACATATGATAGAGGTCACTAAAATCATGACTATTATGGAGAAAGTAAATAAGTATTATTTAGTCTTTCACAGAACACAAGAACCAGAGGTCACCAAATGAAATTAATAGGCATCAGGTTTAAATAAACAAAAGGAAGTATATCTTCATACAATATACAGTCAACCTGTGGGACTCATTGGGTGTGTCTAAATCACATGGCTCCATCGATGGAGCCATGTAGATTAGGCTGATTGGCAAAGGGAAATGAAGCCGCGATTTAACTAATCACAGCTTCATTTACATTTAAATGGCTGCCGCACTGAGCTGACAAACAGCTGATCAGCTGTTTGTCGGCTCAGCGCGCTAGTCTAGACGCTCCCGTGCCGACCTGAAGGCCCTTTATTGCCCTCCCCGTTATGCCTCATAGGATGAGGTTTACCGGGGAGGTCGATAAAGGGCTTTCATGTTGGCAGGGGAGTGTCCAGACTGCCCCGATCTGCTGACAATCAGCTGATCGGCAGAGCGGGGCAGCCATTTAAATTTAAATGAAGCCGCGATTATTTAAATCACGGCTTCATTTCCCTTTGCCGAACAAACAATCTACATGGCTCCGTCAACGGAGCCATGTAGTCTAGACGTACCCATTGGTAGAGGATATTGTGCAGTCTAAAAAAACTGGATAAATTCCTGGATGATGGGTTCATCAATGGCTAATAGTCAGGATAGGTAGGGATTCAAAACCATTCTCTAAAGTGTTCCGAGTTTCTGCAGAAACTGTAAATGGGTGACAGGATGTATCACTCAATGATTACCTGTTGTATTCATTCCTTCTGAAGCACCTGGCATAGACCACTGTAGGAAAAAAGAATACTAATCTCAACAGACGGTTGGTCTGACCCAGTATAGCCTTTCTTATATTTTTATAGTCTAAATGATTTTCTTCAGTTCAGGGAGAAGTTTTGTGGTCATACTTTGAGCAAAGATTTCATTTATATATGGTTTGGAAAGGGTTAATAAATGTTTAACAGATGTGAAAAACATTTTACAGATATGAGCACAACAGTAAAAAGTGTTATAGATGTTTATAAACCCTGGTTCAACTGTTCAACTCTGTAAAAATCTATGAGATTTGATTAATCAATTATTAAAACATCTATTCATCATTTATTAACTCTTTATATATTATTTATTATTACCTAAATATAAATTGTGCAGTTTGGCTAGACACCTAAGCTAGCATACATTATTTCTCAGTGTCAAGTGAAATCCTTGCTTTGGTCTTCTGGCTGGGATATGCCACATATTAGAAATAAGCATTATGTGATGATAAGGATCTAGATTTAGAAAAGATTTATGCAGAGGTATTTGTCCACACAAGATAAACAAAATATAATCTATCATGTGTAACCCCATTTTCCTTTTTCTCAGTAGCTCAGTAAATTAAATTGGGTAGATCTTCTAACACAATGAAGATGTGTAGGTACATTTCCTCTGATTAAATCTATAGGGGATATAAAAGCTGTTTGAGTTATTACAGAGAAATGAATGTTTTGTAAGATAATCTTGTGATGCATTCTACAAGTCTGGCGAGATGCCCAAGAGGCAGTTTAGCATATCTTAGTAATGGCAAGTTCCCTTAATTCTGCCCATGAGGAAGCAATCCTTTCCACTGAATGAGTTTTAATTTCAAAGGCAAAGGTCGTGTGCTGAGAACGCTCTTCCTCTTTTAGGAAATAATCCACGTGGCTAATGTGTGCCTGGAGACCATAGAGATTTCTGAAAAGTAAGAGCAATCTGTCAGTGTTGACATAATGCCTGAAAATAATTTCTACTTCCATTCTCTAGCTATAATAACCTCTCTCTTCCTGGAAGCATGTAGCTTGGGACCCAGAGTCTCCAATCAGATTTTGAAATGTACATGGTTGCAAATGGCTTTGAGCGGAAAGGTCATGTCAGGACCAAAGTACCATAAAAAGAATCTAGATACTTTAATTTTCATAGGAAAATCAGTAAGTAGGGCTTCCCTCTAGTTTTCCTGGTGATCTGTTTAGTGAAGAGGATCCTAGGCTGGAGAGCTATCACTGACAATTTGTAAAGATACCGTCTAGGCATTATTTTATGGAAGATCTGTGTAGTGTATTATATGGCAGGTCACACTAGATGATCACAAAGATCCTTTCTTGCCTTGTATTCTATGAATTTGTGTAATGCTAGAGATTGAGATCAATGATTGAAAACGTGTGACATGAGACCATATATGAACATCTATTCTGTATCATTGTTTCTGCTGCTTTGTGAAATTTCTGAACTTTAAATTGTCACTATGCCCTTGATCTAGCCATGTCTTTTGAACTTTCCTTTATTTAAAAACTAGCAAAATCTGGATCAAAGAGTGAGTATCAATGCAATCCTAAAATAGAGGTGTAAGTGTGGGTGATGAGGGGTGGTCAACTGACTTCCCAAAAGATGAAAAGATTGATCGAGGTTTCCAGAATAAAATAAACTCCTTGAGCAGCAGCTCTCAGGTCCAAGAAACCAAACAAATGCATTGAGTAGTTAGGTCTAAGACCAGAAACATGGGGTACAGACCAAAAGCGGCCCACGTAATCAGAATTTGATCAGTGTCTGGCCCATGAGCAGTGGGTTACATAGGCTGGGGGAATCTGTGCCTCCCCAAACAGCCAGGCATAGCCCCATTCGCCATCCACCCGACTCTGTGCCCTACCCCCATTTGTGTGACTTCTCTACAGTCTCCATATACTCTGGCTAGGGCTTGAGGGACTGGAGTCATGTACCACCCTGCTCACATTCTTGGTGGTCTGGAGCTGGGGAGTCTGGGCAACACCCTGCCTGTCTTCCTCACATGCCAAGGCTTCAGGAGGAGCAGCTAGCAGTGTGTACCTCCTGCATTCCCTGCTCTTTGGAGCAGGGGAGGCTGCGGCTGCAGCTGCATATTACATGCCTTCCCTGCATTTGGGGCCTGAGGAGGTTACAGATATGCACCACCCATATTTCTCATGCTCCAGAGCAGGGGTGTGTTTGACTGGGGCTGCATGCCACCAACCTTCCCAGTCTTCTAAGGTGTTGGGGGGGGGGGGGGCTAATCTGGGCAGGATTTGGGGATATAGGCTTCTAATGGGGTAGAAGGGGCTGATGCCTATACAGGCCACTGTGATCAAGTGCAACCAAGATTATTACATTCTGGGGTTATTAATTTTTATTATTATGACAAAGATGGTTGCATTATTCTTCATTTCATGCAGATTAACTGTAGTTCTTGCACATATGCTCCTAAAGTGAAATTCTAACCTAATTGAAGTCAATGGGAGTTTTCCATTTACATCAATGGAATCAAGATTTACTAATGTGTAAAATGTACCTCAGGAGTAGGTTTTGTCCCTTTCAAAATAACCCCCCAAATCTTAGCATTTTCTTCAGATAAAGCAAACCACCTAATACCCAATACCCACCCAATACCCATGAAAGTTGCACATGGTATCTTAACTTAGCCCAATTCTGCATATGCATCAGGTTTTAATTACATGATGCTAAGATCTTATTTATTCAGCACATGTCATAGAAAAATTAAATTATGTTTAAATCTCCATAGACTGATAGCAATTGTATTGTGTGCAGTCCTCTTTATTTCTGTTTTAATAAGTTGTTTGAAAATGTTTCTTCCTCATTCTCTGCACATCATGTAATCTGTGCACTGAATGAAGCAGGGACTTTTTCACAGAATAGTTTTATACAACCACATCATTCAATATTGTATGAGTCTCTACCACAAAGCTGTTTGGTATTATGCTTCTTCATCGAGTAGTGTCCCTGAGGATGCTCCATTTGAGGTGCTGGGCTCATCCAGGCACCGCAAAACTGAAGAATCTTCATCAGCAGTAGCCCTGCAGGACTGCGTACGTGCGCCAGCTGCCTCACGCCGCTCGCGCCGCTCAGCTGAGCGGGGTCCGGCCCCATCAGTTTCCTTCCAACCGTCTATGGCCACAGACAGAGTTAGGACGTACTCCCTCTCCGTCCTGAGGAGAACAGGAGATTAGTTTAGAAATATAGTTTTTGTCACTTGACAGTTCTTTAGTGTTAGAGAAGTTGTTTTTAATAGTTATAGTTCTATTCAGTAAAAAAAAAGTTTTTCCATCCTAGTTCTATATTTTTCATTCAGTAGCCAAAAATAATAATATAAATAGCAGAAGAGGATCATGCTGGGGTCACCTGGCTTTAAGAAATGCACACAGTGCCAAGATGCCATGCCAGCATCAGATGGACACTCACGGAGCATCAATTGTCTGGGGGACAGGCACATCCCGTTGAAGAGCTCACACTGCACGAAATTGATGGCACGTGCCAGGCACAATTGAGAAATGAGGCTGAGGGTGCTTTTATTTAATAAAGCCATCCAGACTCCCAACAAGAACGAGCCGCCCTCTGCTGCCTCAGGGATGCATAAAACTCGTCTATTCTCTAAGCAGCCCCTCCAAAAGACATCTGAGCCCTCTGTGAGGGTGAGTGTTGGAGACACATTGAGCACCTCTGGCATCCTGCCAAGGCATCTGCTGAGAAGACGGGCAAGGGCCTCAGCGCCTTGGCCCCAAGTCTTGCCCACTCCAAGGACCCGATACTGGCACCTTGCAAAGGGCTACGGGCTGAGTCGGCACCGGCAACAGCTCCGACGACTGTTCTGAAGCCAGCAATGGCCGCCCCAGTACTGGCTTACTTGGCACATGCGCAGACGAGCACGACTCTGCCAGCACCCACAGCAGCGGTGCCGGCGACTTCAGCTCCACTCTCCACAGTGCTGGAGGCACCAGCACCAGCGCTGCAGGCAGGCATCAGGACTATGCAGCCCTCTGCACCAGCATTTCCTCCTCCGGCCCCAACACAGCTGACTGCTACAGCGGCATTGGTGCTTCAGTTGAACAGCAGCTGTTCAATCAAGGCTGCTTCATTGCCAGCCAGTCCACTGCAGACGGCACCGTCTTCCCCTCTCAATTGTTCGGTGCCAACCAAGGCACAGCACAGATCAGGACATGTCTGAACACCATCTCCCAACCCAGACCAAGCTGGGTTTTTTCCTGGACCCTTGTCACCAGCCTCGTCCTACTCCGGCAGCCATCACCGCGCTTCTCATTATATCTCCACCACTACATGTCACCTCGTCACTCTCCGTCACAATGGTATTATCAAGCACCCTATTCTCAATCTCCATCTCGCTACTTCATGAGATCTGTTTCACCAAGGTCCTCAAGACCCTCAAGATACTCACGTCGATATGGAGCACTAAGAGGGCCACTATGGAGCACTAAGATACTCACGTCGATATGGAGCTCCAAGATACTCCCCGGGATCATACCATCACAGATGATAGATATTATAACCATTACTATGACGACCACTCTTCCTCACTCAACAGACAGTACCTGCGTTCACAATCTCTGCGTTCCAGTAGCCCGGTGCCTCCACATCATGCACCATTAGAATACCCCCTTTCTGCAGCTCCACCAACTCCTGTGGAGGACACTACCTCAGTCCCCAGCCACGATAACAAGAGGACAACCACATTCCATGCCAGGAGCAACAGAGCCCCAATTCCCCTGTCAACCACTCATCTTCGTCGCCAGACGACGCAGTTTTTCCCGGGGAATTGTCTCCAACAGAAGATCCTAAGAAGTTTCAGGAGCTCTTAAAGAGAGTTGCTCAATCTCAGGACGTTCAAACTATGGATGTGCAGCAAAAACAGCACCATTTGCTGAAGAATTTGCAACCTTCCCAGAAATCAAAGCTGGCACTTCCCTTTGATGAGGCCATCTTGGAGATTGCCGATGACATCTGGCAGACTCCAGCTACTTCCTTGCCAACCAATAAACGGTCAGATAAGCATTTCAAAAGCCAGAAAGGTATGGAGTTCTTGTTTACCCACCACCAGCCCAATTCCCTCGTCAGGGACGCCGCACAACAGAGGTCAAAGATGACACAAAGCAAAAACACCTCAAATGACAAAGAGGCTTAGCGTCTAGACATTTCAGGCAGAAAAGTGTATTCTTCTGCCACCTCATCCCTGAGAATGTGTAATTATGTGGCTCTCCTAGCGAATCATGATTTCGACAACTATTCAAAATTAAACCCTCTTTTAGAACATTTGCCAGACTCTAAACGTCAAATTCTAAAGGTGGTAATACAGGATGGCTGCACAGCAGCTCGAACAGCATTGCAGATCGCACTTGCGATGGCCAGCGCAGCAGCTCGAACCACAGCTACAGCTGTAGTCATGCATCGTGAGTTTTGGTTGCATCAAGCTGCTGTCCCGAAAGACGTACAAACCAAGGTTGAAGACTTACCTTTTGACTGCAAGTCGGTCTTTGCTCAATCCACCGATCAGGTATTTCGCACGGGCAAAGATTCCCGCATGACCTTGACAACGCTGGGGAAGTACATGTCTCTGTACAGATGCAAGAGACACATGCCCTACAACAAACAGAGGCCCTTCTCTTATGTGACACTTCGTGCTAGACTGTATGAGCAGCAGAGGCCAAGACAACGTCCGCAAAAATGACGGTAACAACCTAACAAAGCGCCCATCCACCAGCAGGGTTGGCAGCTAGTTTGACATGTTGATCGAGGGACTGTACATCACCCCTTTGACGAAGGCTCTACACAACGTGCAAGGTTTATTCCATCATCAGTTGAGGCCTTATCAACAGCGTTGGTCTCTTATACCCACCAACCGCTGGGTGCACGACAGTCACTTCAGGATACGTCATCGCTTTCAACTCAATCCCTCCCCCCTTTCCCACCTTCCCAGTCCCTTTTTGGGGACCCCTCTCATGAGACTCTTCTACAGCAAGAGGTCTCTTGTATGCTTACCATAGGAGCAGTGGAGAGGGTGCCAACTCAGTTTCACGAGAAGGGGTTTTACTCTCAGTACTTCCTCACCCAGAAGAAGTCAGCGGGTTGGAGACCTATCCTGGACCTATGCTGGATCAACCGTCACCTGCAGAAACAAAAATTCAAGATGGTCACATTAGCCTCTATCATCCCAGCTCTCGACAAAGTGGATTGGTTCGCGTTCCTCGATCTACAGGATGCCTATTTTCATATAATGATACATCTGGCCCACAGACAATTCCTTTGGTTTATGGTGGTCACGGACCATTACCAATTCCAAGTGTTACCTTTCGGATTTTCAGCAGCTCCACAAGTTTTTTCCAAGACCCTGGCAGTGGTGGCGGCTTACTTTCGACGCCTAGACATCATGATTTTCCCGAATCTAGACAATTGTCTATTAAAGGCTCCTACCCTCAATGAGGCTACACGGGCAGTTGCCACTACCACGATGGTGTTCAAGGCTCTGGGACTCATAATCAATTTTGAAAAGTCCTCCCTGATGCCGAGTCACAGCCTAGAATTAATCGGTGCAAGACTCAATTCACTGACCACAAGGGCATACTTCCCCACAAAGAGGTTCCAATTGATCTGAGACTTGGTCCAGACTATATCAATTTCTCCCAGATTCCGCATACTTCCCTGTCTACAGCTGCTGGGGCACATGGCTGCCACCACATGGTGCAGCATGCAAGGCTCCACATCTGCACCCTCCAGCATTGGCTATTCATTGTTTACACGCTGAGTGTACACAGCATGAGCAGGACAGTCTCTATTGCCAAACACGTCAGGACCTCACTAGCATGATGGGACAATCCCAAGAATATGCTAACAGGGGTCCCCTTTCATGGGCAGAAGACCTCTCTGCAGATCACAACGGATGCTTCCTTGCTCGGCTGGTGTGCCCATTTGCAGGAGCATCAGGCTCAGGATCTCTGGATGCCCCAAGAATCCCTGCAGCACATAAACTTCCTCGAATTACGAGCAGAATTCAATGCCTGCAGGCATTTCCTCCACATAATCCGAGGTCTTACGATCCAGATTCTCAGCGACAACATATGCACAGTTTATTATATCAACCAGCAAGGCAGTACATGCTCATGCCCCCTCTGCGCAGAGGCCATATGTTTGTGGAACTGGGCAATTTGGTACGGTATCACCCTTACCGCATCCTACCTTCCCACCATACACAATATTCTCTGAGCATGGTGTACTGCTTCATGTCCATCCCTCCTTTCTACCGAAAGTGAATTCCATTTTTCATATAAACGAACCCATAAGCCTGCCGACATTCTATCCAAATCCTCATTCCTCACCGGAAGAGTCACACCTGCATATGCTAGATATCAGACGAGCGCTAGCCTTCTACCTTGACAGAACACATGCTTTCAGAAAGTCTCAGTGCCTTTTCCTATCTATGGCTGAGCGTTCAAAAGGCCAACAGCTCTCCGCACAACGCATTTGCAACTTGATCGTCTCTTGTATCACACAATGTTACGCCTTGCGTAATAAATCTCTACTGAGGCGACCTCATGCCCACTCTACCAGAGGCATGGCCACATCCACTGCTTACCTTAAGGGGGTGCCCTTGCAGGACATATGCCATGCAGCAACTTGGGCATCTGCTCTTACCTTCGCCAGACACTATGCCCTCATGAAAATATTGAAGAGCAACTCAGCGGTGGCCCACGTTGTTCTGTCCACAGCACAGAGGCCATAAGTCCGGAGCACACATATAGTATTGGACCACTGCTGCATACTCACCTCAAGTGGAGAACCCTCGGGGACACTACTCGATGAAGAAGAGAGAGTTACTCACCTTGGGTATGTCTACACTACCCTCCTAATTCGAACTAGGAGGGTAATGTAGGCATACCGCACTTGCAAATGAAGCCCGGGATTTGAATTTCCCGGGCTTCATTTGCATGAAGCCAGCCGGCGCCATTTTTAAATGCCGGCAGTTCGAACCCCGGCATATCCGGGCTTCATTTGCAAGTGCGGTATGCCTACATTACCCTCCTAGTTCGAATTAGGAGGGTAGTGTAGACATACCCCTTCTGTAGTAACGTCTGTTCTTCTAGACGTGTGTCTCTGTGGGTGCTCTACGTCCCACCCTCCTCCATGCTCTGGAGCTTCTGTTTTCTCTTTTTCAGACGTTCCCAGTTGTGAGGAAACTGACAGGGCCGGACCGCGCTCAGCTGAGCAGCGCAAGCGGTGTGTGGCAGCAGGTGCACATGCACGATCCAGCAGGGTTGCTGCTGATGAAGATTCTCCAGTTTTGTGGCGCTGGGATGAGCCCAGCACCTCGAGTGGAGCGCCCACGGGGACACTCATCTTGAAGAACAGACGTTACTGCACAAGGTGAGTAACTCTCTCTTTCTAATTACAGAGTTTAATCATTATTCTGCAACTCATAAGAAATTCATCATTTTTAAAGTCCTGAAAGCACACTCATCTTATATTCACATTGTTGCGCACACATACAAAAACTGTAGCTAAATGATCATTTTAAAGACTAACACTACATACATACTTAATGTTCCCTAAAAACTAATACACACACACGCACACCAGTGCAATTTCTCACCAATGCTCCTGTAAAGGTGTCATCACACACGAGAAAAGTAATTTCTCCCCATCTCCAGCGGTGGAGGTGGCTCTGAGGTGCTCAGCTTTTTCACCTCTCCCAGCAGCAGCCTTGTCTCCACTGACTTGCTGCAGAGACAACAAAGAGTGGTTATTGCTGTGCTCCTTTTCAGTGATAGACCCCTCATTACTCATGACAAGGCCCAGGGTAGAGACTACAGGCAGGAAGTGAAAGTATTTTGTATGCTTCTTCATGGGAAGATGGTGAAAACAATTTCAGATTCTCATCTATTTGTGTCTGAAGATATACAAAATCACAGCGAACACAACTCCCAAATAAAATGTAATTGTAAATTTTAAGACCTTAAAAACATATTTCAGAGTCTTAGCCATGTCTATATGTATAGTGCTGCATCAGTACAGCTGTACCAATGCCATTTGGTGAAAATAAATGCTCTGGTGGCATAAAAAGGCCACTTCCATGAGCAGCAGCAATGTCACTGGGAGAATCTCTCCCAACAAGTTAGTGCTGTGCACATGAGCACTTATGCTGCTGTAATGCCTGTTGGATTCTGAGGGGTGGGTTTTTCCACACCTCAGATCAGTTTAAATTCTGCTGACAAAGGCTGTAGTGTAGACATAGCCTAAAGTCTACAAACAGTCTAAACAATGACTAAGAACTGTGTACACGCTCATCCTCCATCTGTCCACCAATAAATCCATTTATGCTAAATTCCATACCATGCACACCATCTGCCCATAGTATTTTATCCACACTTCTGATGTACAATATAAAGCTGCAGTTCACATTCTGTAAATACAGATCTACCTTTCACATCTTATTTATGGACTGACTAGAATTCAGACTCATCTACTCTAAAATTGCACCTTGTCAGTGGGAAACATTACCATCTCACCTTTTATCCTGAAAATACAGTCGGGGGGAGGGGGATTTAAAAGCCCACCAATACTATCTTTTAGCCATAATCTAGAAAGCCCAATCTATCTTATCCACACAACAAAGTACAGGCAGTCCCCGGGTTACGTACAAGATAGGGACTGTAGGTTTGTTCTTAAGTTGAATTTGTATGTAAGTCGGAACTGGTACATATTGTAGGGGAAACTCTAGCCAAACATTTCTCCAGAGCTCAGTTTTATTCTCTCTCACCTCACTTCCCTCAGTCCTTTATTCTCAAGCTGAGGTGTCTGCTGAGAAAAGCCGCTCCGCGTCTCCCTGGTCTGCTGGGTGGGGCACTAGCTTCGTGTCTCCCTGGTCTGCTAGGGGGAAAAGCAGCTAGTGCAGGGTTGTCTCACCCCGTTTGTAAGTAGGGATCTGATGTAAGTCGGATCCATGTAACCCGGGGACTGCCTGTATATCTATACAACAAAAGCCTAGCCCACTAAATCTTCTTTATTAAGCCTGAGATACTGCACACTATTGTATGGGCATGTCTACACTAGAAAATAATTTCAAAATAACTTATTTTGAAATAACTGCCAGGATAACTATTTCAAAATAGCATGTCTACACTACAGGGAGGCCTCAAAAAGTAGTCGGAGTCAGGCTCCCTTAATGAGGATGCACTACTTTGACTTAGAGCCCCCAGGAAGTACTGGGAAGTAATTATGTTGAATGACTCTGGGGAGTAATTATTTAGAAATAGCAGGAATGGACAGTCCACACTACCGGTATTTTGAAATAACTATTTTTAAATGAGCATTATTCCATGTGGAAAGGAGGAGCTATTATTTCAAAATAAAAGGCTTGGTACCGTGGATGCTCCACTTTTTTTTTTTTTTAAATAAAGGGAGTTATAAATAAGGGGAGCCACAGACCAGGGCTATGTTATTTGTCAGATACCTGTATTCAAATAGGTGGATCATAGACAGGGATATGGGATTCAGAGGTCCATGTATGGTGTTTTTCTAGGCATTTAGCAACTGTTTTAACTGGAAGGTACCAGAAATCTACACTCTGTGTTCTACAGCAAAGAGGTGTGGCCTCATTCAGAGACTGATAGCAAGGGAGGTCTATGCCTGTTGAACAGAACCAGGAAAGCCATGCCTACCATGCTTGAAGCAGAAGGACCAGAAAGGAACAGTAAATATAAAAAGTGGATCCTGTTGCTCAGCTGGGGGGAAGCCACTGAGGATGCTGTTGCTCTGCTGAGCCTGCTGAGACTTCAGCTGTCCTTGGGACTTGTCCAAACTTTCCGAGCCACCAGACACTCCTAATGCTGAGGAGCAGCTGGAATGATCTCTTGCAGTGTACCCAGGGGAGACAGACGACAACCCAGATCTGCAGGTATGCCTGAGAGGAAGTATAGGAAGCAGCCCATGGGAACCCGCCTAATGTCTGGCTTCCAGAGACACAGTGGTGTGTTGCACATGAATTTGCTGCTGATCTAGTGGCAAACCACTCTGCCACTGTGTCCTGGGCTGGGATGTGGTGGAGTTGGATATGCCTGTGTCCCACTTGTCACCCTACCTCTGGGGTGGTAATACTCCCCATGCTGGACCCTTGGCCTGTTTGCTGAGTACCTAACCCCTGCTGGTGTCCTCCTAGACTGTGCTGGGTGATCACCTCTTCCAGAAGGGTGGAGCTCCTGGCTGCTGGTACCTTGCCTGCCTGAGGTCTGTAATCCCTGGATTGTTGATTGGTCTTCCCTGCCCTGTCTGAAGGCCTGGTTTCCTGGACTATACCTTGTTCTACCTTGCCTGAAGGTTGGCCTTTAAGACTATGTTGCCCAGCTCTGCCTGAAGACTTGGGCCCTGGGACTATCACTACTGTACCCTGCTGGAGGGATTAAGCCCTCACTCTGATAGCTCCTCTCGTCTCACTATTTTTTCCAGGGGTGAGACAGTGAAAAGACATGGCTTCCTTTAAGGATTGACAGCAAGGGAGGGCACCCACACCTACATGACTGCAGTTGTCTTGACAACCTTTAACGATGGTTTCCAGATTCTTACATGCATGTTTTAACTGCAATATTCTTGTACTACAGTGTAAGTACTGACTCACAAAAAGTTTGTAACCAAGTGAAAGATTGTATTTGATGGGATTTTAATGGGACTACTCACTGCCTAGAGTTAAGCAAATATTTAAGTACTTTTTGGAGTGGGACCACCGTAAGTAATCAGAGAGATAAAGATGGCTCAATAGCTAGGGGGAAAGGAAAGGAGGAGGCAAAGAGTTGGAAGACATCGACTGCTAACATGAAGAGAAAATGAGAGAGAAAAAGTGACTGGGAGAAGCCCAGGAATATATTAATTAGTATAACTTACTATTTCCATATATAGAGCTTATAAGGTAAGTATTTAAGGGCTATTATCCTTTATTTTAGATAGATTATCTGCCTTTTCCCTTTAAACAAATCTTTCTCCCTTGGTTCTACTCTAGCACATTGTCCTAGGCAAAAAGAATTCTATTGTGTAGACTGATGAGTAATTCATATTGGTGAATAATTATTTTAGGTTGCATGGGGGAGTCACATGAGTTGCTAGGGTTTGCTGTGTTACTTAAATGAATATTGTGGGGGTGCAGTAATTTCCAAAAGGGAGTCTTAATGTAGAGTGACTAATAGGCTGGGGAATCAATAATTTTAGGAATGTAAAAAGCTGAAGTATATGAAAGAAAAACTAACCTCTATTTAGGTAATATTTTTCAACTTTTTCTGCCCTTAATTAAAATGCACAAAAAAATTAGATCTGTTCTTTCAGTCTTTAACAGGAGAAACTAATCTTGATATTAAAACAGAGCCATATGAAATAAGGGATTACATCTGGTTAGATCAGCACTTTCTTTCTTGTTTGCCTCAGTGCACTTGGGCACTTTGTGTTCTACACAAAAAAGATATGAAGGCTTTAAAAACAAAAATAAAAATCCCTCTTAAATTTGCTGAATGAACTTTTCTCTTTTGTTCTATTTTTCCTTCTGTGTCCCTTCCTCCTTTCCTGTTTTGTTTTGCCCACTGACATGCAGCATCCAATCATGCACATGTGGGCGACAATGAATATAGAGCATTGTATGCTTTTGAGAAGTTTATTTTGGAGAAATGATTCCCAAACAATAAGCATTATTCAAGAAATGTTAGTTATTGTGCTTCCCACACAAGCCTCCGATGAGCTGTATGAATATTTTCTTCCCCCCCCCCCCCCAAGGGAAATAATATTTTAGTTGTTTTACTAAAAAAATAAAAAAAGACAAAACCAAACAAATAGAATGTTTAGATTCTTTTTTAAGATACTTTTGACAAAGCTCCAAATATGAGGGGACAAATCATTAACCATCAAGGAAAGCAACAATCTTATAAAAAAAGAGCAAGAGTTAGAAAAGTAGGCACTGAGCAATTATCCAAAGAACAATTAAATTCATACAAAACATACTGTAGCATGAATGACTTCAGTGGATTTACACTTAATTCATACCAGTTTATGTGAGAAGAGAAGCAGACCCAGCATTTTCAGAAAGTTAGATTATCCTGCCCTCATTTGGAATGCTTAGGTTGTTTGTGGATCAGGATTGCTCTGCCTCCATTAATGAAATTTTCTGAAGAAAGATAATATCGTCCTATAGCTTCTTGTGCTTAGTATCATTTTGGTGGATTTCTTGAAGGATTGTCAGCTAAGGTTTATTGCCAAATTCAGTGGGCCAGGTGACATTAATGAGTGAGACCAATTTATTCAAACTGGGGAGGGGAGACATTTTTCAGTCACAGATGGCAATTAGGACCAAAGTCTATTTAAAATCAATGGAAGTTAGATGTCCATTTGGGTCTTTGAGATCCTCCCCTACATTGTTATGTGAAAATTAGCTGCATTTGAGGGTGTTAGTTCTGTCTATGGCCAGTTTACATGATGAAAAGTCCTTTTTTGACATTTCTACTGGTGTTGCCAGAGACCCAGTGTGCTAGACACTGTAAAATCACATAGCAAGTAACACTATCTGTGTCCCCAACAGGGTGCTATCTAAATAGAAAAAAAACAGAGAAAGAATGTTGATCATATGATTGATTGGGAGACATGTTTAACATTTTGTTCTGTGAAACTGTATATCTCCCAAGGGCAGATGGTGTGAAGGGCTGGGGTATGAGTTAAGTGGGATCAATTAGTATGCAAACTGGAGTAGAAAAAAAGGAAGAATCAATGAAGTACATTTTCACACTGAAAACATATAACTGAGTACCTAAGCTAAAGGAAGAGTGTTCCCTGTAGTGAAAAACTGGCCTGGGACTAGGAAAACCCTGGCTAATTTGGAACAGAGATTTGAACCCAGGTCCCAGCACTCCAGGTTTGTGCCCTAACTTCCAAATGATTATCTGTAACAGAATGGGTTGCTCTCACTTTCTGGTTGGGGTTGTTGGGTTTTTTTCCCTTTTTGGTGGAGAGTGGGATGTTTTGGAGTCTTTTTGTGAGAAAGGCCTGGATTTTTTACTCCCAGAGCATGAGCTGATCTGATTGAGCCAACTAAATAAGGAGATGGCTATTAGATGAGAAACCTGAGCTGATATAGTGCCTGTCTCTGGCCTGTTAGGAGCTTAGAGGTCCAGATCAAAGGACTCCTTGGTACTTCAGGTCTGACCTCTGCTCTGCATTTCACTCATGGCTAAATAAAGGGCTCCCCATTCTGCTTGTTGTGTTCTCAGACTTGCTGCTTCCTTTCTTTAAACAGCCAATACTCCACATGCATTGTATGTGGAGTCTCAGCATCTGACTTGGGGACAATGACTGAGCTAGTTAGAAAGGCACCTAAAGTGTAACTGTTGCAATGTTCAGCATTAAAATGTTTACGGATTTGGCTCTTAGCCTCTCTAAGCTTCAGTTTTCGAATAGGAAAATTGGGATAATAGCACTTCCCTCCTTTACAGGAATGTAGTGAGTGATGATAAATGCACTAAAGATTGTGAAGTGCTCAGGTTTATGGCAATGGAGGCCAGATAAGTTGATAGACATTTGGCATGTTTGTTTACCTGATGTGCAAATGTAAATATTTATGCAAGCATGCAGATTTAAGGAGTGCAAGTAGTCATTCTTATTTAATAATTTGGTTTTTCAGAGAGTTCAATTAGTGTTGAAACAATTAGACTTCCATTGGTATAGGTCAGCAAATGTTAATTTCAATATGTACACACAACTAAATAACAATATTTCCATTAATAATAAAAATTAAAAACAAAGAGAAATGTCCATAATGCAATTTAATGTTTATTTCAAGTACACTTACTTAATATATTTTGATACATGATGTAGAGAGTTTTAATAGTTTATATATACAGCTTTAACTTTTCAATTTCAACATCCTCAGTTATTCAGTAATTATCTGACATCTTTCCCCATTGTCTATTCCCTCCCATAATTTCTCACAATTGGGAAATTTTGAATTTTTAAAAATTGGGGTAGGGGAATAATGCTGGAAAATGCACATCTCTGAAAATTTCAGCTGCTAAAAATAGAAAAAATGCTTACAATAAACACTGATATTATCCACCAAAATTATAAAAATGAAACTCTGGCAAGCCTAATATATAGATAATGTATGAAATGTTTAGTTAACCCCTCAAAAGCTTTCTAAGTCTACTTTGAACATATCTATATGTATACTATAAAGGGTTAATAGATGAAAATATTTTCATCCTTCAAAAATACATAATGACAGAGTAAATTGTATTATCTATTATTATGCCTGTGGTTCATATTCGAGCTTGACATTATATATACCCATCTGACTAAACTAATTATGATTCATTAGCAAAAAATAAACAAATAAATCAGGCACAAAATTGTATTTAGCCCATGTGAATATTGCATTTTTATGTTTACTTGCATTTGTTGTGATTGTCATTTGTTGTTTTGGGTGACAATGTACAATATACTAGTTAAATTATCTTAAACATTTGGAATTATACCTTGATCTTAACCTTTAGTCACTGACAAGAAGGCTTGAGTCTGAAGGAATAATTGTAAGCAGTAATTGTATTAATTGTGATGAGAAGGTTAATGGTACAATTTTCTTTAAAAATAGTAAATTAATGTCAATTCCGTTCATCTCATGACTCACTCGTTTAAAAAAATACCAAGTTTTGAAGAGGCCTATACATTAGAATTATGACCTTCATCCATGTAAATGCTAAAAAGATACTACATGTGCCTATGATAAGCAATGTAATTTTTTATTTGCATGAGTTAAATAATAATCTAAGATATGACTATACGTAATACTTTCCCTGAAACTGCTCTTTTTACCAGGCAGGAGAAGATTTTAATTTTACACTCTAGAGTGAAAAGAGACACATTAAAACACCTCTTTGGAGAAACGTTACATGTCATATCAGTTCAGAAAGAAAGGCAGATGAGCTTCCTAATAAACAATAAAATCCAGATAATAAAACATTCATGTCAATATGGCAGTAAGCTGGTAACCAGCAAAGGCTGACTAATAAAGGGGTCATACCATCTAATTTCTTATTCTTAACAAGGATACAAGCTGCTTCATTTTGGACAAGTTAGACTTTATTGCCTCTATTCTAGGCAAAAACCATATATCATGGCAGTCAATTTGGATAGTATAAAACGGCACCAAACAAGATCTGGCAGTACTGTAAAGTAAGTGTGATTAAAATTACATAGATAAGTGCATTGCTAACAGTGCTGCATAAACTCTGCCATGAAAAGGGAAAAAAGAACATTCACATTTAATGAAAGTATATGTACTTCTCACAGCACCTTTATGTTTGTAAGACAGACCAAAGTAGGGCATAGTACAAAAAGAAGGAAAGAACTCTCCAGCAGATCATGAATCTGCCCTGGCTCAAGATGTTTACATGCAATTCAAGATTCCAAAGCCAAGAAATTTCATTTTAAAACCCCATATGATTGCTAAGGGATGATTTGGTGCTCAGCTATGACAGATATTACAAAATCACGCACCTTATAGTAGTGTAATAAATAGTTAAGGGCATCATAACTCTCATAGTAGTAAACATAAATTCTTTTGCCTTACATCTGTAGCTTTACACTGCTCTTCTTCAATAAAGAAATCCTACAACAGCCAGAAACAGCTGCTGAGGAGTAGCAGTGCAAGGGGATTCCCTAGCTGCAACATATATGAATGAGGTTGTTCTATACCTGGCCACACCTGAGCATAAGAGGTTAGTCAGCAGAGGGGAAGGTAGGTGTGACAGGATATAACAAAGAAAGGATTAAAAACCAGGTATTGCCTGAGGATGCCACACCACCAGACACCTGTAAAGCAAGCTAGACTTGGAGGTGAAGCCTCAAAAGATGGAGGCCTGGTCCTAGAAGGGCAACACTGCAACTGTTTTCACTCACAGGGACACAGGCCCATCCATTACACTAGTCACTCTGTAAGTGCAAGGAAGTCCAGACAATACATTGTACCCTCTCTTCTCAGTCTTACATTCCCAAGAATAATCAAACCCTACCTTCTCAGCCACTCAATTCTATCCTAAGACCAAAAAGCTTCATATGGGCCACTGATTCAAGATAGATATAGAACAGGAATATTTAAACATGGCTTGAAAGTGTTAAAACATCAGGGGATTCAGCTGATGAGGCGCATTTCTGTGATGAAACATCTGGCTTGCAATGCAATATATTATTGAAGCCCTTTGCAATTCTGTGACAGCTTAGATAGTCTTGATCCAAGGAATGAGATCTGATATCAGAAAAAAGTCAGATGATATAAGAATCAGTGGGGACATATTCCATGACACTACCAATTAACCTAGATCATTCATAGACACCCTGGGCTGGAGGTGGGAGAGTGAGAAGAGAAGGATAACCTAGTTTGAATGAGTCACACATCAGAATGGGACACAAAATCTATGTATATATTAATCATTAATCTTGTTTCAGCAGGAAATAAAATCACAGCAAGGGTTTGGGGGGAGGCAGATAATTGTATATGGCAGTATCCGAGGAATTCTTGAAATAAAATTGGCTAAGAGATGAGAGCTAAAACTAAACCTGTATACCCAGCAAAGATAATAAAATATTCCCTGAAAAACAAGGGAATGAAAGGTGTTTTCGTGCAAGAAAGGGATAGAGATTCAGTCACTTTCCAGAATAGGTCAACTACGTATACAATTGTCAGAAACCCAAGTATTCTGGGGAAATTACACATGGAAGCTCTGGGGAGTCCCCTGCTGACCCCAGGCTCCAGGAGGGCAAAGTGGCTTTGAAATGCACAAGAGGCCTTGCTGGGGACTCTTGTACACTTCAAAGCTGGCATGCCACTTGCAGCCCAGAGTCAATGGGACTTCTCACTGGCCCCGGACTGCATTCAGAGTTGCGCATTCTTCCACTGTGGGCTCTTATACAAGAACCCCACTGTGGGCTCTTATACATTTCAAAGGGGGAATGTGGAAATGCCTATTGACTAGTCAAGTAGTTGATGGACATTCCATCAACTACTCGACTAGTCAATTAACTGCAGTTTAACATTCTTAGCCCTATTAAGTTAATACTTAAGTGCAGGGGACAGGACTAGGAGACTTCTTAAGATCTCTTATAGCCCTACACTTCTATGATTCTATGAACCTGAGCATTATAGTAGATGATTTATGTAACTTAAGTGGCTTGGACATGCAGCAGCAAGCCTTGAGGGTTGTACTTATACATATTTTTTTTTCTTATAGCGTTTTGTAGAGTAAAATTATCCTAAGCCATCTATTATATCTTGATACGAACCCCTATTCAAATTCCGAAATCCGGTATAGGCCTCTAACCTCTAAACCTGTAAACCTCACAAACAGACAGCATAAGTGAAGGGACCTTGGGAAAGGCATGGTCGCCCTGGCAACCACATTCCAAGGGGCCTCACCAGATAAGACACCATATAGTAGCAAAACAACCTTGCTAATTTAGTAAGTGTGATATGTTCTTACTGTTTTGCTTTAATCCTAGATAATGGTCCCAAGACCCAAAGTTCACGCCAGTGCGAGGTAGCACCATCCTTTCGTAGACACATCATAATGCAAATAGACAAAGTTGCCATTAAATTGTCTGTTTTGTTCATGTTGGCTTACTTAGCTTGTTAGGAGAAAAAAACCTGTATTAGAACTAAAGTGTTTTACTGACTATGGGTGGAGATGCTGTGTAACCTTCTTACTTACCGGCTTATATGCTCATTTCATCTTGCTGCTAAAACCTATCCAATTGTTCCCCCTCTGCCCATCAGCCCCCTATATAATCTATTGTAATGTTTTGCTTAGGCAGTGTTGACCAGCCTAACCACTGGTAGCACTCCACCAGTGTTGTGTGTAATAAATTCTCTTGCTTGTTTTCACCACATCCAGAGTGTCCAGACTTATTTCCAACAGTTCTCTTGATTTTATAATACATTTAATTAGTTTTAACATGTTGAAGATTTAAATTGTTCTGAGGAAATGCACTGCTATTCGTCATTGCAAAAATGGAAAATAAGAATTATGTTCTCTGTTGAACAACATAAGGAAGTTATGAGACAGCCTAATCTTGAGTCTTCAGTCAGGCATAATGAAAATGGCTGTTCATTTGCTAAGACATGTTACCATATGTAGCATGATCAAGTTCTGAAAATCAATGGAACAGGCAATATTGTCCATTGTTAGATACACACACACACACACACATTATATAGATAGATAGATAGATAGATAGATATAGATATATAATTCTCAGTGGAGGAGAGGAGCACACAAAAAGTTTCAGTAAACTGAAACAGCTACAAAAAAATTCCCTATCACATCAAAATGGAATGCTTATCTAGTTATCCTAATGAACCCTTTTTCAGACACAGAGCAAAAGCTTCATAGAAAGCACAGAATTTTGTCCATAATGGGACCCCATGAGAGTCCAAAAACCCAGACTACAGCCCAAGTTCCAATAATGACATAGTAATTTTTAGTCCTGCAGACCAAGCCTCACAATCCTAAATCAGCTGAACTGGGCCAGCTTCTTCATTGCAGTGCAGACATTCCTAAAATGACCCTAATATATGTTAACACATGTAGTACCAATATTACTGTTTACAGTGTTAGGAAACTTTCTTAATACATGACTTAATACAATATTTCTTAATATTTTTCATTATAGGGGATTCTGCTCATATTGTCTGATTTTATTTATATCTGTAATCATTTATATAGGATTACTTGTTTCATCCAAAAGGAAACAAACAATCCTATATTCTGCAGCAGAAAAATAGAAAACATGTAGAGGAAAAAAGCAGAAACATTTTTGACCAGATATCTATTCAAACAAATGTAAAGATCAATCTCCTATTTTGCCCACTTAGGCAAAGGCAAGAAAAAAATCTTTGCTAGTGAGTCTCATGATTACAGCCATTAAATTTGTTTAGAAGAATTTCATATATGTGAGAGTGCTTGAAGTGAGCACGCCAAAAAACTAGCTTGAATAACAGTCTGTTCATCATCACTAGCACAGAAAATTCTGATACCACTTTGTACATCTGAGTTATATCACTTTTAGGTCCTCCTTTCCCCAAGAACTGAAAGCTCCCACACCAGAGACTTTGTTTGCAAAAGCTTATTCACATGTGGTATGAAACCCTAATTTGAAGCATTGTAATGGATTACGTGCATAGGATTAGAAGTCTGCTGCCATCAAGAGCATTTTTCCTTCATAGCAGGTCAAAGACGTTAATAAAAATTAGATTATTATCATGGCACATTTTAGCTGAAGAAATATGTACATCAGCTTCCGTATACTTTACAGAAATCTCTCCAAATATCAAGTTAGAATTTATTTACTAATTAATTCCTATAGCATTAAGCCAAACTATTGGAGCCATAAATTGATGTTGTTTGTCATTTCTTTCAGAAAAATGTTCAGTGAGTTCACTGAAATAATTCTAATAATCTACAATCAGGTGTAAATCATAGTTTCTTTGCTTTTACACCACAAAGTTTACTTATTTTTCTTTTATAAACAGAAATTTCACATACCCTGGAGTTATTTCCAGACAAGCTAAGCACTGTGATCTTTTTCTGTCCTGGATATCTGTGGCTCAGTCGAATGGTTTCTATTTCCATTGGACTTTACAGAGAAAATTGAGTGGATGCACAATTTCATTCAAACCACAGGAGTAGTAACAATGCTGGAGGGAATAGGCAACTTATTTCCACTGACTACATTTCATCAGGGGTCACTCTCCTAGAATTTTCTTTTACTGAGTAAGCTTTGTTTAAGCATCTGTGAGATGGTCCTCACTCTTCTTCACTGTCTAAAAGCATTAGAACTTGTTTGAACCCTTTATTGACAGAACTTGTAGATGTCTCCCCTGAGAGAGTGCAAACTTCTATCAGCTCTTAAACAATGCCATAGTCGAGCCCTCACGCAGGGGAGACTGGATAGCAACAATTCTACCAAGTAATTCGTACTCCTCAATATTCCTGTTCTGAAGATGGTTATTTAGAAGTGATGGATGGCCAGCTTCAGCAACATTTGATGTCCTCTGATTCTTTGGCTCTTTATCAGTCTGGGTTCACACACTGCTATAGCACAAAAACATTGATACTCTCAACATTTATGTATCGTCTCAGGTCAATGGACTGAGGACAGACGTCCTTGATTGATATTATTAATCCTGCCATCAGCCTTTCACGTTGTTATTTGATTAGGGAACCCAGAGGGAAGGATGAGTGGAATTGACTAAACATGGTTTCACACAGAGCATTGTTTTGGTATCAGAAAAGAGGAAGGTCACAGGGGTACTGCTTGACAAATGGTCTTTCTCCCTCAGGGCTACCAGCTGTGGAGTTCCTCAAGACCTGTAATCACTCTTGTTCAGTATTTATGTGAAACCACTTAGAAGTCTGATGAAGAGGTATGGGCTGCAAGGCCATCAACATATCAATAATACATTTTCAATAGATAATAGTTTTCCTGCTCTTCTACATCTGGCAAAGATAGGACCTGGATGAAAGCCAACTGCCTCAGGCTCAGTACAGATAAACGGACAGTGATGCTGGTAAGTTGAGGAAATTATCAAGACAACATCCCCTTCTTTAGCTGAAGGTATCTGCTCACTTGTCCTCAAAGGATCAGTATTTTATTGGATTCTTCCTCACTGTTCCATAATGCCCATATATTAGCAGTGACCAGGAATACAACCATTTTTCTCACATGGAAAGCTTATCACAACAACACACAGTTTTATCATCTCAGAGCAACTGCACCATGCTGTAATTGGGGCTAACTTTTAAGATCAGAACATAAGAACGGGGCCATACTGTGTCAGACCAAAGGTCTATCCAGCCCAGTACCCTGTCTGTCGACAGTGGCCAATGCCAGGTGCCCCAGAGGGAGTGAACTGAACAGGTAATGATCAAGTGATCTCTCTCCTGCCATCCATTGCCACCCTCTGACAAACAGAAGCTGGGGACACCATTCCTTACCCATCCTGGCTAATAACCATTTATGGACTTAACCTCCATGAATTTATCTAGTTCTCTATTAAACCCTGTTATAGTCCTAGCCTTCACAATCTCCTGAGGCAAGGAGTTCCACAGATTGACTATGCGCTGTGTGAAAAAGAACTTCTTTTTATTTGTTTTAAACCTGCTGCCCATTAGTTTCATTTGGTGGCCCCTAGTTCTTATATTATGGGAACAGTAAATAACTTTTCCTTATTCACTTTCTCTACACAACTCATGATGTTATATACGTCTATCATATTCCCCCTTAGTCTCCTCTTTTCCAAGCTGAAAAGTCCTAGTCTCTTTAATCTCTTCTCATATGGGACCTGTTCCAAACCCCTAATCATTTTAGTTGCCCTTCTCCGAACCTTTTCTAATGCCAGTATATATTTTTTGAGATGAGCAGACTACATCTGTACGCAGTATTCAAGATGCGTGGATTTATATAAGGGCAATAAGATATTCTCCGTCTTATTCTCTATCCCTATTTTAATGATTCCTAACATCCTGTTTGCTTTTTTGAGTGCCGCTGCACACTGCGTAGATGTCTTCAGAGAACTATCCACGATGACTCCAAGATCTCTTTCCTGATTAGTTGTAGCTAAATTAGTCCCCATCATATTATATGTATAGTTGGGATTATGTTTTCCAATGTGCATTACTTTACATTTATCAACATTAAATTTCATTTGCCATTTTTTTGCCCAATCACTTAGTTTGGTGAGATCTTTTTGAAGCTCTTCACAGTCTGCTCTGGTCTTAACTACCTTGAGCAGTTTAGTATCGTTGCAAACTTTGCCACCTCACTGTTTACCCCTTTCTCCATATCATTTATGAATAAATTGAATAGGATTGGTCCTAGGACTGATCCTTCGGGAACACCACTAGTTACCTGTCTCCATTTTGAAAATTTACCATTTATTCCTACCCTTTGTTTCCTGTCTTTTAACTAGTTCTCAGTCCATGAAAGGATCTTCCCTCTTATCCCATGACATCTGAATTTACATAAGAGCCTTACATAAGAGCCTTATCAAAGGTTTTCTGGAACTCTAAGTACACTATATCTACTGGATCCCCCTTGTCCACATGTTTGTTGACCCTTTCAAAGAACTCTAATAGATTAGTAAGACATGATTTCCCTTTACAGAAAACATGCTGACTTTTGCCCAACAACTTATGTTCTTCTATGTGTCTGACAATTTTATTCTTTACTATTGTTTCAACTAATTTGCTTGGTACTGATGTTAGACTTAATGGTCTGTAATAGATATTGGCGTTTAATTACTGGTCTGTGATTAAATATTGGTGTTACAATAGCTATCTTCCAGCCATTGGGCACAGAAGCTGATTTAAAGGATAGGTTACAAACCATAGTTGTTAGTACCCCAATTTCACATTTGAGTTCTTTCAGAACTCTTGGGTGAATGCTATCCAGTCCCAGTGACTTGTTACTGTTAAATTTATCAATTAATTCCAAAACCTCCTCTAATGACATTTCAATCTGTGACAAGTCTTCAGATTTGTCACCTACAAAGGACAGGACAGGTTTGGGAATCTCCCTAACATCCTCAGCCATGAAGATGACTCAAAAGCTCCAGCTGATACATGATATGCAACCATATGCCATTTAAGTAGACCAGAAAAAAGCACATCATGCCTATCCTCCATATTATCCATTGCCTGCTAATTCTCTCTTGCATTAAATCCAAGGTGCTTGTTACCTGGCCCTAATCTATCTCTGTCCCAGCCATTTCAGAGATACCATCTCCCTTGTATGCACTCATTAACTTCAGAGGGAGCACTTGGTCTAGATAAGGGCTACTCAACACACGGCCCCCGGATCACATGCAGCCTGCCCATGGCCAATTTGTTTACAGTCCATGGAGCAGTTTGAGTTTGTGGGGCTCAACATGCAGCCCGCAGGTGGGATCCTTTGAATATGAACACAATGGTGAGGCATCTCCCAGGCGTGGTGAGCATTGAAAGGCGCAAGTTGGACAGGCTGGCTGGAACAGATGAGTACAGGGTGTCAGAATTTCTAGACCCCAGGAAGAAGGTGCTGGGAGTGCCAGGGTATTGTGGGAAGTGCTTTGAATTCATGCCCATCAGTGTGAAAGAAGCTATATATATATATGCAACCACACTTAAGTTGCGGCCCTTGGCATGTGCTATATCAATGTGGCCCCCGAGGCTTCCAAAGTTGAGTAGTCCTGGTCTAGATACTCTACAGTGACAGTAGAGGTAAGTGAATGCAAATCATTGGCATTGACAGGGATACAATCCCACAAGAAATATAATTAATCTTTGGGGCCCATCTTGGCAATATTCAGGGCAAATGATAGGATGCAAGAACAGCAGATGCTGGGTCCCTGTAATATTTAAAATGGTGAATCCAGTATTCTAATGTCATCAAAGAAGCTAGCTTCTATAGAGGTCACAGATTATTAGAACTCCCCCCATTGTACCCTTTTATGTGATGCTGTTTGGTCCTTTTTAACAAGTATAACATGCTATGTGATGTCATGCACCTTACAATTCTTTATAATAATATGTTTATAATAATAGTTTCCCTGTAACTGATTGTAGTTACTGCCTTGTAAGCCCATAGACATACAGTTATTAACCAAGCATATTGATTGTTCAACTGAAATTCACAGCTTTCCAGAGCATGCTCTGCAGTTCTGGTGACCATAACGACCAAGTTCTAAGATACAACCACATTTGCTTCAATCCCTCCAACAGAGACAAACACCTACAGGATCTCTATTAAGCATTCTTAATACTCACCTGGAGAAGTGAAGAAATAAATTGACAAAGTCAGGTGGGTACCCACAAATCACCTACTCCAGCAGAAAATCAACAAACAAAAACCAGCAACAACAAAGCAACAGAACACCATTAGCCATAAAACTACAACCCCCAGCAAAAAGCTCTCCTGCACATCATCAAGGATCTATAACCTATCATAAATGATGATCCTTCACTCTCACAGACCTTGGGAGTTAGACCAGTCCTCACTTATAGACAACTGCACCCCCCAACCTGAAGCAAATAGTCACTACCACCTTCACATCCCACAATGTAGACACTAGCCCAGGAACCAATTCCTGCAACAAATCCTGTTGCTAACTCTGTCCACGCATCTACCCTAGTGAAACCATCACAGACCTAACCATATCTGTTATAACATCAAGGGTATGTCTACACTACCCTCCTAGTTCGAACTAGGAGGGTAATGTATGCATACCGCACTTGCTAATGAAGCCCGGGATTTGAATTTCCCGGGCTTCATTAGCATAAGCGGGGAGCCGCCATTTTTAAATCCCCACTGCTTCGAACCCCGTGTAGCGCGGCTACACGGGGCTCGAACTAGGTAGTTCGGACTAGGGTGCCTATTCCGAACTACCGGTACACCTCGTTTCACGAGGAGTAACGGTAGTTCGGAATAGGACCCTAGTCCGAACTACCTAGTTCGAGCCCTGTGTAGCCGCGCTACACGGGGTTCGAAGCAGCGGGGATTTAAAAATGGCGGCTCCCCGCTTATGCTAATGAAGCCCGGGAAATTCAAATCCCGGGCTTCATTAGCAAGTGCGGTATGCATACATTACCCCGCTAGTTCGAACTAGCGGGGTAGTGTAGACATACCCCTAGGCTCATTCACCTGCGTATCTACTAATCTGATCTATGCCATCATGTGCCACCAGTGCCCCTCTGCCGTATACTTTGGCGAAACTGGACTGTCTCTGCACAAAAGAATAAATGGACACAAATCAGACATCAAGAATGGCAATGTACAAAAACCAGTGAGGGAGCACTTGATCCTCCTTGGGCACACAGTTACTAATTTTGAAGTTGCCATTCTCAGGGAGGGAAAACTTCGAAGACAGATTGTAAGGAGAAACTGCTGAGCTGGAATTCATATGCAAATTTGACAACATCAAAAGAGGTTTAAATAGAAACATGGAACAGCTAACATTACAATAGGTAATTTCCCCTTCAGGTACTCTCACCACATAACTGTTGGAGGTGAGCCACATCCAGTGCCGGACCGAGCCATACTTGCGCCCCAGGCAGCGGGCGCGTGGCACATGTGTGGCCCCACCCCCGGGTGCATGGCACCCCTTACCATTTCAATCAGGTGCCCCCATAGGTTGGTGCCCCGGGCAGCGTCCCCCGCCCCCAGCTTAATCTGGCCCTGGCCAGATCCAGTGTGATTTAATTAGCACTGATGTCATCCTACCATCTCTGTGTCCCTTTTTTTCTTTTCTCTTCAAGCATCTGAAGAAGTGAGTTGTGTCTCACTAAAGCTTATGCTCTAATAAATTTGTTAGGGCATATCTAGACTATGCAGAGCTTTCGAAAGTGAAAGTAATTAAGATGCGGCTTTTTTGGTGAACTACCCCCTTCAGTGAAAAGCCGCTTTTCCTCAATAAAGGAGGTTTACGTGGCTTTTCAACAAAGGGGGGGTTCACTGAAAAAGCCACGTCTTAATTACTTTCACTTTCGAAAGCTCCTGGGGAATTTGCATATCTTCTTTCGACTATTCCCCGTAGCCTAGATGAGCCCTTAGTTTTTAAAATGCCACCGGACTTCTTGTTTTTGCTAAAGCAGACTAACATAGCTACCTCTCTGAAACCTGTCACGATGGATACCATTGCCTTAGAAAAGATGTGGAGCAGAGAAAAAAGGATCTGACCAAATCAAATATAAAAGAGAGAGGCCTTGAATTACTTTTATTTGAAAAGAGACATCTGAAAGATCATGCAATGGAAGTTTTCAAAACAGCAAGGCATAGTGACAGAATATTGTGCTTCGAGATACGTTGTTCATACCAATAATAGGTTAAAATCTTATGGAATGTAAATCCAATTATTAGGAACAAAAAGAAAATGCAAACAGAACAAATTCATAAATAAGATGATGAACATAGGGACTCAGTAACATTTTCAAAATGTTTAGGAAAATGATCAGCCAAAAAGTATGTATGAATTTTTAGGAAATGTGGATTTTTTTTCTGAGGAAGGAAGTGATTAAAGAGTCTGGTGAGTAAGCAGTGAGTTGGGATTCAGAACAGCTAAAATAGGCAGACAAATTGGACCAGATGGCCTTTTTCTCTTTCTGTCATAACTTATGTTCTTGGAACCTGCAGAGCCTAAAAATGATTCAGGAGACAAAAATCTCTTTCCTTCCTTAATTGCCAGTCGTTGATGCTTCTGGCTTTACATGCACCTTTACCCAGCCCCAGTAATTACTGAACATTAAAACACAGTCCACCTTATGCCTTGTGGGAGGAATTGGTTTACATAAGTTCAAATCCAAAATGCCAATATAGCAAGGAATGGTCTGACATATTAGATATAGCCCTGATCAAAGAGTGGTGCATAAACATCGTAATGGACATAGCCCTGAGAGTCTTTTTTTAAGGTGAAGTTCCTCCCTACTTCCCCCTAACTATGAAGTAGTAGTATTTTTGGTATTGCTTGCAGTGCATACCACTGATGGTAATTGTTCATGATATGTAAGCAGGGGCTGAACTGCTGCTTGCTTTCAGCCAGCTAAAAGGAGGGGTGGATGTGCCCGCTACAATTGTTTAGCTCTGCAAGGTAATTAACTGTTAACTATTGATATGTAAATACAGCTCAGGAGAGAATCTGAGGTGTGGCTATGTAAATCCCATTCAGCCAGGGCTGATGGAGGGTCAGTGTCGGAATGGAATGTGGAGAATTGTAAATAACTTGGTACTATTGTGGGGTCACTAATCATGCTACCCCTAAATGTGGGAACTGTAAAACATGCCACCAGTGCTTGCAGGAGAGACACCACCATCATGGTAAGAGGTCTTGGAGGAACAAGCCGACTCCCTTCCAGAGTTGAGAGAACTGAGCTGGGGGGAAGGGTTAAAGGGCTTGAGTCAGCCTGCTTCACACCTGCCAGGTGTGAGCTATAAGACTGACCCAACCTGCCGCTTTCCCCCTTTGATTTAAGGACAGACCTAAAGCAGACTCCCTGAGGAGTCTTTTCTTTTGCTAGTCCAGTGGAAGCTGGATTCCTTTGCCAGTCCAGCTGGTGGTTAAAGAGTTGAAATCATGGAGAGCTGAAATCACTGGTTTGGATGAGAGCCAGACCCATTGCAGTCAGTGGAGTGGCAGCGACCAGCAGAGTGGCTGGTGGGAATCACTGGCTGGTAGCGTAACGTGGAGCAGGCGAGGAGCGACGACCAGTGGCATGACACGGTGACCAGTGGCATGGCATGGAGCGGTAACCAGCAGCATGATGCGGAGCGGCAGCAAACGAGGAGCGGCGACCAGCGGGGGCAGCAGGTGAGGAGTGGCAGCAGGTGACCAGCGGAGTGTCTGGTGGCGTGGGACAAGACAGCTGATGGAGTATGGTGGAGTGTTGTAAGGTGCTCCCTATCTATCCTGGCACCCCCATTTCTACCCAGGTTGGGAGGTGAAACCCTGCGGGTGAACTTTGGGACTCTGGGTGGCACGGACCAGGGACAGAGACTTTTGGGGTGTCGGACTCTTTGGACTTCAGGTGATTCTTGGCTGGGGGGGAGGGCTTAGCTCATGTTTGGGTTACGAACTCTGTTTGTGGTGTTTCCCCCAATGCCATATGACTTCTCTCTCTGTTTCATTAAATGTTTCTTTCCTACACTCAGACTCAGTGCTTGCGACTGGGGAAGCATTGCCCCTCAGAGGCACCCAGGGGTGTGTGAATTTCCCAGATTACTGGGTGGGGGACTCAAGACAGTTCTGTGTGAGATGGACCCCAAGATATTGAACCCAGCCCTGGTTACTGCCAGGCCTACCTGGCAGAAGAGTTACAATACAGAGAGTGTCAGCAGTCATTCCTCAGCACTGACTGAGTTCTTGTGGCCCATTGAACAGTTCTAAAGCTAGATCCCATTCAGTGACCTGGATTTACAATGCTTTACCTTTCCTTACCAGGAAACCAGTCTTACTAGAGCATTCAGGGAACTGTATACATTGATCACCCATAAAACCTAGCTCATTTTTCAGTAGATAAATAGATACGGCCAATTTTTTAACAAAAAGGGACCTATAGTTAGGTTCCCACATCCACATTTAGGCACATAAGGATAGAATTTTTAAAAGTGCCTAAGACCCAGTTCCTCAAAGGCATTGAAATTAATGGGAGGTATCTTTGACAATCTGGCACTAAATGTCTTAGGACCATAAGCCCTACTGAAGTAATTGCAGCACTATTGAAAATTCCTACTTGAAGCACAGTCCTATTGAGTTAGTAGACTAATTTTAGACCCATAGGCTTCATCTAGACTACAGGCTTTTGTCAACAGATACTGTCGAAAAAGCTTCTGTCGACAAAGAGCGTCTAGACTACATCCAGTTCTGTCAACAAAGCAAGCCGCTTTGTTGATATGACAGTGTAGATGGACAGTGTAGATGCAATAACGCCTTCTGTCAACAGAACTCTGTCGACAAAAGGCGTTATTCCTCACAGAATGAGGTTTAAAGCTGTCGAAAAAACTGCTGAGTTCTGTCAACGTTATGTCGACAGAACTCAGCGGTAGTGTAGACGCAGGTATAGTTTCGTCGACAAAAGTCCACTCTTGTCGACAAAACCCTGTAGTCTAGACACACCCATATTGATGGAAATTTGAGGCTTACTTACTGCAGTATTTGAAGTATTTTCTGCATTTTCTTCATGTGTGTTTATATTGGCAATACTGCAAATATTTAGGTAAGGCTGTTAGCTCCTACCTAGGACATTATCTAAGGATCAATAGGTTGGCCATTGGTCAAATCTGAACATGTAGTCACTTCTGAAAGAACCCCAAAATCTTGTTATTCACTGCTTATCATTTTGGGGCTTGAGGGTTTTTTTTATGTTTTTCTTTTTCCTCTGGAGTCTAGATCCTGACTATACCTTGACCAAGAAATTTGGACCTTGACAAAAAATAACTTACTGCACATTGTCTAAAGCAACTGGTAAAAAGTGAGCCCTGTAGATGATGATGATTGATGATATAAAAAAAATGGTGATTTGGTGACTTTTCTGCCTAGCTGCCAAAATTTTATTGTCATCATCAAAAAAGCTTTTTTGGTGACACACAAGTTGGCATGAGATGGATTAGAAGAATGGATGAAGGCGGTCATGAGCTTGCTGTCCTGTAAAACTCCATAACCTTTTTGTCTTGAAAATAAAGAATGATTACCATAAAGAAGTATAATCTTTCCATGTGCCATGCAAGGTTTTTCAACTTGCTTCTCAAAATATGTGACCAGCTGTATCCCATGTAAAATATAGGTACCATTCCAGACCTCATTATAGTAGGCATCTAATAGCTATAAAGATTTCCCTGTGGATATAGGTTACTGGCATGTTTAATTGCATGCTGTAGTTTATGATGACTTTTTCTTTCCTCATTGTTACACTGAGCCACTGACGAATAGTGGAGTATAGCACTTCACCACTTATACCTTAAACTTCCCTCTAGGAAACATTCCAAAAAGTTTCGGCTTGTCCCTAGTTAACCATGTGCATTTCCATTCTTTTCCAAGATGTGGAATTACCATCACATAACCTGGTTTGAAAAAGAGAAACAAGAAAAAGATGTTCTGCTGGTGAGAATGGATGCAGTGCCAATGGCATCTGTGAAGCTCAGTCCACTGAAATAAGCAGAGAATTTGGCCAATAATTAGAGATACTCAGATTATTCACCAGGAACTTTTATATTAAAATAACAAGATTTTTTTGGATGTTCAAGAATAAAAAATTCATAATGAAAGATTTAAATCTATTTTTAAATATCTGCCAAGCAATTTGCAATTTTGGCAGAAAGATTAGTTTATAACTGCAAAATTACTTTTCATTGTTATGAACAACATTGAAAAATCCCGGTTTACATTGCAACCACAAAATGGTTCATTCATTCAATCATTGAAAATAGAATTTAGTGCTGGTTTTGTGGTGGTACAAATTTCTTATTACAGCTGTGCTAACTAAAATATCTGTAGTTGTGATAACTAGGACTGAAGCTTATTCCTTTTATTTTACCTTTGCTTTCCACTAGGGTCATCCCCCTGTAGGTAAAAATGATACTTCAGCATTCTGCATTCTAGCTTGAAAAACAGTCTTTTAACTGGCACTTATACTCAGTTGAACCGGCATATCACCTTAGGAGCCGGCATGCTGCCATCTTGACAGATGGGTTTGAGCATAGGTGTGAGGCACGCCAGAGAACCATATGTACATCTGGTTTGTATGCTAAGGGCTAGATTCCCATTTAGGAATACTGAAAGGGCAGTCTGTGCAGATTATCGGTACTTGATGATGAGGGGATATGCCATCATTATTCCCATCTTGGTTTAGATTAACTTTGAGGATTCAGAAGTAGATTTTAAAGCTATGTTAGGTGAGCTTTTTGTCTTTAAGTAATGGTTGGAGGAGATGTCACCCCCTTTTGGCACTTTGCTGGAAGTACTCATGAACCTCATTCAAAATGCTCCTGCAACACAGCTGAGCTCCTTGCAAAAAGACAGAGCATGACCTTCCATAAGCTTCTATATCACAGAAGCCAGTCTGCTTAAATAGACGATAGTTGTATTTTACACTATTGTATACTCAGTTAAACCTGTTACACAAACTAAATGGGAATGAAATATCACCTTATTTGATTATCACTAAATAGTTCACAAATTAACACTGAACAGCAAATGAGGAAATAATGTGTCTCTTTGAAGAAACCATATGCTTTGTGTTTTTAAGCACTTGTGATAATGTGATGGAATAGTTAATGTACAATGAATGCCATCTGCTGACTAATATAGTGTATTTACAAGAGCAAATAGTCCTGATAACTGTGCTTGGTAAATGACTATACAACTTAATACAACAGGATTTGGACAGCTAACTGAATCAAATCCAGCTTTTTATTTTTCTTCTTATGAAGGCTTTCCTATGGTGAGGGTTGGGTAAAACCCTATTGACTTTGGTGGGCATAACAGTCATCTTTCATTCAGCATATATGTAAAAGTAATTAAGTTTCTTTAATGAATAAAATAACGTAAACAGTAGAAGTTGCAGGTTACATGTGAAACCTGTCAGGAATTTGAGTTATGTGGGTGGAAGTGTTTCACTGGGGCCTGAATGCAAACTAAGGAGCTCGGTATTGTTTGGGGGAAGTGTCTGAGAGAGAAGCAGCAGAAACACCACAGAAAAACAAGAAGAAAACAGCAAGGAAGCCCGAGATGCATGTCTGACCCTGAGAAAAAAGCCAAGAGAGTGAACTTTTGGGAAGAGTACTGGCTGGAAAGAGGCTTGGAACTGTGAGCAAAGACTCTGTCTCTTGTTGTTGGTTTTCTACTGTGTTCAATGAAACAGGATTTTGTACATTATTTTTAAATAAAAGGATTGTATCAAAGAAATACCTGACATCCATCATTGGTTTCTCCTCCTAATGGAAACAATACACAAGACACGGAATCTTTGCTAATTTCCAGTCTAATTAGAAGTAAATTGAAAAGTAACTGCTGTGAGGTTAACTAGCATGTTAAATTTAATATTCTAATAACATCATGGGGGCAGTTAAATGGGAAGTAAATCAGAATAAAATTGCTTCTACTGTCATCTGTACTGGTGTACTGTACAAGTGTTTTGGTTAAAATTACCATAGTGCTGAGAATATTCCACATAAGTCTTTGTCTTTTGGGCCCTGATCCTCTTAGCCCCTGTAGGTTTTACATTAATATTAATGTCAGTGGTTCTCCCAGTATGTTAGTGACAGTGACAGACAGATTTTCTGCATCTGGAATGGTTTTGAATGCATTTACAGCTGCAATAATTCTGGAAGGGAAAATCTTTCTTTTTAGTTACAGCAAGAAGCACAAATGACTCGTTTAAGGAGAATGTCTACCATGGGGGTAAAAGGCCCTACATGCTATAGATGAAGAGTAAAACAGATTACTGATTTTCAATTTCATCATTTTAAAATCAAACTGGGTAGCAATGGAAAAATCTTGTGCACCTCTACAGTAGGCAACAGCCAGTAGATATTCAGGTACAACTTCTAAAGCCAGGGAAATAATCAAACAAGAAGCAGTGGTTTTCTAGATTATTGTTCATCAATTTTGTCAGTTTGAGTCTTTTCTCATTGAAATAACTTTAGACAAAATATGGACCGTGGGTCGGATCTGGCCCGCCAAGCCACCAGATCTGGCCCACAGATGCAGCAGGGAGATTCAGACAGACTCCATGCTTGTCCAGTGTGCCCCCCCTTCCTTACCACTCAGAAAAGGCTTCCGCAGCTGTTTCTCTTTCTCAACTGTGAGTGCAGGGGGGAGTGGGAAGTGGTACTTCACACACTTCTCCTGCCCTCAGCACAATCCCATTGACTGATTTCTGGCCAATGGGAGCTGTTTGTTTGAAAAACAAGCAGTGCGCATAGCTCTACTCCTCCCTTCCCACGAGTTCTTATTCACCAACACACATGGCCCCTGCACCTTGTGCAGGGGCAAGGCAGGCAGGCAGGCACACAGGCTGGCTGGATGAGAAATTTGCTGGGCTGCTAGCTGGAAGTCATCCAAGTAAGTCTCCCAACCTGAGCCTGCCTCTGGCACCATAGCCCTTCCCTCCCCCCAATCCTCTGCCCTCCCATTCCTGCCCCCTTTCCCCACATAAGGAAAACCCTCTGTCCCCCTCCAGAACACATACCCCCTCCCAGACCCTGCATGCCCAAGATAACAACTCAAACTCCTGCATCCCTCCTCCACCTCAGTCCCCTGTCCCCGGTCACAACCTCCTCCTACCCTAGGTCATAACCCAACCGCCTGTAGCCCAATTCCCTGCCCTAGGTCACAGCTGCTTCCTTCACCTAAATTCCCACCCAAACCCCACACCCACCCCTGCACCTCATTCCCTTACCCCAATCTCCTTACTGCACCCAACTTGCATCCCAGACCCCGCACTTCCTCCATTAATATCATGGAAGAGTGCGGCCCATGACCACTTTACAAAATCTTGGAGTGCACCCCTCCCCCCATCAAAAATTATTTCCCACCCCTGATTTAGGCTCTATTGTACCCTCATTTGATATGTCCATCTCCCCCTTAGATGAGAACAATATATGCCAGCTGAACAGGCAAACATCACAAAGTTCAGGAGTTTGTTTCTGGTAAACACTCAAAAGGTTAGATTTATCCAGAATGAGTCTCTGTAAAAATAACATTGCTCATGAGTTTCCTCGTATTCTCTGGTTCTGGTGGACACTAAATCATTCTTTCACTGACATGCCCAAGGATAGGCCAGAATATTCTGACTGGTAGCAATTATGGCAGTTCAGAGCTCACTGAACCACTGAGGCTTCTCAGTCTCTTTGCGTATGTCTACAATTGCAGCCTAATTCGAACAAGGGCTGCAAATGTAGGCATCTGGAATTGCAAATCAAGCGCGGGATCTAAATATCCCACGCTTGATTTGCTTCTTCCCGGCCAGGTGCCATTTTGAAATTTACAAGCCCGGAATAACTGCCCGCGTCTACTCGCGGCAGTGAAACGGGCGTTCGAAATAAAGCCATATTTCAAACTACCTGTTAAACCTCGTTGCAGGAGGAATAACAGGTAGTTTGAAATAGGGCTTTATTTCGAACGCCCGTTTCACTGCCGCGTGTAGACGTGGGCAGTTATTCTGGGCTTGTAAATTTCAAAAATGGCGCCCAGCTGGGAAGATGCAAATCAAGCTTGGGATATTTAAATCCCGGTCTTGATTTGAAATTCTGATTGCCTACATTTGCAGCCCTATTCCAAAATAGGCTGCAAGTGTATACATACCCTTTGAGTGAAACCCTTCCACAAGAGAGGTCCTGAGCCAGGGACAGAATCCTGTTAATCTTTTACTCGTTAGACCAGGTTCCAAAGGTGCACTACCACCCCATGCAACAAACATGAGATCTCAGCAGGTTTTCCTATATTTGCTTGCCTTGCAAATTTTCCTTTCAAGGGCTGTGATCAGTGTCTAAATACCCTGACATCCAACAGCCTTTTCCACACAAAGTATCATCTAATCTAAACAGTAGGGCTACGTCTACACTGGCCCCTCTTCCGGAAGGGGCATGTAAATTTCACGAGTCATCGTAGGGAAATCCGCGGGGGATTTAAATATCCCCCGCGGCATTTAAATAAAAATGTCCGCCGCTTTTTTCCGGCTTTTAAAAAAGCCGGAAAAGAGCGTCTAGACTGGCCCCGATCCTCCGGAAAAAGTGCCCTTTTCCGGAGGGTCTTCAAAGTAGGAATAAGACCCTCCGGAAAAGGGCACTTTTTCCGGAGGATCGGGGCCAGTGTAGACGCTCTTTTCCGGCTTTTTTAAAAGCCGGAAAAAAGCGGCGGACATTTTTATTTAAATGCCGCGGGGGATATTTAAATCCCCCGCGGATTTCCCTACGACGACTCATGAAATTTACATGCCCCTTCCGGAAAAGGGGCCAGTGTAGACGTAGCCTAGGAGCACAGCATAACAAGATAAAATATTTTTAACATACAAGAGTCTGCCTGCATGCTATCCAAACATCTTCAGCTCTGGTTCTAGATAGCCAGTCTGTACCCTCTCCTGAGCTCATGGGCTCAGGTTTTTGCCCACTCTGGAGTTCTTTGTTTTCATTATCTCTCAGGAAGGTCTTCTGACCTTAATGGCTGAAACAAACATCTCCAGGCAGGATGACTCACAGAAGTAAACATCAAAAGAATTGACACCTGCATTCTCCTCTTAAATATCCATGAATGAATGGTGTTATCTCCCTCCTGCATGCTGCCCACTCCTGTGTGCATTACCCTTTAAGTTGTCATGATACAAGAACAATCAAACAAACACACAAACTTATACTATTCAAAAATATTACAGACATCTTCCAAGTCCTGTACAGCAGTCTCTTCAATTAACCTGTCTATTGGCAGTGCTCTCCACCTATCTGCATATTCAGCTGATTGCTGGAAGCTAGACCTGTTGGGTATTTGAGCAAACTCTCCTGGTGGTATGTGTGGATGCAGCAGAATGGAAGGTCCAACATATCTCCTGTTTCTTCCTCATTATCAACAATTTCATACAGTAATAGTGGCCCTTTGCTTAGCCCTCTGGGCTGTCTTATGATTTAGGCTTGACTGCTTCTCCATCAAATGATATTCAGCTACAAGCTGGGTGGTGGCTTATATCACCTTAGATGGAGCACATTTTGCATACAAACAACATATTTGGCCAATAGTATGGAAGTTCCAGTGAATTCCCCTGTGGAAAAATACACTCACTTTTGATATGACCATGCTTTGTTTGTGGCCCGTGCACCAAGACATGACTAACACATTTGCAATTTGCCATTTGCTGGTTTTTCATCCCAATAGAATTTTTGCGGCCATCCCCTTAGGTGCAATATATCCAACTCTGCAAGATAACCAAGAGCTCCTGAGAGGGACTGTGTCCTAAGTTACCAATCATAGAACACTAGAACTGGAAGGGACCTTGAGAGGTCATCGAGTCCAGTCCCCTGCCCTTGTGGCAGGACTCATTACTGTCTAGATCATCCCTGATAAATGTCTATCTAACCTGCTCTTAAATATCTCCAGAGTTAGAGATTCCACAACCTCCTTAGGCAACTTATTCCAGTGTTTCAGTACCCTAACAGTTAGGAAATTTTTCCTATTGTCCACTCTAAACCTCCCTTGCTACGGTTTAAGCCCATTGCTCCTTGTCCTATCCTCAGAGGCTAAGGAGAACAATTTTTCCCTCCTTCTTGTGACATGCTTTTATATACCTGAAAACTTTCTTTAGGAGTTTAAGATTCCCAGGTTGTCTCCAGACGTGCTCAGAACCATTCAGGATACTGCATTCTGTTAGTTATCCTAGAGCAGGAGGTCTGTGGAGGAGTGATGGTGTTCAAAGCACAAAAGGAATAAAGTTTCAATTCTGGATAGTGGCAGTACAATATTAATCCAAATTCTTTATTAAATGTTATTCTGCTTACCATATACAGAGAAACAAAAGTACTTTTTAATAACATAGCTTGAATCACCACTATGACTCACTATCCCAAGTATCCATCCACTTTATCATTGTCTGATAAAGATTCCTGAACTTCTTCAGAACACAGAACTTCCCTGGAGTTTGACTTCCCTGAATCAAACTGACCCATTTTAGAATTTGGGAAGAATCCCTTATTTGTCTTCCAGACTTCCTCCCTCCAACCCCCAACAGATTCTATAACTCCTTGTCTAATGTTCATGGTTCTTCCTTCCTTGGGACCTATCCATCCTTACCACTCCCTTAAACTTCCTTACCTTCCATGATCATATTACCACATGCATTCTGGCTTCTCCATTCAAAGATAAATATGTGATTTGGGGTGTCATTTGAGTAAAGAAACTTGGAAGAACTAAATAAAAGGGCTGACCAAGTCCATAAGATCTCAAATCTATTGCTAATAACAACACAAGGCTTGATGGAATCATGAAAAGGAAGGTGTGAGGGATTGTGATAGTTGAGAGTGGTGGGGATTAAAAAGAAGAAACTGAGACGGACAATTAGTTTGGTTGGTGAAAAGAAAGGATGAGGAAAGGGAAATAATCTTATAGGACTATGGAGTGAGTTTCCAGAAGAGATTAGGCAAATTTGATCTCTGTTCTTGTAATGAGTTCAAACCATACAATATAACCAGTATTTTATTTTTGAAATGTATATGTTTTATATTCAACATGTTCTTTAAGATTTTTGGTCTTTACATACACTTAAAACCACTACTGAGAGCTATTTAGAATTTTGAATGTAAAATAACCTGGTATTAATTAAAGTATTTTGCACCTTGACTTTTCCCTTTTCAACTACAACGTAAGACTTTTGCATTTCTTGATGTGACAAAGCCATAATTTTTCTAATTTTTCCCAAGGTAAACAACTTGCACTGATTGCCACCTTATATATCAAACTTTCAATCAAGCATGCTTGCCACAACAAAGCAGTATCTGAAAACAAAAACTGATGATTTAATTTCCAGCTAGCGGTTGTCACCTCAATAAAAAGACAGATTAAAGGGATCCGTTCTTTACTTCTTGTCTGGCAGTGTTTTCTCTTTCAGATTTCCATCATTCTGCAGTCCTCAGCTGCAAAAGATTAACTCATCACTCTTGGATTCTAGCACCTCTTTCATGACCATTTATTTAATGTTCACTTCGTACTTCAGCATTTCTTGTCCTCTCTGGATCTTTTCTTCTCTCTGAAAATGTCAGCATTCTCAGCAGCATACATGCTAGCCAACAGAGAAAGCTGGGCTCTCACTACACCTCACACACCCCATCTTTTCTCTCTGTCTTTTTCCTGTACACTTAAAATTTGCAAGCAACTCCCTGGTAAAACAAGGACTCGTGAAATGCAATGCAGTTTTTGCATTTACCTTTACAGTACAGTTCCCCTGAAATGCCTTTCCTATTGCATTCAGCTCATTGTAACACACTAGATGAGTGACTTGCTCCCAGAATTGCAGCAAAAAGGGCTAACGTACTGATTTCTTTTCCTTTATTCTTTCACTAATTTTGACCACTTTCCTCCCGTATTATACACTGAGAAAGCCACAAGGACAAAACTATCTTCCTAGTATCTGTGAGTAACCCCTCCTGTTCGCTAGCCCAGTGTGAGGTTATTCAGCATAGGGGAGGCTAGGTCTGAGGCCGTTTGGCGTGCTCTGCGTTGTATATTGTGTGTGTTTGTGCACCTCAGACCAGAGCCACTTAGATAAACCACCAGGAACAGGCTTTATTCTGTAAAAAACATAAAACAGAATCACAGCCCCTCCTCTCAGCATGCAGCCTGTGTGCTGCTTCTAGCACTGTCCCTGCTGAGACCCTTGCTGGGGGCAGAGGTTACAACACACAACACAGCCTCCTTACAACATGTTCCAACTCCCACAGTCACTAAACCCCACAATAACAACTCCAGGTTCTCCCTTTGTGACACTTAAACTCCTCTCAGGGTGCTCTATAGCCCTTTCTGGTCCTACCTGTAAAAAACATAGAACAGGAAAACAGTTCAGTGGCCCCTACTCTCAGCATGCAGCCTGTGTGCTGCTTCTAGCACAGTCCCTGGCAGGAACCAGAAGTTCTCCCAACATGCTGCAGTTTGTAGTCCACAACTTGTAGTTCCCAGGGCTGCTGCTGAAACACACTGGACCTTGGGCTACATGTGTACTGCTGCCACAGCTGCTGTCCACAAAAGCACTTGAGCTAGAGCTCCCCTGAGTATACAGGATAGGCAGGTTTATTCTCCCCCAGGGTATGGCAACACTGCAGTAAGAAACCCGCAGCTGGCCTATGCCAGCAGACTCAGGCTCATAGGTCTTAGTTTGTGGCTACTCAGTTGCAATATAGACTTCCCAGCTGGAACTGCAGACTAAACTTTGGGACCCTCCCACCTTGCATGGTCCTAGGTCTTATAGTTAACCAGCCCCACAACCTGAGACCTACAAGCGTGAGTCAGTCGCAAGCTTCTAATTTCAATATAGACCTACCATCTGGGGCCATCAACTTGAGAACACAGACCCTCAACCTTAGGCCAAAATAGCCCTGATCTCTTGACCCTTACTCTTCATATATTGTTTGTAGTAAGAGGGGAATTAGTTGGGTAGGAATCTCATCCTTGGTTACTTATTTTCTGCTTTGGCATGAAGAGCAGTTGCTGGTATCCACTCTCTTTACAAGTCAGTTTTTTATTTATGATAAATCTGTGCCATAGAGCCTTCGACACATTACATTGTATGTGTTTTAAAACAAACTACTTTAAAAAAAACCCTACATGTTTCTTAAAATTTCTGGGCATGTATAACTATGTAAAACATAAATTTTAAAAAAGAAAGGCCAATCTGTCAGGTAAAGATTTTAATTTGGATTAATAATGGTCCTGGGCATGTCCCCTTTTTGGAATGTGGTGACAAAGAAACCAGCCAAAACAATAATGAGGATGCTGGTTTCTGTTTATTGCATACTTCAGTTAAATGTGGAAAGCTTCTTAGCAAACCGTCCTTACATGGACAGTTTAAAGACTGTTACTAGAAAATCATTGGTTCAATAAGAAGCACAGTACAGAACTAGAAGTGAAACCCTGTCGGCAGCCTCCCTCGTCCTTCTTCACACTTATATGAAACAATTCACTCGATATTCATACATAAAACTCGAAGCAATGTTGAGTTACTTAGCCACAGCCAGGGGAACTGACAGGATTGCTGGGCCTCTAGGCAACATTGGGGGCAAGGCAGCTGCTGGATGGGGTGGGGCCTCAGGTGGAAGGGATGGGAGGGTATGTCTACACTAGAAAGTTAGTTCGAACTAACGTCCGTTAGTTCGAACTAACTTTCCTAGGCGCTACACTAGCGCTCCGTTAGTTCGAACTTAATTCGAACTAACGGAGCGCTTAGTTCGAACTAGGTAAACCTCATTTTACGAGGACTAACGCCTAGTTCGAACTAGCTAGTTCGAACTAAGGGCTGTGTAGCCCTTTAGTTCGAACTAGTGGGAGGCTAAGGCTTCCCAGGTTTCCCTGGTGGCCACTCTGGCCAACACCAGGGAAACTCTATTGCCCCCCTCCCGGCCCCGGAGCCCTTAAAGGGCCACGGGCTGGCTACTCACTTTGTGCCAGTTGCAAGGCTGCAAGCTCCCGTGCCTGCACAGCCTGCACCTGCCACACAATGAGCCAGCCATCCGAGGGCTCCCAGCCCTCCACTGCTCCCCACGACCAGCCTGGCGGCTCCCGGGAGCCTGCCCGGGGGCGCAAAAGGCGGGCGCCCGCCTGGTCAAGTGCGGAGATCGTGGACCTCATCGAGGTTTGGGGGGAAGCCTCCAATGTCCACGATCTCCGCACTAGCCACCGGAACGCGGCCGTCTACGGACGCATGGCTGCCAGCCTGGCCGCCAGGGGCCACCAGCGCAGCCGGGAGCAGGTGCGCTGCAAGATTAAAGACTTGCGGCAGTCCTACTCCCGGGCCTGCCTGCCAGGGGCTGACCCGGAGGCCTGCCCCCACTTCCATGCCCTGGACCGCATCCTGGGGCCTCATGCCGTCCCTGCCCCCCGGGACGCGATTGACCCCGGGGCAGAGGGACCGCTCCTGGAGACGGAGGAGGAGGAGGGCTCTGAGAGCCAGGAGCCTGCCGCCAGCCTTCCCAGGACCCGGGACCCCCGAGGCACCCCACAGAGCCGCTCGCCTGCATCATCAGAGGCCGGGGAGGCGTCCACCTGTGAGTACCCTCGTGTTCCCCTTATGTGTACGGGGGGCTGGGGCGAGAGGGAGCCCCGGGACCGTGCGCCTGGGCCTTGCCCACCACGGAGCAGCAGCTGGGGATCCTGCAGGGGCCCTGGCCTTGCAGAGGGGAGCTGGGTTTCACACACCTGGGCCCCTGGGGTAATTGACCGCTGGTCTTCTTGCACCACAGCTGCAGCACCGGGGCCTGCAGGGCGCACCACACCGCCTGCAGCAGCCGCCCGCGCCCGGGCAAGCAGGACAGCCAGGAACCAGGAGGACTACCAGAGGCGGCATCTCCGGTTCCTGGACCGACAGCTCCGTCTCCAGGACCACTGGGTCCAGGAGGACCTCAGGCTGCGCCAGAGGAGTCTGGAGGCCCTGGAGGAGCAGGGCCGTGCCCTGCGAGGCCACCTCCAGAGCCTGCTGGACCGCTTTCCATTTCCTCCTCCCCCTGCTCCCCCTCTTGCTCCCCCTCTTGCTCCCCCTTTTGCTCCCCCTCTTTCTCCCCCTCTTGCTCCCCCTCTTTCTCCCCCTGCTCCTCCTGCTTCCGCTCCTGCTTCCGCTCCTGCTTCCTCCACACCCCCTGTCCTCTCTGCCCCCCCCTCCACAACCATTCCCCACCGACGCCCCCGGACCCGCAGTGTGGCGAGACAGGAGAGGCAGCCGGACTCCCACCCCTGAGCTTTCCTTTCCCTTCCTCCCTTCCCTCCCCTCCCCTTCCAGCTCCCTCGTCCCAGGTTTCCCCCTCCCTTCTCCCACCTTCATTCCTCCCTCCCCCACCCCAGTTCTGTGAAATAAACAGACGTTTTTGTTGGAAAAACAGGTGTCTTTATTTGACAGTAGGTAGGGAGGGGAAAGGGGAAGGGGGGGGTAGGGTGGAAGAAGGCCCCGGTGCGGCATGCAGGGAGAGGTCAGTCCTCCTCCTCCTCCACCTGGAAGCTCTCCCGCAGGGCTTCCCGGATCCGGATGGCCCCCCGCTGGGCTTCCCGGACAGCGGCGGTGCGGGGCTGACCGTAGTGTCCAGCCATGCGGTCAGCCTCAGCCATCCAGGCTGGCAGGAAAGCCTCCCCCTTCCGCTCACACAAATTGTGGAGCACACAACATGCCGTCACCACGGGAGGGATGTTGTGCTCGGCCAGGTCCAGACGGGTGAGGAGGCATCGAAAGCGGGCTTTCAGTCGCCCGAAGGCCCCCTCCACCATGATGTGGGCCCTGCTCAGCCTGTTATTGAAGGCCTGGCGGGAGGGATTGAGGTGCCACGTGTAGGGCTTCATGAGCCACGGCTGCAGTGGGTAGGCGGCATCCCCCACCAGGCAGACGGGCATGTCCACGTCCCCGACCCTGATGTGGCGGTCGGGGAAGAAGGTCCCGTCCTGCAGCCGCTGGCACACGGAGGAGTTCCGGTACACCCGTGCGTCGTGTGCTTTGCCGGACCAGCCCACATTTATGTCCGTGAACTGTCCCCGGTGGTCACACACGGCCTGCAGGATGACGGAGAAGTACCCCTTGCGGTTCACATACCGGGACGCCTGGTGTTCCGGGGCACGGATGGGGATGTGCGTCCCGTCGATGGCCCCCCCGCAGTTGGGGAAGCCGAGGGCGCCGAATCCCCGGATGACGGCATCCGGGTCGGCGAGGCGGACCACCCTGCGGAGCAGCACCCGGTTGATGGCCTTGACCACCTGCGGAGAGAGACACAGCAAAGCGTCAATCAGTGGGGCGCCCGGGTGGCTGGGAGCGTGCGTGTCCTGGCAGTGCCCCGCGCCCCACTCCCAGAAGCAACCCCCCTGGCGGCGTGTAGTACGGCCGGGACAGCCCGACCCCTCCGGTGCGGGGCACTTTCGCCTCCTCCCGCCCCCCCCTTTGTCCCTGGGGCGGCCCATCCCCTCCTCGCAGCCCCCCTCCCCCCCGGCTCGGTGGCCGACGAGCGCCGTACCTGCATGAGCACCGCTCCGACGGTGGATCTCCCCACGCCGAACTGGTTCCCGACGGATCGGTAGCTGTCCGGCGTGGAGAGCTTCCAGAGGGCGATGGCCACCCGCTTCTGGAGGGGGATGGCGGGCCTCATGCGAGTGTCCCTTCTTTGCAGGGCAGGGGCGAGCCACTCGCAGAGCTCCAGGAAGGTGTCCCTCCTCATCCTAAAGTTCTGGGTCCACTGTCGGTCGTCCCAGCGCTCCAGGACGATGCGGTCCCACCAGTCGCTGCTGGTGTCCAGACGCCAGATGCGGCGGGGCACGCCGGTGCCGGGGCGCCGCCGCGGCTCCTCCACGGCCCCCAGGGCGGCCAGGCGGAGAGGCAGGGGGCTGACGTTCCCCAGGTGGTGCCAGGCAGCCTCGAGCCATTGCTGGCAGGCTTGCAGCAGCAAGTCCAGAAAGTGCACCAGAAGGTGCAGGGCGAGCCGTGGCTCCATGTTGCCACCTGCGGCGGTCCCCCCCGAAGGGAAGCACCGACACAGACGGGCACAGAGACCGACGCTTTGCTGTCCCTCGGCGAGGTTGGCAAGCAAGCAGGAAAAGCTGAGAACCGGCTGTCCAGGGGGGGTCCCTTTAAGCACAAGCCTCAGATAGCCTCAGACAGCAGCCACACAAAGCAACTGCTGACCTGATGCCCTGCCAGAACCAGTTTCAGCTGCCCTTAAATGCCCCCCTGCGTCCAATCAGTGTGGACGCGCTAGTTCGAACTAGCAAAACGCTAGTTCGAACTAGTTTTTAGTTCTAGATGCGCTAGTTCGAACTAGCTTAGTTCGAATTAACTAATTCGAACTAAGTTAGTTCGAACTAGCGCTGTAGTGTAGACGTACCCGGAATGAGGGAGCCAGCCCCCAGTGCTGGACGGATGGCCTAGTTCACCTTTCCTCCCCTGCCAGCCCTCAGAGTGTGCAGTGTGGTGCTACAGCAGCAATTCTAAAGGGTCTGTGTCTCTAGTTGTTTCCCACTGCCACAGTGGTGGCAGCAGCCAGGAGCCAAATCACCAGGCTTCGGCCAGTTGCCTCCTTTGTCCCCCTTGTTGGCAGACCTCACAAGAACCTAACTCTTTTCAGTATCTACTACAGTGTTTCTGAAAGTGTTCCGCAAAACCACTTTGAGAAACACATTAACTGGCCACTCTGCTTTGTTTATTTACTGGTGCCATGGCTACAGAGCCTCGTGGCTCCCATTGGCTCCGTTTTGCTCTTAGCAGCCAAGCAGAGCAGCGGGAAGTAGTGGCCCAGCCTACACTGCTTCCCATGGCTCCCCTTGGCTGCAAAGGATGAAACAGAGCCAATGAGAGCCATGATGCTCCGTGGCCACGGCGCCAGTAAATAAACAAACCAGGGTGGCCAGTTAATGTTTTTCTCAAAGTGGTTTCATGAAGCACTTTCAGAAACATTGATCTACCTACACAGACACAGGCCTGTGTATATGCTTAACATTTTTATTGCTCTGTGTTAGTACAAGAGATGCATGAGTTGGAACTACTTAGCTCTAACAATGCATAGGAAGAAATTAGGCATTTCAAAACATATTAATGCTTGTATTAATTTTAATTAACCTACTATGATTAAAAAGGATTCGAGGGCTTTAAAATACCAATAATCCTAAACACCTAGCACAAGCTAAAATTGGCATTTTGAATGTCAGTGTAAGACCCACTCATAGTGTCTCTTCCTTTGGCTGTCCCAGTAGCCATTTGCTGTCACCAGAAAGGAATCAGTTATTTTATAAAACAGACTTTAAATCTACTTGTAGTCTGCGTGTAAGTAGAGTTACATCCCAATTCTGATCTCATTTACAATTGTGGAAATCTAAAATAATTCCATTGGCTCTGGCGGAATCTTTCCTAAATCACTCTGGAGAAAAGAATCAGGCCCCAAACGTCTATTTTCAGAGCTGCAGGTTTCTGTCTATTGAGAGCAGCTCCCAGATACTTCAAAGACTTCAAAGGCAGCAGAATCCATGGAGTGCTCCACAGCATCCTCTACCTTTGAAGTATTATGCATGTGGTGCTGCCCTCAGCAAAGAGTTCCAACATCTGTAAAGAAGCAGTATGCCACATGACATAGGGATCTTATATTCCTCTTTTTCCATCTCCTTTACTGTTTCTTATTAAGTGGATTTTTACATATAAATGCCAGACATTTAAAGACAGTAAGAGATAGTGTAGGAAGCCCCCCAAAAGGTTTGATTTTAACTTAGAGGTTTTAGTATGGAATGAACATTTATTCAGATTTAGTTAAATCTGTTTGATCTAGAAATCAAGGTTGAAATCTCTCAGCCTCTAGTTTTCATGTGAAGTTTGTATACCAGATCTGGCCAACTGTTACGTATCACAAAACAGCCTCTCTAACAGGATCTAATTGGGACCACTCAGGGATCCAAAATGGGGCTACTCAGGGTGCGTCTACAGTATACCCTTAGCTCTAAATAAGCTATGCAATTTGCACTACGCACATTGCATAGCTTATCTTGATTGTATTTCAAAATAGCTCATTTTGTAATTTGGTGCTGTCTACACAGCGCCAAATTTCAAAATAACTCGCTATTCTGAAATTCCCTTTAACTCTCAGCTACTGGGATGTCGGAATAAGCCACCCGTTATTTTGAAATCTATTTTGAAATAACAGAATGCTTCAATAGACACAGTATAGCTGTACCCCCTCAGAGTAAGTCACTATTCTTCATGAGCCAGGTTTCAGAATATGGCCCAACTTGTTTTAGCTCATTTTTGGTAAATGAAATAAAGAAATTCAGATAACTTAAAAGAAAAAAATAGAAAGATGACCAAACATTTTCAGACCTCAAGGATGGCTCTGGTTAATTAGTTTTAAATATTGGCTGAAGAGTTAGGGAGGTTCTTAGCTTATATGAAATCATTGGTTCAATGGACAAATGCTATATGACAATTATTGTGCTAGCTTCATGACAGTTAAGATGAGACCAAATTAGTGTTTGAGAAGGTGATTTTTTCCAAAGTGTTCTGAATTCCACTCACATAATCATAGTGCCTTGTAAATTGGTGTGTCTCACTGTGGCCAAGGCTAGGGTTACCAATGAAGGAATTTGTTAAAATTTCCCAGGTCTTACAACTTTAGTGCACATCTAAGGGTTTAAACTGTGTCACAGATTTGCTCCAAACTGATATCATCTGATCCAATTTGAACTCAGCTAGTTTCCAGAACCCCATGATTTCATCAATATTTTAAAAGCATTATTTAAAACGTTATTAGGGGTTAACATTGGCTTTGCATACTGTCTTTGCATATTATCCTTTCACTGTGCCCTACAAATAGTGAATTACATTCATTTTGTGGCACTTGAGGTGCTGGGTAGATGAAGGCACTGCATCTGAAAAAGCCCCATGTACTGAAAATTCAGTTTGTGCTGTCTGCATTCATCTTGGAGACAGACTCATGAAGAGACGCCTGTAAGAAAGTTAGTCCCAAAAGCAGAATGTTTTGCAGATAGGCTGTTAATTTAGAGTGCTCTCAAATGCACATGCATATTTGATTGTTTTAAAAACTGCTCTGCTCCATCAATGCCAGCGTATTAGTGGTAAAAGACTGATGTCATTTACTTAAGCTTTCCTCAAATAAAGTCTCTGCCCTAGTTACTGATATTAATGTCCAAAGTGTTATAAAATCCACATGTGCAGGCCGAGTGTCTTGGGGAAAAAAACAGTATGTCATAAAAGGTGGTTGTTTTGACCTTGTGATACAAATTTGGGGTCATTTGATCAAGGAATTCCCAAAATAGAGCTCCCACCCAAAATTGTTGCTTTTGTAATGCTGCTGACCAGCATAATCGAATCTGGGATCTCTGGAGCTTAGTACATAAGCCCCTACCACATGAGTTAAAGGCCATCTGGCTGGTAGCTACGGCTGTAGAGCATTCTCATTATTCTCTCTGAAAATGGTCTCAGCATCACTAGATGGGACAGTGAACCACGCCCAGTAGATGTGTGCATTACACTTTCATGTATACAGAGTTTTATCATTTTTATGTACAGAGCTAAAAATTTAATAAAGATTCTGACCTTCATAAAATGTATATCATGGGACTGCTCCTGAGATTAGCTATTCAATAGCACCAAGGACCCATTTAGAAATATTTCAAAACTTATTATACTACAAAAGCTTCGATACCTCTGCTTTTACAGTTCTCATCTCTGTGAATTATTGCTTCCTTGAGAACCCCTTTGTGAGTGACACAGAGTGGACAATTCGTTCAAATGGTAGCTTTTGGGAAACAAGCACTGCCCATTATGGAGAAGGCTAAGGAGTCTTTTGTTCTCCTCAGGAGACTTGTATCAGCCTCCCATAAATATTTCACCGATGGCATCTACTCATCTTCCCATATCCCACAAACTGAAAGGCAGTACTGTTTTGGGGATAATTCCAACTATACAGACAAAATGATAGGATCAAAATTAGCTATTAGCAATCCAGAAAGTGGTCTTGAAGTCATTAATAAGACTGTAAATATCATGATATTATAAATCCATGGTACAGCCACACCTTGGATAGTACATATAGTCCCGGTCATTCCCATCCCCCCCCCCCCCCCCCCAAGACAATAAATTGGAAAAGTTCCAGAGAAAAGCAACAAAAACTACTAGGGGTATAGAACAGCTTTCATATGAGGAGAGATTACAAAGTCTGGAACTTTTCAGTTTAGAAAAGAGATGACTAAGGGTGCATGTCACTGATGTTGCCTCTCTCGGGCCGTTACAGAGTGCCCGAGGGAAGCAACACTGAGATCTATAAAATTGTGACTGGTGTGGCGAGAGTGAATAAGGAAGTGTTATTTATGCCTTCACGTAACACAAGAAATAGGGGTTACCCAATGAAATTAATGGTTAGCAGGTTTAAATCAAGCATAGCTAAGTATTTCTTCATAGTCAAGCTGTGGGAACACATTTACAGAAGATGTTCTAAAAGCCACAATTATAACTGAGTTAAAAAAAGAATTGGAGAAATTCATGGCACATAAGTCCACCAATGAATGTTAGCAAAGATGCTCATGGATGCAACTCCATGATCTAGTTGTCCCTAGCCTCTAATTTCCAGAAGCTGGGAGTGAATGACAGTGAATATGGGTCACTCATAATGATTGCTGTTCTGTTCTTTCCCTCTGAAACAACTGACACTGGCCATTGTCAGCTGATGGGCTTTTTGCTCTGTCACAGTACTGCTACTCTAATATTCTTATGGCTGTGAAACCCAAGTATAGTTGTATGGGAGGTATTAGCGCCCACATTGAAAATAACATTTTACCAGGGGTGGGCAATAACGCAATGGTAGTTCACCAGGGTTATATTTACCTGCACGGCCACAGGTACTGTTGTCCCACAGACTGCCATTCCTGGCCCAGGGGTGGAGTGGGAAGAGGTGCAGACTGGCACACTGCTTCCCACCAATATTATTGGCTGGGAAAGCTAGGATCCCAGCAGTCAATGGTGGCTGCAATCTCTGGTACCGGCAGCTGTGCAGGTAAATATAGGGCAGGGGGCCTGCCAGGAGCTAAACCTGGCAAACTAGATCTAGTCTGTGGGCTGGTATTTGCCCACCCCTGCTCTTGTGAAATCAGTACAAGAATTCCAGCCAGGACTTTGGACACACTCTTCATGCTCCCACCGCTGTTCATTTTCTCACAGCCACTCCCTTTTTCAGGGAATCTTGACAGTCTTTTCTTTTTCTCTTTCTGGAGAGGAGTTGGGGGCAAGCTATACTTCCTCTCCTATTTTACTCTTTCCTGGCTTTTCCCCTAACCAATTACCTATTGTTTTCTGAAGTGCTTATAAGTCATTTTACCTCACATACATCTGAATGTGCTAAATGATTATGACCATTTCATATTGTGCCTAATTCATGTAAGTCTGTCTTTTTCGCTTTCTCAAAATGGTGCAGCTGACTGGCTTGGCTCTTTCCCACAGACTGAACATTTTATCGTTTCTATTTGGTATGTCACCTCTCCTCATAAAAGCTTTCCTCTGAGAGTATTTCCCAGAAGCCATTGCAAAAATGTTATCATTTTCAGGTCCATACGTGGGAGGTGCGGGGTGCAAAGGGTGCGAACACACCCTCCCCATGGTCCCCCAAGTAAGTGTGCTCCAGCTGGCCCAGGGAAGGCTGGAGCGGCATGCTACCTGAGCGTCCCTCCCCCCCGTTCCAGCAAGATAAGAAATGCTGGAGCTGATTCTCCCCACTCCTCCCTTGGAGTGAGGCTGGGGTGGGGCTGTGATCAGGTAATCCCAAGCAGAAAATGGCTCCACTCTGCTAATGTTGATGCCTACTCAATTTGCTACTGGCCCCCCAAAAGCACGGCTCCCCACTGACTGAGCCCAACCCCTGAACTAGCCAGCCCTGCTGCTGCCTTCCCTTCCCTGAGTCCCCAGAGGGTTGCAGCCCAGGGGGCACAATCCAGGTTGGGTGTAGTTTGCAGAGATGGCAGGGGTCATGGGAAATGGAGCTCAAGTAAGATGTTTGCAAACCACACAGTAGCACTTTTGGCATGTCTTTTCTTTCTCTCTACTTGCCTGCCTCTGTAGGGTCCATCTCTTCAGGGCATGTTTTATTTGTAGCTAGAGATAGCCCCATGTCTGGGTCTCTCTTTTCTTGTCTCTTGTCTCCTATAAGGAGCATGAGTTATTTCTGCTGCTTCTTGTTGCCCAAGAAGTGCCCCTCTTCCATGCCTTGTCTTTCCTTTCATGTGAAAAGTCTGGTGGTGGTACCAGGCCTGTCTTGCTATTTTTAAGTAATTAAAAAAAAGCCCAAACCTATCCCTTCTTAGGAACAGTCCATGTGTAAAGGGCATGTGGGGGCAGGGAAGAATTATTCTAGAGAGATTAAAAGTGACTCAAACCCTTTTTTAGCTTTTACTTATTCTGTGTCCATGCAGCATGTTACCTGACGGGGCGGAGGGAGGAATTGCATTGAAAAATTGTTTTAGTCATTAGCTTTGCTGTGGTTAGACTTATGCATGTTTACCTTCAGGTTATACTCCAATAAAACTTATCAGTTACTTCAAATAAACGTAATTGTCTGCCTGGGTGTAACTACAACCTGCTTTTACTCCTGAGAGGTTGTTGTTACTATGTTTCTTCTATGTGAAAGGCCCATAATTCACAAATGCTACAAACACCAGATTTTTTTCCTCCTCTATTTGGGAGCGTCTTATTTCTTTAATTGTTGTATTTACAATGAATGGATATGTTTTTAAATGTTTTTTGTGGGAAGCACTTTGCATATGTTTCAGGTGGGATGTGGATGTTGTTCTTACAGTGGCAGGAGAAAGTTGTGATTTATTTATTTTGTTTATTTTTACAAGCACATCACATGCAGCTGTTGTGAAATTAATGCAGTGAATTATGGCTTCAAAAGACAGCTTACTGGCCACACCTACAGACTTCTTAAGTGTAAGTTAACCACTTCAGTGCAGCTGTATGTTTTGCTAAGGCTTTTCCACTATTTGTCAGTACATAGATATACAATACATATCCACATACAGGTTGGACCTCCCTGGTCAAGCACCCTGGGGACCTGAGCTGTCCCGGACCAGGGAGTTTGCCAGACCAGAGGAGGTCAGCGCTTCCCTGCTGGCTGCCTTGCTCCTAGGCTCCTTTCATTAGGCCTCCCTGCCTTGCCACTGGTCTCCCTAATATTGGCCCTGCATGGCTCCCCACCCTGCTGACCGTTCACTACTCCAGGATCTCCCAAGGTTCCAGCAAGGATACTAGATTGCTGCCGGCCTTGCTGCTGCAGAGTGTTCCTGTGGGTTCCCAGCTGGGGCCAACCAGCTGCCGCTGGCCCTACTGCTTCTGGGAGTTCTCCAGATGGAACACCTGACCACCCCACCACTAGGGCCAATCTGCTGCCACTGGGGATTCCGGCTGCCCATATCTGCCAGCCCCACTTCAGCCACGGGGTTCCCAAACAGGCTGCCCAGTCACTCTGGCCCCACTGCTACCGGGGGTTTGCCAGGATTCCCGGCAGGGGCTGCCCAGCCCCCAACAGCTTTACTGCAACAGGGGTTCCCTGGTGGGGGCTGGACTATTGTTTCAGTATAGTTATGCATGATAAGATGCCTCTCCTTTGGAAAGGTTTTCAAAATCACTAATTTATTTAAATAATAAATGAGAATATGGCGGTGGGGAACTAAAAAGGGTTTGTTATGCTTGTTATGCTTGGGGGGGGGGGGTAGGGTGAGCCTATGCTGAGCTAAGGGGGTTGAGGGGCTCTGGTATATCCCCTATTATTAGGGCTCCCCACCTGAGCCCCCTGCTTAGGGGGGTGGGTTCCAGCTGGCTGGAACATGGTTACTTGGGGAATCATGGGGAGGGGGGTTTGTACCCTTGAAGTCCACATTTACAAAAATCCCCCACCCTCCCACAGAAATTCCTGCATATGGGCCCATTTCATTTGGTATGTTTCCTCTCCTCATGAAAACTTTCCTCTGAGAATATTTCCCAGAATTCATTGCAACTCTGGTCTTGGTTTGTACTCTACAAAGTGCATTGATATGTATAGGATGGGGATGTGAGAACGAGGTTAAGAAAAAAGTTTTGCCTTCTCTAGTATTGCAGCATGGGAGACAGGATTTCTATTTGGCTGAAAAGCAAGATTCCATTTTGAGATGAAATCTGCTATAAAGCTGGAGTAAAAGTGACCTGGATCACTACCCAAAGTAACTTAGTGCCAAGATTATTGATTAAATACACGGTTTGCAAAGAGCTATGAAAAACAAGCTTTCTATGGTATGTTTTAATGGAGTTCTTTACAATATGTCTATGATTTTAAGAACTTGTCTGTACTTGGAATGATTCTAGATTTGAGCCTGGAGAGTAGTTATAGCAATACAAACATCTAGTGTAGCCAAGAAAGCTGTAATTTACACCAGTAGATCTTACTCAGATTTTCAGCAGGAGTAAAATCACCATTGCAAAGTGTGGCTATTCTCATCTACACCAGGGTTTGTATCAGCACAGCTGTATCAGTGCCTCATATCCAGGCTCGTTCCAGATATAGACCAGATTTGAAAATTGGCTTTGACAACCACATATTAGGAAACATCCTCGTTGGAATTTTCAAAGAACATGCATGTGTGTTCTGAAAGTACACAAAGGACCAATTGCCTGTGTATTGGTCCTAGGCAGAGAAAACTACAATCCCACCTCCAAGATGGTTCTAAAGAAAGGCCGTTGGGTACTATTATAGAGAAAAGAGTGATAAATTACTTGAAAATATCAGTTGCTGTGCATGCATTTACAATGCATGTGTTTGCTATTTTTTGTCAGAGAAATCAATTTAAACATATTAAGTGAATGGAACATTTCAGTTAAATTTGTCTCAGTTGGAGATAAACTCTACATATGCCACATGGTTTCCTAAAGATAGGTTGAGTTACAAGCATGCATGTAATCTCAGAGGGTGTTTAATTAATCTTGTTGATAAAAACATGAAAATGATGAATACCTCACTGCTCACAACACATCACTAAACAAGGTATTTTAAGAGCTTTTTTGTATTAAAGCTCTAAGTAATTTGCCTGTTTTGAACTCTGAGGAAATGAAGCAAAGTCTGTGTCAGAAAAGTGACTGTACCTTCATTAATCACACTGCTCAATACCTACTTTTGAATGGTAACCTTTGGCTACTTGCCAGCACAAAAAACTAGCTTTACTATACTAAGTGGGGGGGAAACTACCAGAACATGCAGTATTTGGTCAGCTCAGCTGTGAAGAAAGTATCTGATTCACAGTTGTGTAAAAGAGTCTTAGGGTATGTCTACACTACCCCCCTAGTTCGAACTAGGGGGGTAATGTATGCATACCGAACTTGCTAATGAAGCCCGGGATTTGAATTTCCCGGGCTTCATTAGCATAAAGCCGGCGCCGCCATTTTTAAAAGACGGCTAGTGCGAACCCCGTGCTGCGCGGCTACACGCGGCACGGACTAGATAGTTTGGATTAGACTTCCTAATCCGAACTATCTGTACACCTCGTTCCACGAGGCATACAGATAGTTCAGATTAGAAGCCTAATCCGAACTATCTAGTCCATGCCGCGTGTAGCCGCGCGGCACGGGGTTCGCACTAGCCGGCTTTTAAAAATGGCGGCGCCGACTTTATGCTAATGAAGCCCGGGAAATTCAAATCCCGGGCTACATTAGCAAGTTCGGTGTGCATACATTACCCCCCTAGTTCGAACTAGGGGGGTAGTGTAGACATACCCAAAGATATGTAGATTATAAGGCCAGAAGAGACTACTGTGATCCCCTACCCTGTCGAGTAAAGTTTCAATAAGAGAATAGATACAGCAATGAGATTCCAGCTGTTGTTCTGAAAATGTGGCTTTATTCCATATCTTGGTAGCAGGAATTCCCATTATAAGGCTGTGTCACGGGGTGGGACTCACTGCCATGACACCTTCTGCTGGTAGCACTGGAAATTAGCTCTTGTCACCAGGGAGCCTCCCTCTGTCTGGTGTCTTCCGTCAGTCTGCTCTGTTTCAGGTCAGATTCTGAACCCACATCACTCCCAGACCGTGACATCCTCTTCCGGACACTGCTCTCCGGCAGTTCCCACTACAGTTGTCTCTCAGGGTATGTCTACACTACCCCGCTAGTTTGAACTAGCGGGGTAATGTAGGCATACCGCACTTGCAAATGAAGCCCGGGATTTGAATTTCTCTGGCTTCATTTGCATAAGCCGGGCGCCGCCATTTTTAAATCCCGGCTGATCGAACCCTGTGCCACGCGGCTACACGCGGCACAAAGTAGGTAGTTCAAACTAGGCTTCATAGTTCGAACTACCGTTACTCCTCATTCCACGAGGGTAACTTCCCAAAACATACAAGGCCCGAGATAAAAGATACCCTGAGCTGATAATGATAGATTCATGCACCCATTTAATCAACATTTGTTTCACAATTGAACTACTTCAATCTCATTGAAGTCAATGGACTGGTGTGGAGCTGTAATAATACAGTGATGACCCAAACCCTCAGGCCAGATCTTCAGTTGGTGTAAATCATTATAGCTTCATTGACATTAAAGGAACAATATGGATTTAGATCAGCTGATCATTTGAGCCAAAATTTTAATTTATGAAAAAGGTGAAGAAAATAAGCTTGAATAGATTCTGACTGAGAACACTTAGGACACATCTGTACTGTAGCGCTATTTTGGAATACTTCCGGTATCCTGAAACAGCTATTTCATGTCTTTGAAAAAAGCCCATCATTTCTAAATATGATGGGCTTGATATTCTGATGTCCCTGTAAACCATGTTCCACAAGGATTAAGGGACATTTCAGAATAGTGGTTTATTTCTAAATTAACTCGAAATAAGCTGTGCAATTTGCATAGCTCAAATTGCGTAGCTTATTACAAGCCAAGGGTGCAATGTAGACGCAGCCTTACATAGCTATAACTACCCTCATTGTCAATGGTGTTACTTGAGATTTACATGAGGATAAGAGACAGTAGAAGCAACCCAGTGACTTCCCTAATGAAAAAAGTCCAGTTAAATATTTTAGTAGCTATATCAAGAATATTGGTTATGGATGAGGAAGCTTAATCAATTTCCACTTTTGACTGTATACTTCTATAAACTGAGCAGTCATGAGACATGGGTTTGGCTAATATCCCAAATAGCAGCAGATTGTAGTTATTAAAAGAAAGAGGATTATATTCTATCTTTTTAAATAAAAATAAGAACTTCTCCCTATAGAATGAAAATGTCTCTTAACGCAAAAAAATATATCTGTAACCACATTTGATTCGGACATTATTGCAATAAGGTAGCAACCTTGGTAATGTACATTATCGTTCTTATAAGTGACCGGTTTTGTAGACATTTATACTCCCGCTGGATATCCTTCACGGGAGAATAAATTGAAACAGATGTCAGTGAGCAACCTCAATTTTGTTTACTAGCAGGTTCACTGCAATGTGTTTGAGAAAGACCCATTGCCAAGACCAGAAACACGCTGCTTCCTGCATGTTTGCCAGAGGCACTGAGAAAAAGTCTCTTCACAATGCCCTCATTTTGAGGTTTAATTGCTTCATCTTCCACCAGGTTCCAAATGCAATGCCTCCCAGAAAGACCAGGGAGAAAGTTAGTACAAAGATCAGATAAACAAAGTACTAGACCCCAAATTCAAGCACATTACAGACTGAGCAAAAATCAGGTTGCAATTTTTTTAACTTTAGAGTAATTCTTCTAAGGAAAACAATGATATAACTAACTCCTTTGCGCTTCGTGTAAATCAAAGCATTAATCTCTAACAAAATGGTTTATACTATAGAAACCCACAAACAGATCTGATTCAGCGATGGTAAATCAAATAAGGTGGGCAGCTCTGTTTGACTGATGAGTACACATACCTCTGACAGCAGGGCAGTGACATATATGGAATAGCAATAAATATTTTCATTGACAGATCAGCAGCCCTTGCTCAGTGGCACTAAAGGAAGATGGAAGGCCAAGAAAAAACTAGTTAGTTTCTCTGCAGTTCTTCCAATGCAATTCCTTTCTATCATTAGGAAACTAAAGGATTAATCTTTATAACATCATCTGTGGATCAGAAGTGAAGTTTCTGTCCACAAATCTTTGTACTATTCCATTTAATTCATCACAACTCCCTTGGAATCCCTCTTTTTACCCAGCACACTCTGCATACTTCCCCTGACATCCGCCCCCCACTACAACAACCCTAACCCCCCTAGATGCCATTAAATTAATTAATCATCAAGATCCTGAGTGCCCAACCAACTCCCTGTAGCCTGTGCCACTTTCTGCAGCTCCGATTGGCTAGAAACAACAAACCACAGACAATGGGAGCAGTGAGCAGTTGTACCTGTGGCTTACTGTGACAAGGTATATCAACCTTGCACTGAAATTGACAGAGTTGTTTTGGTCCAGTTTGCTGAGAGAACCCACCCCCACAGCCCTGTTGGGCATACTGCAACTGGAGACTGGCTATAAAAGCTTCTGGAGCAGCTCATTCAGGGCTGACTGCTGAAGGGGAGGGAAGTGCTGAAGGAAATCCAGGGGAGGAAGTGCAGCCAGAACAAGCAGCAGCAGGTGGGTGAAGGGGTTTACCAGCGAAGCCACAGAACAAGAGTGAGGCTACGGAGAGGATGTCTACCAGGATCTGGCAGGAAGTAGCCCAGGGTGGGAAATTGTTCCCTGAGCACTCAGCTTTTTGCGGTTGGAATCTCTGCTGAGTGAGCAGTGGACCATACCACTGCCAACAAGGCTCTGGGCTGGGACCCGGTGGAGTGAGTGCGCCCAGGTCTCCCTATCCCCAGCTTACATACACCTTCATGGGGGAGTTCTCAACGTATTTATGCACTAAGGTCACTGGATCATATTACCCTGAAGAGAGACACTTGTGTATATGGACTTAGGCTGCAATACCCTGTATAGAGGGACTTGTGAACAGACTGAGGCCACTGACTCGGGGGACTTGTATATGGACTAATATACATAATATACATAATGGCCATAATGCCCTGAAGAGAGGGACATGTGTATATGGACTAAGGCTGCTGGGCCGTAATACCCTGAATAGAGAGACATGGGTACAGAGTAACAGCTGATGGCTGTTAGGTCACTCAATCAAGGAGAACAAGCTCAAGGGGCATCACTTTCTCTGATGAACCACGTGTTTCCCTGTGACGCAGGTTGCCCACCACTGCCTTACACCCTCCTTTTAACAGTATCACTTTTCTAAGACAGAGTGTAAACACTGAAATAATATGAAATAAATTATTAAATGCTTTGCAAGTCGCTTAAATAATAAACTACAATTTATTTCCATCTACATGTATTGGGCTGCTATTTCCAGGATCAAGATGACTCATTTCATAGCATCAATTATGCTTTTTGGACTACACACTGATCCTTTGTTTCCTTCACCTATTGCACTGAAATCAATTTTCAACCTTTTCTTTGGAGGCATTCAGGAATTTTCCATTAGAAAGATTTTGCATAGAAAAATAAGGTTTTTAGTTTTATTTTTGCAAAAAAACTTAGATGTCAGCTCAACCCAGATTAGAATATTTCATTTTTTTGAACTGACCCGAAATGTTTTATTTCAGATCAGTTTAACTAGACATTAAACTGCATTTCCTTTGTAATGCACTGCTTTATGAGAGCTGTAGTTCAGGTTCCCATTCTCTCCTGTGGAATCACTAGAGGACTACATCTTCTATAATACAATGTTGGATTTTGTGATTGTGTAGTGCATCAAGAGAGTCAGATGACTATGGGTGCATTATGACAGATGTAGTCCAGCCGAGGAAACTAGCCCATAAGAGAGGATAGAGTTATCAGCTTCCTAAACTATAGCTCCTATAAGGCAACCTACCACTAATGAAAAATGCCATCCATAAAATGGACAACCAACTTTATCTAGACATTGTCATCACTATTGAGGGCAGAAAGAAAATTATCATGATGGTTGTCGTGATGTCCTTCAAGAACAGGCCCTAGCCTTCTGTAATGATTAATCTCAAAAGCTAAAAAAGTATGCCTTCTTACTGACAACTTGAGAGCTAGAGGCTATGAGATTCAAGTCCATGCATTGAACATTGGCGCACTAGGGCTGTGTCTACACTGGACCACTTATTCCAGAAAATCAGCCGCTTTTCCGGAATAAGCTGCAAGCTGTCTACACTGGCCCTTGAATTTCCGGAAAAGCAACGATGCTCTACTGTACAAAATCAGCCGCTATTCCGGAAAAACTATTCTGCTCCCGCTCGGGCATAAGTCCTTATTCCGGAACACTGTTCCGGAAAAGGGCCAGTGTAGACAGCCCAGTAGTCTTTTCCGGAAAAAAGCCCTGATCGCGAAAATGGCGATCGGGGCTCTTTTCTGGAAAAGCGTGTCTACATTGGCCACAGACGCTTTTCCGGAAAAAGGGCTTTTACGGAAAAGCAGCCTGCCAATGTAGATGCTCCTTTTCTGGAAAAACTGAAAACGGAATAGTATTCCGTTTTAAGCATTTCTGGAAATTCATTCCAGTGTAGACACAGCCTTAGGTGCATGGGACTACAATAATAAGCAAGAGCTGAGTGAATATTAGAATCAGCCAATGCTACACTCGGCTGGTGCAGAAACTCAGATGCCATCAGTTGGTCAAGGAACATCTAATTAAAAATAATCACCAGCAATATCAGCAACGATGTAGAAGAGCATCAACAAGAATGGCAGTCAGGAAGGTAATTCAGATATTTCCCTGATGGGTTGATTTTCCACTGGACATTTTGACTTACTGAGGGACAATTTTCACTCATCAATATATTTGCTTCCCAGAACCAACTCTGCATGAGTGCTGTACCTGAGTATTCAGTTCAAATATTTAAACTTTACTGTTAAATTCTTTTTATCATTATTATCATTATTATTAGTAGTAGTATTTTATTGTATTATTGCTAAACTGAAATCTGGATTATTATTGATTGTGTACTATATGTATCATATGACTTTTAAGTAAAACTTTTATCAGTGGATAATCCAAGCATGACAACCAGTTGTACAGAATCTCCTTTTCTTTAACCTGTCTACTATGTACATTTTTAATATTAGCTTTAACTAAAAAAAATGAATTTGCTGTAGGTCAGAAAATAACATTTTGACTCCATTCAACAAACCAAAATGAAACACTTAGGTTTTGGAAATGTCAAAATGATTTGTTTTGATTTTCAAATTAAAGTGGTTTCTTTTCTTTTTTTTTTTTTCTTCCGAATTTCTGTTCCACATAATTTGAAATTTCAACTTTTTGTCCTAATTCGGGACAAAATGCTGGTATGTCAGAATTCCACCTGGGTAATCATTCTGATTTTCAATCAGACCTATTTTCCTCCTCTATGAAGGGATATCGTGGTTTTCAAATCTGGATATTTTCTCAGGGTATGTCTACACTACAGGTTTTTTCTGAAAAAAACACATTTTTTCTGAAAAAACTTCAATTATATCCACACTGCAATCATGTTATTTCGGGAAAAAATCAAAAGAACTGAGGGGTTTTTCCAACATTTGTAAACCTCATTCTACGAGGAAGAAGCCTTTTTCCAAAAGAGCTCTGGTGGCCATTCCTCCCATAGTAATCTCTTACATGCAAGATAGCATTCATTGAGTGTGGACACTATCTTTTGAAAAAGCAGATCACTTTTTCAATGAGCTTTGGCAGTGTGGATGCTCTCTTTCAGAAGAAGTTTTTTTGGAAGATCTTTTCCAGAAAAGCTTCTTCTGAAAAAAGCCTGCAGTCTAGACATTGCCTCAGCTACTTCTGACTCTCCACTTTTATGATAGTGCCTCTGATATGGAAATGGTGACTCTTCTGGATTACAGCTGTTATAGCCTGAGATCCATTGTCAGTATCAGCACTTCAGGTGTGCTATGCCTCATGCTGTGATTTATGACAGGTGATCACCACTTTGCTGCTTGTGTTTTATAGATTTGAAGCCAGCAGAAATCTGAAATAGAAAGCAAAGAACAATTTAATTTTCTTTTTCCAACCCCCATTCAAAATTAAAAAAAAAATTGTAATGAGTCATTTTATACTTCATTATTGTCTGTTTTATGTTTCACAACCCTGTGTGAGTCCATTTGTTTGCATTTTTCAGAAGCTAGTACATATATTACAGTGAACAATCATATCTTCTCTCTGATCATCTACCCACCAAAAAGCAAAATATCATCACAGTTTGAGTTCTGACTTTGCTTTCTCTTTAGGCTACCTTTATATAGCTGTTCATTTCACTTTACATAAAACAAGGTCATAAGAGTTTCAGTTAGAAATGTTGGTAATTTTGAAATAATAAAGGGGACGTCTTACTATATTAGTTTCATATTCACCAATATCATCGGGAGGTGGAGGTTAAGCACGGACCTTGCCTAAAGTATGAAAAGCAAAGCACAACCTTTTTAAAATTCGTTTGTTGATCTAAGCTTACTCTTGGAATCAGGAACAACGTGTCTATAATATATTCATTTTTCTAATTTATTTGCAATAATAAATCCAGTTTGCTTCCACTGTTAACCCTGTCGCTTGTATCACACTTTCATTACATTTCCCCCATCTTTCAAATTCATTCCTGAGACACATCCATTTTATGGATTTCCTTGTAGCGATGTGGTTAGCAGGGTTCTCAGTTGGAAGACCATCTGTATCAAAGTACACCAAGTGTTACAAACAAACCAATGGTGATGGTGAGTTTTACACATTTTTATAGTGCTGCTATCACCCTACTTTTTGAATAGTAAAGTGTAAAAGCTTTCAGATGGCACCGACTTAATTAGGTTACTCAAGAGCAGAGGAAACTGTGAGGAACTACAGAAAGACCTAACTAAGCTAGGCAGGTCAGCAACACTTCGGCAATGCCAAATGGCAGATGAAATTTAGTGTAAATAAATTCATGATCACTAACAATATGAACAGAATAAACAACTAAGTTGTGGTCTGCTCAAAGAAGACATCTGCACCAGGCATAGGAGTGGTCAAAAAATTGCATTCAGGAAGTTATAAAGAATAATTTGGTGATAGGTTAATGCCATTTGGCTCTGGTCCTCAGCTATAGCCAAGGAACACACAGAAAATATGTACACATTTACAAAAACAGCTTCAAGATTGACTGTAAACTGGTGTTAAATTTACAGTTGCACTTAATATAGATGATCAGGAAACTATTTTATGTTAGAAGTGCATTGGCAGCATGCTTGACTCTTTGTATTGAGAAAAAGACTACTATGGTTCCTCTTCTTACTAAATCTTTTTAACTGGTTTTGGCTGACAGAGCTTAGCTGTCTGCTGAATGGGCATGCTTGGTTACCCATCCCCAGCATACTTCATTACTGTCTGTGTCTAGATAAACTCTCTCCAGGTATTGTCTGCTAGACATAAAGAATCAAATTTTCTTCAGAGCAAGCAACAATGCATCACCGTGTACCCAACCTCTAGTTACTATAGTAAGATCTTTAAAAGAACAATAAATGACTATTTTCCCTATTGTAGTTTGAATGTTTTAGAAACATGGTATTGTAATTTGTTTCCATTCTATCACTTTTTGTCAGTCTTCTCTTGTATGTTAACGTTTGTACAACTCGATGAAGCGAATCAATTTTCGTACGTATTTGGTCTGTAAAATCAGTGGGGATTATCCAGTCCCTCTAGACACCTTTATTTTCCAGTCAGCTGCCTACTTGCCTTTAGCTATCTCACAGCTATTGCTTGATTAAAGCAATAAAGAACAGCTAGGTTTCTGATTCTTAGCAGTGTCATGGCTTTGGGATCTGAATAAATTATGAGATGGAAACACCGAATGTTTCAGCTGGGTGATGGGTTTCTCAAATGGTTGGGACTACGCATAAAGACCCACCATTTAAATTATGCTCTGTCAAGATGTCTTGTTCCTGCATGTCTATTTTTGCATTTGATATGTAGTTTTAGAATACAAATACTGGTAGCAATTCTATTGCTGTTTGAAACAGGTTTGTTTTTACTACTATAAAAATAATATTGACTGGAAGTTTACTGGAGCTTAGTTTGTTTCCTTTTCAGGAAGGGGAAAGGCTAAGGTTTTAGTGTTATTCTATAGTTTTACAATGTTGTTCAATTTTAGGCCAACAGCCTGAAAACCAAAGACATCTGTGGCACATTTTTTCCCATCTAAATTGGGTTACTGCTTTTTTTTTTGTTTGTTTGTTTACTTTCCCTTAACAGTGTAATTTAGACCTTGTTTCTAGGATTTAGTTATCTGGAATGGAAGTTAAAAAACACCATTTTCTACCCCCATGAGACACTTAGTAGCCCATAAATACTTTCTATGCTGGATGGATTTCAAGTTTTGGAGCAATTGCTGCTCTCTCTTACACTGGTGTAAGTCTAGAACAACTTCACTGATACTAATGGTATTACTCCAGAAGAGACTAGGGAGCTGAATCTAACCATTCAGGCTTTTGTAGTTAGCCCTTGTCTCCTGGTAACATTTGAGAACTTCTGGGACCACAGTGAAGCTGTACTTCATGGACAATAATTAAAACATATTCATTTTGCAGAACATAATCTAACTATGTGTCTGTCAGAGCCTGAATCCATGAAAAGGGTAGTCAGTGCTTTCAGTTTTACATCACTTTTCAGTGTTCCTATGTATGGCCCATATCCTGCTTCCACAGAGGTATAAGTGACGAAACACCCTCTTACTTCAAAGAGTTGAACTGGGTCTCAGGGTAGCCACTCAGCTCAGTATGAGGACTCTTAAATATAGCTCTTAGAGCTGTAAGCTCTTCATGACAGAGATCATGGATAACATTTTCAAAAGTGCTTACTTGCCATAGGGCCCTAAGTCTCATTGAAAGACACTGCAACTGGGACTCCTAAATCGCAGAGGATATGTCTACACTAGCCCTCTAGTTCAAACTAAGGTGGCTAATGTAGGCATTCAAACTTGCAAATGAAGCCCGGGATTTAAATATCCCAGGCTTCATTTGCATGTTCTTGGGCAGGCACCATTTTTAAATCCCCTTAGCTCAAATTGACTGCCCATAGCTACACGCAGCAGTCAGAAGTTAATCTGAACTAAGTCCTTAGATCGGATTAACAGTTACACCTCATTGCAGGAGGAGTAACAGTTAGAACTAAGGGGATTTAAAAATGGCACCCACCCGGGAACATGCAAATGAAGCCTGGGATATTTAAATCCCGGGCTTCATTTGCAAGTTCAAATGCCTACATTAGCCACCCTAGTTTGAACTAGGGGGTTAGTGTAGACATACCCAGAGGCACTTAAGAATTTTACCTCATAGAATCATAAAACACTAGAACTGGAAGGGACCTCAAGAGGTTATTGAGTCCTTTCCCCACGGCAGGACCCAGAACTGTCTAGGCCATCCCTGCTCTTAAATATCTCCAGAAATGGAGATTCCACAATCTTCCTAGGCAACTTATTCCAGTGTTTAACCATCCTGACAGTTAGGAAGTTTTTCCTAAAGTCCAACCTAAACCTCCCTTGCTGCAGAGAAGCCCATTGCTTCTCGTCCTATCCTCAGAGGCCAAAGAGAACAATTTTTCTCCCTCTTCCTTGTGACACCTTTTTAGATACCTGAAAACCACTATCATGTCCCCTCTCCTATCCTTTTTAGATACCTGAAAACCACTATCATGTCAGTCTTCTCCTTTCCAAACTAAACAAGCCCAATTCTTTCAGTCTTCCTTCATAGGTCATGTTCTCTAGACCTTTAATCATTCCTGTTGCTCTTCTCTGGACCTTTTCCAATTTCTCCATATCTTTCTTGAAATTTGGTGCCCAGAACTGGACCAATACTCCAATTGGGACCTAATCAGTGCAGATTAGAGTGGAAGAATGACTTCTCATGTGTGTTTATATAGCTCCATGTACAAATGAAAGCTGATTTTGATCAGAGGTTCTGGTCAATACTGTAATATTAATCTAAAATAAAAATGAACCCAGATAACCACATAATATTACCCATGGGGCACTCAAGAATAGTGGCCGAAAGACTGGAAATTATGAGTATTTTATTTACTTTAAATGTGATGAAATGTACTTTGGGGAGATTATGAAAACCTGACCAGAAGAAGGGGTGGGCCCTAAGGATAATGTGTGTATGGAATAGGCTGCCAAAGGCTGCTTCAAACTAAATGTCAGTCATTATAAGGAGTTTGGCCAGCATTTTGAGGGAAATCACTATGGGTGAACAAACTAAGAAGATTGGACCAAACTGTTCAAAGCACTAGGGCATAAAAGTTGCAAAGGATATATGGGGGGTTGTTTCTTTCCTGAACTCCTGGCATGAAATAGTGGAGCTATTGAAGTGCACTTCAATGGGGCTAGGATTTTACCCATGGTGTGTACAAGCCATTTCAGAAATGGAGCTGGCTGGCCCTGGAGAGGAATACTCACTATATCAGTGGTCCCCAACCTTTCAAGGTTGCCGGGCGCCAGGGGGCGGGGCCGTTCGCCCGCCGGGCGCCAGGGGGCGGGGACACTTGCGCCCCGGGAGCGGCCCCCCCCATAGCCGCATGCCCGGGGCGCACCCCCCATAGCCGCATGCCCGGGGCCGGCGCTCCCCCCGCCATGCGCCTGGTGCCAGGCCAGCCCCGAGCACCTGGCGGGCGCATGGAAATGCCCCCGCGGGCGCCATGGCGCCCGCGGGCACCGTGTTGGGGACCACGGCACTATATTATCCTAATGGGTACGATTAAGTTTAAATCAGAAAAGTGCAAACTTAAGATTTAAATCTAAAACCATTTTTTTCTGGTAACTGCTGATGAACAAGCTAATAAAGGCAATCTTCCATAGCTTTTTGGAATGCCCACAGAACTAACCAGCAAATAAATATTTTCTTCTTTTGCCAGGATTAATTTGCTTATTTGATTTTCCATGTATCAAAGCTAAAAATTCTGAAATTAGATTTTTAATGTAGTATATTAAGTTTTTTTATCTTTTGCAATAAATACAGGAATACAAAACATAGATACATAGATAAACTAATGGGCTACGTCTAGAAAGCATTTGCGCAAGACGGCTTTTTCCCAAACAGGAGAGTCATTGTATTTGCGGAAGAACACTGTGGTTATTCTACTATAATATACTTATAAATACATGTTCTGATAATCAATAAATATAAACAAAGAATTCTTCTAAAGCTGACCAGTGAAGTAGAATAATTCAATTCACCCTATGCATGTATATTTGACATAATGGTTTAGTGTGCAAAAAGAAAATCCTCAAGCACAAACTGATTTGATTTTTTTACCTCCATTCATTTTTGGTTTTCATCTAAGAGATGCTTTAGTGATGTTGCTTTTCTATCCACATCTTCTTTAAAAACCATCATTTCTCTCGTCTTTTGTTATCACACCAATATTATCCACTCTGAAATATACAAAATCAAATTTGTTTGTGGTCTACAGCAATCACCCTACCACTCCAAAAAGTCTTTCATGTCTGGAGTTAGTGTATGAGGTAGGGAAAGGAGGAGCTGAACCGTAAATTACCCAATAAAGAGGAGCAGTAGATAGCAAATGAATATAAATTCCCTTAGTTCAATATGGGAGTGTCTACACAGCAGGGCTTAACTCGAAATAAGCTATGTAAATCGAGCTACGTCAATTGTGTAGCTTACTTTGAAATTGGAAGCATCTACACAGCACTTATTTCGAAATAGAACACTCTTTCTCTGACTTCCCTTATTTCTCGTACAATGAGGGTTACAGGAGTCAGAGTAAGAAGTCCTCCAGCTTGACAGTATTTCAACATTATTTTGAAATAACATACGTTATTTCAAAATAATGTTTCTGTGTAGTCGTACCCTATGTTAGGCTATGTCTAGACTACATGACTCTGGCGACAGAGGCATGTAGATGAGGCTACCAGGCATAGGAAAATGAAGCGGCTATTTAAATAATCGCCACTTCATTTAAATTTACATGGCTGCCATGCTGAGCCAACAAACAGCTGATCAGCTGTTTGTCGGCTCAGCGCTGTAGTCTGGATGCACGAGTGTCGACATCAAAGGCATTTGTCAACCACCCAGGTATGCCTCCTAGGATGAGGTTTACCTGGGTGGTCGACAAATGCCTTTGATGTCGACACCCACGCGTCCAGACTACAGCACTGAGCCAACAAACAGCTGATTAGCTGTTTGTCGTCTCAGCGCGGCAGCCATGTAAATTTAAATGAAGCGACGATTATTTAAATCGCCGCTTCATTTTCCTATGCCTGGTAGCCTCATCTACATGCCTCTGTCATCAGAGGCATGTAGTCTAGACGTAGCCTTATTGAGACCAAATGTTGCTTGCCAACATTGACGTCCATATACTTTCAGCATATTATTCTAAGCTAGTTAAGTCTCCTTAAACAAATGATTTTAGAGTTCATTTTAGTCTTCTTTCACAGCAAAGATATGCTAGTGGCTTCTATCCTAGAAATAATACTGCACCTTACACTTTCAGCAACACCTTACATAGTTAGTCTTCTGATATGCTAATACCATACTCTGTATTATTTCATTGTTTCCTTATTCCACCCATGTGTCCGTCGTCTTTTGCCTTATACTAAGTTTGTAAGCTCTTTGAGGAATTTTTGTTCTGTGCTTGTGCAGCACCTAGCACAGTGGGGTCCTGCTCCAGGACTAGGGCTCTTAGGTGCTTTAATAATACACATAATAAATAATGAAGTCATCTTCATCCACATGGCACCAGTTACAACAACCGATTGTCAATATATCCATGTCTAAATTAGGTACAAAAAAAGAGTGGGTGGGGTGAAGTGAAATTTCTGAACAAGCCTGTCTGTCGGAATGAGTGTTTCAATGCTAAAGAGATTATATTGCATTTGGATAATTAATTAATGTGTAAGGGACCCTAGAGTCTTGAATAGGCATATTTGTATCACCTTAAGTTTAAATAAATTAAATAAAGAGATTTTTCATTTTGTTCTGTCTTCAATTGCTTCTTCTGCACAGACTGCTTATGGCTCCAAAATTCACAGCACTTCAGGATTTGACAAACAAAGTTCAGTCCATTATGAAAGCTGAACATAATTTATAATAAATGTCCTCCATCTGTATGGAGTTAGACAAATTATTGTTCAATAAATTAAGGTGTTCAATTGAATGTGTTACCATCTCTATCTTGGCCCATCATCCTACAGGATCAGAAACCAGTTCAGTTCTCGTACTGAGCTTTTGCTTTACCATATATTGACTGACCAGTCCCAATCTATCCATTTGAAGGCAATAACTAGTACCTATCATTTGAAGAAACCAAAATTATGTTTCTACTTATGTGACAGAGACACAAAGTCTGTCAGGCATACATGCCAACCCATGTTTCAAGTAAGCCAAGATGAGACATGATTGCGTGGTATCACTAATGGCAATAGCTACTTTCTGTCCCAACATCAAGAGTTACATACTCAAAGCCTATTAAGAATGAGTTCATATGCAGACAGTAGGAACAAATAAATGTAATAGTCTAATCCTCCAAATGTCTGAGATGGAAGAAAATTTAGTCAAAATACAGTACTGCTTCAGGGATGCTTCCTTTCTTTGGCATATGGTTAAGAAACTAATTGAAAAGCCATTATCTTATGGTGTTGGAGTGTCTCAGAGACTTAAAATCATAGAATACTAGTACTGGAAAGGACCATAAAGAGGTCATCAAGTCCAGTCTCCTGCCCTCACAGAGCACAAGCACTTATTTCCTTTATTAAGGTGATAAAGTGGTAGGACTGCTCAGCTTTTGCATTTGTGTTAAAATATCAGATATTATTGAGATGTATCAGAACTTTATCAGTGTTGAGATCAGCAGCACTGAGAAGCAACCAAGATTAAAAGTCTATGAACAAAGAGGAGCTCTTTTTGATATATTTCACGTAATGAGGGGGAAATAAATTGCATGCAGTCAGGGTCCATGCCTTTTATCAGAACAGACTTTCTTTACCTCTGGTTAATTTCAACATCCAAATGCAAATCCCTCTTCTTAGCCATTTTTTTTATTCATTTACTATCCAGGCAAATAATATTAATTATTTTCTTTATTAAAATAATTTGAAAACTGTCAATGCCTAAGGATTTAATGTTTAATTTGTAAAATTTATGGGGAGAATTGTGTGCCTCGGAATGTTTTAATGTATTTATTGTTTGATGAAATGTGCCTCTACTGATGTTCCCATGCACAGGTACAACATTTTGTCCAAACAGATGATATTTCAATCCAAAATATCAAATAAAACCAAGATTCCCCCAGTACAACTGCTCACTCTGGTAGGCCTTCATCATGTAAAAGTCTATGAAAAAAGTGAGGCTGTCATGTGCCCTTTGTCAAATCTTGTTCTGTCAAACCACTGAACAGAGGGAATAATAAAGGGCTCACCCATTAGGAAGATCTGACTCCAAAACTCCTATGTTTTTAATCAGCTCAGCTACATTTAACTCTGACCCAAGGCAGTCTATCAGGTACCTAAGATCGAGATTATAAATATAGGATTTTACATCTTGAATTTTACATCCTAAATTTCATGTAGACAGGAATAGGGACCCAAAGCAGCTGTGAAAGTACTGAAGTAATATGTTTATGTCTAAATACATAAGCACTTAACACTTTTCACTCTAGGCCAAGAGAGAGTGCCTGGCTTGCATCCAGCATGCAAGAGAAGACAGTATTCTTGGGCAGTGGTGCCACCCAAGATGCCAGAAATATTACAGAATCTAAGATCAGCCACAGACTGCTAAACATTTGAATTAAAAGTGGAAAACTCCCCCACTCTATAGGGAAGAAACATGGCTTCTGACTCTTACCCTATCCCCACACTAGTGTTAATTCCATTTGTCTATAGCATCATAATCTCAGGCAAATAGTGTGAAATCATACACAATCCATTATTTGAGTCTATTGAAAGTTCAGACAGGGCACTGTGTCTCATCCATGCTGTGTTTCTCCACAGTCCAAAATATCTCACTATTTCTCTGCGGTCTCAAATCTCATACATATTGATTGGAAGAGTGATAAAATACAACCTTGTGTTTCCCTAAAGAGAGATTCCTCAGCACCTATGAGTGGATTATGTAACCACCCTCTAGGAATTTTTGGTCTGAAAACGATAGACGTGTATGAGAGCTTATACCAGCCAAACCACATTGTGTCCACCAAGAAGCCGGATTTTATTCAAGAAAAACAGAACTAGCTCAAATGTCGATTTTCCAGTGAAAACTTTCATTCAGATATCTAATTAGAACATTTTTCATTGTGTGTGAGTGGAGATTTTCACTGATTTCCCCTGCCCCCCGCATCCGAATTTTCTACCCATTCAAAATAGATAGGAAAATCTTATGTGATAACTGGAGCAGGATAATTTCTTTAGATACCGGGGACAGAATATTAACTTAATAAAAATCTTTCTAGGAAGAGAATCACTGTTAAACAGGATTTCAGTCTTTCTGCTATTCATGTAAAAGGAAAGGAAAGGAAAGGAAAGGAAAGGAAAGGAAAGGAAAGGAAAGGAGCAACATGCTGGACCAGGTCTACAGCTGCAGTCAATGAGCATGTGACGGATATTGCAGGTGTTCAGACTCAATGATTCCCGGTGCCTTCCTGTAGTCCTGAGGTTTTTTTGTTTGATGACTGTCCCCTGGCACTAATTTCAGTAGCCCGTGCCATCTGCTAACAGCATGTGAAGGTGAGGCATCTTTAGATATCATAAAAGCTCTTCAAGGCGAATTGTATGTTGACTTACATAAAGTTGCCTTTTGTGTTTAGAAAAATATCTACAGCTACGTAAGAAAAGCATGTGTAATGTGAAAAAAAGGTCAGGTAATGTTCTACTAGATGGATCTACTTCTTGAAGTGTTATTGATTTATTCCACAACCCTTTGTTTCTTATAGTAGAATAATACATTTCTAAAGCCAGTCTAAGTGATAAAAGACAAGTACTATGAAAGAAAATTTGCACTAAGAAGAGATGTCATGTTATTGCTCATGACAGATTCTTCCAGAATAGCCTTTATTGTAGAATTGGTACCCTAAATCCTCCACTCAGTCATTATGGTGGACACCTTTTATATCTACTTTACACAGTTAAATTTTTGCATAAGACAGTGAAGATGACCCTGTGTTTCTATATATGTGGTTCTACTGTAGCTGTCTATTGCTTTCACATTTTGATTTTTTTTTCACTTTTTCCGTACATGTCAAGGGTCCACCCTAGCAATCCAGAAGGCATACTTCCCAATGGCCGAGTGAAGATAAGACTTTCTGTTAATAACTAGTAGTGGCCTCGCATAGGATCCCTTGTCTCTGTGCTTGATATATCCTTGACACATAACTAGTTAGTCTGAGCAAGATTGCCCATTGGTCTGGGCAGCCATTTTAAATGTTTCCTGTTCACCCACACTTCTCTCTGTTTTCATTCTTCTAAATTGACTGAGTCTGCTTCTATGGTTTCTTTCAGGCTCTTTCCTTGCCATTTTATTTAGAAGGCATGATACACTAAAAAGCACTTTTATGAACTCATTCTGGCCTTTCCAGGTAATCAATACTAGGAAACTGTCAGAAAATATTTTTTCAGACTAATTATATAGAACGGCAGCTTCCCATTCATCACCTTAAACAGATGTCTGGGGAAGGAAAGAGGGCTATCTAAAGTACCTGAAATTTTGCTTCCATTACATACTTTTTGACATATAGCCATTAGCAGAGCTTGGCTGTGGATAGTTTCTCTGTTTAAAGCAAAATGTTGCCGTTATTAGCAGAAAGTGATCCATTCTGTCAGCTGTTTCTCAGCATAATCTCACAGCTGACAAATGATTGCTCAGACTATTAGCACAGGGCTTTATTGTCTCATTGCAAGGGAGGTACTTTGCCCAAATTTGAAAGTAAAATAAATGCATTACAATTTCTAATTTATTCCAAAAAGAGCTATTAGAAACTTAGGAGGGGGGAGCAGCTAGTGAAAAAGCTGGATATTAAAAGTATTCAGGAAGTGCAGGGGTCTAGAGGGAATTGTTGTGAACTTAGCTAAGAAAAGATAAGAGTCAGCAAGTGTGAGATTCAAAGTGAGTGCAGGAAAGTTATCTTCATTCTATTCTGGCAAATTTTTAAAGTAATTTAAAAATAACCCAATCTTTGTTATTATCAATTTTTTCACTTCTTTTTTTAAATAAAAATAGTGAATAGGGGATTGTGGCATGCAGATGGAATCCCAGGATATCTCCAAAAAATGGAACAGAGAAATAGGAGCTGGGAGACAAACTAAAAGGCAGAATTATTACTGCTATGAAAAGAATGCATTCCTTCTATGCAAAATGAGATGTGATCAATTGGGAAACAAAGCATTAAAACAAATGTCTAAAGTGACTATATAAAATGAAAGGGCACTGAGATAAGCCAGTAGTGCCAGATTTTTAAGATCCCTGGTCCCTCTCTGCTTAGGTTTAATGCTCTCAAGAAGTTCTGCTTCACACTTCTCCATTTTAGTTCCCTTTTCACAGTCTATGAAGAGACTATATTTTCCCCTCTAAATGTATTCATTAATTTTTGGTAGAATGAATTTAAAAGTAGTTTTTCTCTCCAAAGAGAAGTATATACTGGGCAAACAGGGAAGAAAACCTCAACAAATAATTTTCTATTTATTACTATTGATGCAAATTTGATGGCTCCCCAGTGACTAGAGACTAACCAATAACTTTAGAGAGTGTGGAAGTGCTGGATTGCATTGGAAATTACTATACAACACATAGAATGTATTGAAAAATACATTGAATTATATTTAGGGCCTTGGAAACCACCCACCCATTCTGAACTGCAATTTTCAATACAGAACACCTCATGGCATGGCACTAAGAAATGTTTTCCTTACAAAAGGTCAGACGTGTATTTCACTCAACAAAAACACCAAAATGAGTCCCCTTATTCAGAGCCGGTCTTAGGGGCAGGCGATCCGGGCAGTCGCCCGGGCCCGCCATTTTCAAGAGGCCGCCGAAATGTAACACAATGAATTGTATATATAATGGGAAAAATTGCATGAGCTTTGGCCAGATATTTTTCATGTTTTCTCAGCAGCAATTAATAGATGAAACAGGGTGCCAGGGAAACTAGAAGTGGAGTCATGGACTGGTTTGCTCAGTCGGCAGAAAGCGCGATTCAGGATCCAGCCCTGACAGATGCTGCCCCACAAAGTGAGTCTCACTCTCAGAAGCAGGGCCCAGCATCTGTCTGTCTCTCTGTTTGTCAGCAGTGTCTCTGCTACAGCAAAGCCTCTGGCACTTCCCCCCAGCATGTGCTCCAGACTGTCCCTGTTTCACTGCAGCCCTAGGCTGTGTTCTCAATGCACCACAATCTACCCTGCCCACCCTATCCAGCAATCTACCCTGCACTGAGGCTGCTTCTCACTCTCTGGTGCTGGGAACCCTCCTCTGGCTTCCCGCATCTGTGGCTCCCTCCCCACCAGACGCTGCCGAGAGAGTCTTACATCTCCGGACAGCTCCCCCTAGTGTATTTCCCAGCCGGGCCCAGGACGTGAGGCAGCAAGCACAGCTGGAAGGTAGGAACCCTATTTATTGCATAAAAATCACGGTGGCAATTTTTCGTCACCTTTCTTTGAAGAGCAAATCAACCACACTAGATATGTTCTCATTCTTCAGAAGTGGTATCAGCAATGTGCCTTGTCCGACAGTCAGAAAGGTGTAGGTGAGTGTCTCTAATTTTTTTAAATGAAAATGAGATGCAATGCTGTACAAGGAATTTTATCACCCAGGGCGAGACCAAACGTTAACTGCTTTTAATAATTAATATATCTATAAAAATAATTTGAAAATATCTTTAAAATATTTCATTACCATATATGCAAACTTAAGGAACAACATTTTTTTTTCAAATATTCAGGCTAACACAGCATATTGTTGTAAAGGCCACAAAAAAGAAATTTGCCCAGGGCCACCAATTGGTTAGGACTGGCCTCGCCCTTATTAACTCAGCAACATGAATAAATGAGGACTTGTTGAAGAGTTCTATAAGAAAGCTGTGGCATTAATGGCAATAAAAGAAGCTGTCCATATTTCTAAGCTTTCGTCTCCATCGTATTACAGTGCATGAAAGGCAAAGCTAGTGTGTGGTGTCTCTAAAACTAAAGCTGTCTGGCTACCCTTTCAGTACAATACCTGTGACATTGCACCAAGTTACGTGGATAGGAAAACCGGTGAGACAATGGTTTTCATCTCATCTTAAACTCAAAAGTAAAGGAAATGCCTTTTTACTTCAGGAAGTTATTTGCTTGCAGGCAGTACAGCAAGTTCAACCTGGAATAAAACTGGGTCTTATTAGGAATAGGCAGACTTCAATGGCTGGAAAATTTGAGCCTGTGGATTGGTATGAAAATCGCAAATCTCAAAAGATCTCTGAATGATGTAAAATGCATTAGCTCATCCTTATATTTTCTAGAATAGCTCTAGCACTTAATGTTGTTGTTGCTGTCACTGGTTTTGCCCCACTGTAGTTCTAGTGGCATCAATGGACATGTGAGTAGTCTAAATTTAGTCAATTTTGTTTGAAGCCCAATTTATAGTGAGGCCTGTTTTCACTTTTCTAACTGATTTTGAGTTCCCATTAGCTTCTCCACTCTGTAACTATGTAGGAAAGGCAGGATTGTTTCCAAGAAATAAGAACATAAGAATGGCCATACTGGGTCAGACCAAAGTTCCATCTAACCCAGTATCCTGTCTGCTGACAGTGGCCAATGCCAGATGCCCCAGAGGAAGTGAATATTATAAGATATCCTCATAATAGAATTTTATCCATCTAGTAATCTGAAAGAAGATTTTCCATTACTAAATTGATTTTTAAATGCATCATCTAGGGTACTCTACACAGCAACATTATTTCAAAATAACTAGTGTTATTTCAAAATAACTTAGTCCATGTCTACACAGCAGGCAGTTATTTTGAAATAATATAGAAATACTGTCAAGATGAAAGATTTCTTACTCCAGCTCCTGTAACCTTCATTGTACAAGGAGTAAGGGAAGTCGGAAGAGGAGTGCTCTGTTTTAAAATAAGTTCTGTGTAGAAGCTCCCAATTTTGAAATAAGCTATTTCAAAATAAGCTATGGAATTGATGTAGCTCAATTTGCATAGCTTATTTCGAGTTAAGCCCTGCTGTATATACGCATCCCTACAGACTAAAGCTCATGCTACGTAGATGAGACACAAGTCTTTCACTTAACACCAGCTGATGACAAACTGGCACAATCTATGTGTCAAGTGGATATTGTAACTGGAAGACACATTGTTTACTTTGCATAATTCACTGGGATACAATCTTCTTTAGCAAAGCTGTGTCTTAGACAAGATTTAGAAATAGAATTTTATGTTGATTCCTTCATTCTGATTCCTTCTTTTACTAGAATTTTATATTCTTGACATTATTTTTAGTGAAAATGGGTCCTAATTTTCAGCTGGGGAGGTCAAAAGATATTAATAATAAACATGTAGTTAGCACTTTGTGTATTCCTAGGATTGTGCAGACATCAACTGTTACCATACCCATTTTACAGATCTTAAAAGTGAGACAGAAGTTGAAGCAACATGCCTAAAATAACAAATCAAGTCATCATCCGGGGTAGAAATAGAATCCAGGATTTCCTGAACTCCTAACCTTAGGAGCCAGGCAAGCATTCAAGCACTCAGGATAAGGAAATGGTGAAATATGACTATTACAGGTGCAAAATTAAAATCTATATTTGAAATCCCCCACATAGAATGGGGAGCAAATCTGTGGGTTTGCTTTTGCCACTTAATTGTAAGCTTTTATACCTAAGAATTGTACAAGTGTCACATTTTATAATTCAACAATCAAAGAGCACATTGAAATATGTTTCTGATATGCTCATTGCTTGTCTCAACCAAATTATAGATCACCTGCTGTCCTGTTTTTCTCCTGTTTCTTCCTGGACACCTGATGGCTTCAGATCTGGAGATGAGATATGAATGATTTACTAATAAGGATTTATGGTCAGAAAAGTGGCTATGTATTTCCTTTCTTAACAGATCTGTTCATTCAAAATTAGATGTTTTCTTAGGGTATGTCTATACTACCCCACTAGTTCGAACTAGCGGGGTAATGTAGGCATACTGCACTTGCAAATGAAGCCTGGGATTTGAATTTCTCGGGCTTCATTTGCATAAACCGGGCGCCTCCATTTTTAAATCCCGGCTAGTTTGAACCCCGTGCCGCGCAACTACACACGGCACGGAGTAGCTAGTTCGGATTAGGCTTCCTAATCCGAACTAGGTGTACTCCTCATTCCACGAGGAGTACAGCTAGTTCGGATTAGAAGCCTAATCCGAACTAGCTACTCCGTGCCGCGTGTAGCCGCGCGGCACGGGGTTCGAACTAGCCGGGATTTAAAAATGGCGGTGCCCAGCTTATGCAAATGAAGCCCAGGAAATTCAAATCCCGGGCTTCATTTGCAAGTGCGGTATGCCTACATTACCCTCCTACTTCGAATTAGGAGGGTAGTGTAGACATACCCTTAGATAGGCTTTTACTCATGCTCCTGTTGACTCTGTATTATTGATAAAGCTATGACACAGAGAACTAGATTATTTTATTTATCAATAGAATTGCAAACCAAATTCCAGTTTCAGAATATTTATTGTTGATGAGGATGTGTGAACCAGAGAAGCAACAAAGCTTGATTTTTTACATCTTCCAGTGCACTTTCCACTACCCATTAGAAAGCTTATTTTTATTTGTGTCGTGTTCCAAAACTCTTTCCTCAGTTTGATGTTCACACTTCTCTGTTTTCACACAAATAACATTTCCTATCAAACATATTTCTGAGGAGGTAGGGATTGTTAAGAGTGTACTGCTCTAATTTCAGCTATCTAGCACAAATATATTTCAAAGCACAAGTTACCCCATTTTCATAACTTGAATTGGGTGTTTTCAGACCCTGCTCCCTAAGGAAGGCTACTGTCTGAAAATTTGCAAATCCATGTTAGCAAACAGTAGCTCTGGAGAAAAATAGATCTGAAATGAACAAAAAGTTTAACAGTTCTCACTGGTTTCTCTATTAGGGAAGCTGCTAAGTAATGATCTATATGTCAGTCAGCAGCAATGGGCAGTGAAAACCAAGGAGGATCCTAGAGCATGGGGACCCTGCTGGTTATAGAAACTCTGGACCAAAAAGTAACCTCAGATGTTACTGAACTGTTTAAAGTATTATGTCTGTAGAAGTAAACGGGCTTAGAGCACAGCCAATTTTGCACTTCAGTACTTCAAGTTTTATATGCATAAAATGTAATGCTTAAAGACGCTAGAACAGCTGCAATAACTTGACTTTCACAACCGTGTAAACTTAAGGAGCTCAACTGGAGTAGGTATGATCACTCCCTGTAAAGCTTAAGCCTGGTAGTTTGGGGAGTTTGAAGTGCTTAACAGCTTCACCGTGCTGTAGGTGGTAGGAATCACCACTAACCCTACTGAACTCCTCAAATGTTATGGTTGTAGAAGCAAAGCTGGTTGCAGTGATCACACAGATAAGTACTTTGTGGTTTTAAGCGCTTTATCATTAGCTAGGCTGAGCTCTGTACTAATTCACCCCTACAAGCTTCTACAGCCTATATGCAATATAAAAGAATTTTTTCCACACAAACTTCTAGGTCCTAGGAGTTTGCCACCTTATACAACTTTCATAAGATGTTTATTATGAAAAAACAAACAAACAAAACTTTCTCTCTCTGGTTGAAGTGTGACACACAGAAGATGTATAAGCCATCTGGCAGTACCCTGCCACTGTCAGTGGTAAAAAATCATGTGTGTATGTGTTCATTTTCAGAGGCACTTTTAAAAAGTAAATTCCTACACAAAAAGCTCAGTGCATGATTGTGACCTGGCACTATGCGTCCAAAAGGAGCATAAAGAGAAATAAGACTTTACAAAGACTCCCTTTGTCTCTGCTTCAAGTGAGAGCAGGGGCTGTGTGCTTAGTGGTCCCCAGTAGAAGGGTGTAAGACAGGGAATGGAGCCATAGCAACTCAGAGCTCTGGTAAGAGCCAGTAGCAGATCTGATTCCCAACAAGAAACAGTGAAGCAATTATGACTCTGGGTATGTCTGCACTGCAACATAAAGCCAAGTTTCATTCCAGGCTCAAGCCTAACTCCTTTGCATCTACATTGCACCCAAGCTCAGACCTAGGATCCCAGGAGCCTGCAGAGCCAGAGAGTCCAAGTTTGAGTCAAGCCAGCACCCAGAGCCTGAGCCCTATTGCTTTACAATGTAGCTGCAGCCCTGTTTGTTTCAGAAGTATCCCATAATTCCATGGGACCTTTGTTCTCTCTGTCTAAACAATCTGCAATCCACTCTTGAAAATGGAATGAACCTCTGCCTCCCTTGGCAAACTGCTGCAGCTCAGGTCAGTGTTAGCCCATTCTTAGTTTGCAATGGAGAGGAACTGATCAAACCTATTGCTAAGCAATCTGCTTTTTTCTCATAGTGTCACCTGGTCCTAAAGCAGATGCATTTCGGAGGAGAGTGAGAGACTCTGGGATATGCTTACTTTGACTCAGATCAACGCACTACAGTAAGGATACCTGAACACCGTGTTTGAGAACTGAAAATTCTTAACATAGGGTTAAAATATAATGTAGACACTCATGCCCAGGGTTCCCTAACACTGGTCATCTGACTTGAGTCCCACATGGTAGGACAGACATACCATCTGGGTACAGTTTCTCCCATTGGCTCCTCCTAGAGCTATTCACCATTGCCTATACAGTGCTAGAAGTAAAAATGCAATCAAACTCAATGCTAGAAGTAAAAATTCAAGCAAACTTAAAGTTAGGCCTTTATAATAAATATAAACTTCATAGAAAACTGATAATAAGAAGTGTGGAAGTAAAAGAAAATTTTAAGGTTAGAAAAGCATAGAAATAAATAGTAAAGATAATTTAAAAATAAATATTCCATTACAACTCAGTTAACAACAATATTGACTTGTGAAAATTTGCCATATGGATTTCAAAAAAAATTTTAACTCTGACTTACAAGACAAATATTAAAATCCTGCCAACATATATAATGTATCACTCAGATATTTTATATAGTCAAAGATATTGTTCATATATTGGTGATGGTGCATGTGCTGGGTTTGAAAGTATGTCTTTCGGTGGCCTGCAAGGTGAATTCTCACATTAGTACTGTCATTAACCAAACCAAACATATAAAATATACATTATATTAACTGGTTAATTTTGTATTTTCAAGGTTTTATTGTAATGTTAATTGAGTGTGTTTTGAACAGTGGTTATGTAAAAAACATAGGGTATGTCTACACTACCCTGCTAGTTCGAACTAGCGGGGTAATGTAGGCATACTGCACTGGCAAATGAAGCCTGGGATTTGAATTTCCCAGGCTTCATTTGCATAAACTGGGCGCCACCATTTTTAAATCCCTGCTCGTTCGAACCCCGTGCCGCGCGGCTACACGCTGCATGAACTAGGTAGTTCGGACTAGGAAGCCTAGTCCGAACTATCTAGTTTGTGCCCCGTGTAGCCGCACGGCATGGGGTTCGAACGAGCAGGGATTTAAAAATGGCGGCGCCCAGTTTATGCAAATGAAGCCCGGGAAATTCAAATCCCGGGCTTCATTTGCAAGTGCGGTATGCCTACATTACCCTCCTAGTTCAAACTAGGAGGGTAGTATAGACATACCCATATATAGTAAAATTCACCTGTAAGGTTTGCTTTTCTATATTGCCTATCTCCATTACAGAAATTTCTTTCAGCATAACTGACAGGGTAATTACACATGTGCAAATGTAGATATGTTGCATCAGTACAAAATCCATTTTACAGCACTGCAGCTGTGTTTGTAGAAATTCTAGCACCGTTCTACAAACATAACTGCATTTGTATGTGCTGGACTTGTGCATATATATGTGTGTGTACGTGTGTGTATGTGTGTGTAGGAATTTATGTCATTTACACTTAAAATGGCAGCTCTTAAACGTGTTTCATATGCATTTGCAAATTGCTAATGTAACCAAAATTAGTCAATATGTTGTGAACTTGGTTCTCTTTTAGTGCAAGTCCAATGAGCTGGCTAAGAGTGATTCTTATTTTAACCAATCTAATTTGCCCTTCTCTGCTCTTCAGTCCCTTCAAAAGTAAATTCTTACCAAGCATGTTATTTTTTCTACAGCTGTTGCATAGAAAGACCTAAATGAACAATCATGAAATTTTTAATTAGGCATATATACTCTGAACTTACATTGAAAATTTTCAAAAAAACTTGCGTTACCAAGGCATGCAAGCCAAATGTAAAGGGATTTTAATGGCCTTCCTTGTCTAGCACCGTATATGTGTACAGTACATTAGACCAATCTTAAATTTTTTATGAATCTCAAAACTCCTATTTTGGAGGAGTGGGCAGTATATCTACAGAGTAAGCAAACAGTGAAAACGTTATTTTTAAACATAGTTGAATTATTTTATTTCTATATAAAACTATTCTTAAATATTCTATTTAGTATCCTGAAAATATTAATGTAATCTTTATTTTTAACAATTCACTTTTATTTTTAAAAACATAATAAAATAGACTACATTAAAAGGGGTCTAGCAGCCCTTTGTATAAAAAGAAAAGATGAAGACTGTATGGAAAGGTATTGTTACATATTATTTACATTCTAACAATAATTATGGGCTCTGATCAAGGATTCTAGTTCTATATTTCCTGGTGTTTTACAAAAATATAACAAAAAGATAGTCCCAGAGAGTTTACAATCTCAGCTGAAGATAATATGCAACAGGTGGATGAAATAGGATACCAAAGATTTGAGAAGGGCAAGATGACAAGGTATTTGCAGTGGTTCAATTAACTGAGCATGTTAATTTCTGCCTCCATTAAATTGAACTAGTTAAGGTTACTGTGTTTTAGCAACTAGTAAATCCTTTTGCTAGTTCAGAATAGGGGTCTCTGACCCTTTCCAGCTAAACTTGGTTCATATGCCTTCTAGTAGCAATTATTTCTAAAACTGAAAGTGTTTAATAAAAAATGTGATATTAACAAAATCCTAATAATAACACAAAAATTAAATGTGAAGCAGAAGGACAAATTAGTAAATCTCATTGAAATGCCCCACCAGTTCAGAAATTACATTGTTGCCAAGTCTTTTTCTTGCTTCAGTGGTAGAAGCTGCAGCATTTTAGCATTTGTTGCAGCAGAAGCAGCAGCACCATCTTCTGGATGCAGCAAAGTGAAAAAGAGAGACAAATTATCATAAAGGGTAATGAGAACCAAAAAAATTTAGTTTTGTTTCTTTCCCCATTTTGCTGTGTATGTGCTTTAGAATGCATCCCCTTCCAGACTGATTTGAAGGGAAGGAAATTGCAAGTGCCACAGAATATCCTGAAGATTTAGAAACAACACTACAGATGCAATTGTGTATCTCAAATACACAGAGTACAAGCTTTTATCTATTCCTTTTGCACTGAAGTGGGAGATGTGCTTATAAGGAAATTTATGCTTGCACTCTTCTTTGGATACATTTATATAAAATAAATAAAGGTAGATAAATGTCAAGATTTCCAAACACTACTGGTGTTTTCCATTCCTTGTTACCATCAAAAAGTCAGAGATGATAAACTGAAGAACAATAGGGCATGTTTACAGGGCATTCTTAACACACACAAAATCTTGTAGTGCCTTATCTAAACTACCAAATACTGCCTTCTGCCCCCCTCTCCCCACCACTACCACCATCACCCAGTTTTCTGACCTGGGAGACCTGCAGGAGCTAGTTCTTAGGCCTTGTCTATACTAATCCCTACCATTGATCTAGTCTACATCACTTCAGCCACTCTATTTGTGTAGCTGAATTGACATACTTACCATGGAGCCTTGTGTGCAGTAAGGGGCTGCTCTCCTGTCAATTCTGGCTACTCGTCTTGTCCTGGTAGAGTACTGGTGTTGACAGGGGAGTGCTCAGAGATTGATTTATCACATCTAAGCAAATGTGACAAATCAGTGGCCGGTGGATCAATCGCTACAGCATCAATCCCGAGCATAGTGAAGACAAGCCCTTAAAAGTGGTAGAGCTCACTAAAGCAGCGCAAACAATTTCCATGAAACCTAACAAGGACAAATGTATGTTGCAAGCCAAACCTATTCAAAGTGTCCAGAAATATTTTGCATGCTATGTCCAATATTAGTACATACCACTGAAGTAATAAGCACATTGGACTAGATCCTCAAAGGGACTTAGGCATTGCAACACCTAAATCATAGATGCCCTGACACATAGTAGAACTCATAACTCTATATTTAAGTGCCCAGACTCTCCATATAATGCAAGGAGAGAGTTAAGAGGGGAACCTCAAAAGCAAACATAGATAAGTGGGAAGCCCCCAAAACTAACTAGCAGGAAACTCTAAGAAGAGTGGTGGGGTTACAACAGATCCTCAGTGAAAATAATCCATACTTTATTAGAGTAACATCAACTTCAGGAGTCCTGGACATCATAACAATGGAGCTTTGCTTCAAAGTTCTAATTCGGGTCATGTCACTTGAACCAGTAAACCCATATTTATTACCTAGAATCACTGATGTATATCAGACCCTCATTCAATCAGTATTTCACAAATTCATGAAGTTGTATGGAGTCACACATTTGTTCTCACAATTCCACTCTGGCTTCAATGTACAGTTTGTTCAACCATTGAAAAGAAGATTACAGTCTATGGAACAGGAAAAGGGCCACAGAAAAAAGAAACTGTCCAATTTCTTGTTTTCATATAGACAAATACAAAGTACTTCACTTGGGGAGAAAAAAATCAAATGCACGGCCACAAAATAGGAAATAACTCACTACGAGGTAATGCTACTGAAAAGGATCTGAGGGTTATAGTGGATCAAAGAATATGAGTCAACAATGTGATGCTATTATGGGCTAGTATCATTCTGACATGCATTAACGGGAGTGTTGTGTATAATACTTTGATTAGCACTAATGAAGCCTTAGCTGGAGTATTGTGTTCAATTCTGGATACCACACTCTAGGAAAAAAGTGGAAAAATTGGAGAATCCAGAGGAACACAACAAAAATTATTCAAAGTTAAGAAAATCTGATTTGTGAGCAAAGGTTAAAAAATTAGCATGTTTAGTATTAAGAAAAGAGGACTGAAAAGGGATCTGATTTGGGTCTCTCTGTCAGTTTCAAAGCTGCTAAGTGCAGTTATAAAAAGACAGTGATCTTTTGTTCTCCATGTCCACTGAAGATAGAACAAGAAGTAATGAGCTTAATCTTCAACAAGGGAAATTTATGTATTTGGGAAATATTAACTATAAGGGTATTTAAGCTTTAGAACTGGCTTCCAAAGGAAGATGTGGAATCTCCATCACTGGGAGTTTTTAAAGTTTTTAAAAATTGGTTGGACAAACAACTATCACTATTTCTTGTCCTGTCTCAGTGAAAGGAGCTGGACTTGATAATTTCTCCACATTAGGGCCTCACAATTTGAGGGGCCTCAAAAAAAGAGAAAAAACTGTCACCATCTCAAATTTTATCAAAATAATTTGATAAATAAAACAGATACGAGGAAAAGAAGATTATTCTAAATAGAGACATTTTCATTCAAATATGACAAAAATATACAAATCTGGCTACACAAATATCTTTACCATATTGTTACCCTCCAAATTATTCATTATTGGCAGGCAGGAAGCCAGGACTGAGAAAAAAAGCACTAATTGCACTTGTAAAATTAGTATTTCCATGAGTAAGTTTGCTAATGGTCTCCTAAGGCAACATTTTGTTGACCAGCTGCTACTGGTAAAATTCTGACCATGCCCTCAAAACATATTTTTAAAAAATAAATAGCCTCACTGTCAAATAAAATTGGGGAAAATGTGAAGTTGGAGACGGCAGTGTTGTGAAGCAATCCTGCCAAGCTCAGGGTGGTATGGGACTTATCCTACAACTGACATCATGTATAGCATCACCATAAGCTGGTGATAGCTGAAAGGCTGCCATCTTTAATTTATCATCCAGCACATTCAGCAATATAGCGCCTTCGCTTCTGTTTTTCTTATTTTCACAAGAGTCAGTGCGTTTTTTCTTCTTTTGTTCTGTACAGATATACAATTGCCTATTTTAGTGCACATGCTGTTTTCTGCTTCATGAGTTGTCCATGCTTCATATGACTGAGTTTGCAGGTGATTGTCTTATGGATTTGGGTTGAGTGGATCTCGAGGAGGATAAATTTGTGTTGGCTTCCCTCTGTCAGTTTCAGAAGCCTTCTCTGTATTTTTATAGTATGGCAAAAGAAACCATCCCAACAATTCATAGCAAAATATATTGTATATGGATAAACTTTATATTTCCCTAATAAAATTAAATCAAACGTTTGTTTCATTTCTTCATATGAAAAGGATAATTTTCCTTATTCGTGGTATAAAAAAATTATATATCCTCCCGTGTTTTCCTGTAAGAACGTAAACAAAATAGCACTAACTTTCACAGAAATATCCTGGTAAAATTAGATAGATGCCTTATCAGAGAATAAAAATCAAGAGAACTCTTCTAGTAAATTGTATTACTTACTGTATGTTTACAATTTTACCTTTGTGTTATGCAGATATGAAGTTTTCATGTTTCTATAATCAGTCTTATTCTGTGAAAATAATAAATTCATTTTTTAATTATGGTATGATGTCTCTTGTAGTTGACATATCTTAGGGCCTCAGAATCATAATCAGCTCTGCTCGGACACTTCCTATGTTATCTAACTTCAATACTGTACCACTGGAAATACCATTGACTGACTTCTTGTGACATCTGCAAATATTCCTTTGAGGAAGCAGAGCAAGAACTAATATATGCCTCAACTAAGTACAATATAGTGTAGATAGTCAAGAAACTTCATTGAGAGACATTTAACTGCCATCTGAATTACATAAGAACAGACATGCCAGGTCAGACCAAAAGTCCATCTATTGCAGTATTCTTTCTTCTGACAGTGACCAATGCCAGGTGTTTCAGAAGGAATGAAATGAACAGGCAAACATTAAACGATCCGTTATCACCCATTCCCAACTTCAGACATCCTCCCTGCCCAGCCTGGCTAATAGCCACTGATGGAACTATCATCCATGAATTTATCTCTTTTTGGAACCCTGTTATAGTCTTGGCCTTCACAACAGTGTCTGGCAAGGAGTTCCACAGACTGGCTGTGCGTTATGTGAGGAAGTACTTCTTTTTGTTTGTTTTAAACCTGCTGCCTATTAATTTCATTTGGTGACCTCTAGTTTTTATGTTATGGGAAGAAGTAAATATTTCTTTTTTATTAACTTTCTTCACACCAGACATGATTTTATAGGCCTCTAACATATCCTTTATTAGTCAACCCTTTTCCAAGCTTAAAAGTCTCACTCTTATTAATCTCTCCTCATAGGCATCCATTCCATAGTTTTTGTTGCCTTTTTTTGGACCTTTCCAATGCCAATATATCTTTTTTGAAATTATGCAACCACATCTGCACACAGTATTCAAGATATGAGTACCTCATAGATAGCAATATCTATCCCTTTCTTAATTATTCCCAACATTCAACTTGATTTTTTACTACTTCTGAACATTATGTAGATGATTTTAGAGAATTATCCACAATGACTCCAAGTCTCTCTTAAATGGTAATAGCTAATTTTGTTGCCATAATTTTATAGTTATAGTTGGTATTATGTTCTCCAATATGCATTATTTTGCATTTATCAACATTGAATTTCATCTGCCATTTTGTTGCCCAGTCACCTAGTTCTGTGAGATCCTTTTGAACCTCTTCACAGTCTGCTTTGTCTATCTTGAGCAGTTTTGTATCATATCAATAAATATTACTGGCTAATTAAAAATGATCCTCCAAAATTTGTATGCATGGTTAATTTTATTAATTGTGAGTAGTCTCATTATTGTGTACAAAGCTAAACATTCATTTAATATCTTCAAGGTCAATAGTGAAGAGGGAATAAAGTAATACTAACCTTGGAGGTGCTGCAAACATCCTTGGAACCAGAGAGATAATACAAAGGCATCTAGTGAAGCAAGAATTATTGGCAGGATATAACTAAATAAGGGATTCATCTTGGAAAAAGATAATATATTCAAAGCATAGCCAGCAGGAGAGTAATACTTAGAGAACCGCAATTGCACATAATTAAGCATAAGAGTGGATTATCGATTAAAATGTACCACCAATTGTTAACTATGCTTGCAGTTTGTTATTAAATGTTAGGGGGACCACATAACTGAACTTAGCCATTTAATTCATTAATGATAAAGTAATACAATATGAAAAGGAGACATTCACATCACTCCTTTTGGGAAGCATGTTCACCTTCCACAGAATATATCCAGGATATATCTTCAAAATTACTTATAAAAGGCTTCTTAACAAATTAGAAATCACTTTATACATCACTCAAGAATCAATCTCCTAGTTTAAAGCAGTTTCTTAACTTGTTCTGTATCTTTCCTTATGTCTTAATTCGGTCACCGTATTTCAGGTACCAAAACATGTGAATCACCTCCTAATCTTGTTCTAGGGCATTTTACTAGGGTTTGTGTTGGCTACTGCCATTAGCTATGGTTAGCTTTGCTGAGTATTGTGGAGTATATATCACTTGACATATATGAGCAAAGTGAACCAAATTGTCTGAAAGACAAATACAACTGAGTTAACATAACTATCTACATGCTAGATCTAGTACAATATTACGATGGGATACTTAATGTATATATATTGAATAACACTCTCTATGATGACAAAATAATAGAATTTAGCCTTTGTACATGATGCTTCAGCTGCAGATCATTAAGTGGTTTTTTATATAAATATTGCTATCTCAATTTTACACATGGGGAAACGGAGGCACAATGTAGTGCTATGACTAGCCCAGGTTCAAACAGCCAGATATTAGCAGGGCAGATCACTTGCCCCCCCAGTCCACTGAGAGCCACTGCCTACATTTAAATATGTCATAAAAGTACAGCCTGGTTAAACAGGTAAGGGAGAGACTTAAGATAAAAAGCATACTCAGAAAGTTTAGCTATCCATGGACGCTTAAAGAAGTGACAAAAGCCTCATTTGTTTCGGGTTATTTGAAATTAAACTAGAAAAGGCAGTGAAAAATGTGTTGTAAGGGAAAACCTGCAGTGAATGACAAGGTCACATCCAACATGACCCAATGTACTAGGTATTTTCTGTGTTTAATGTCTATGATTCTCTCATTTAAGACGCGCTCTGCAGCAATAATTCCTGCTTCATCTGGAGAAAGCTCCTAGTGCCTGAGTGTCAGTCTCTTTTCGTGGCTGATTTCTTCCTCATGTGCTTAGATTCACTTTCCATGACCTATTGAGGCTTATCAAAGTTACTTTATTGAAATGACTTAATTAGTTCTTTCTTGTTGAGGGCTTAATTGCTATGCACGAACTTTATGACCACCTTGTTTTTATAACATTTTATTCTGCAGAATAATCACTCTTTTACAGTTAGTCTTTCATACTATAACATGTATCATGGGAAGTTAGTGTTAGAAACTCATTTAAAATCAGTGAGGGAAGCAAGGACAGACAGACATCAAAAGTCAATTATGTACTAATAATACGGTATTATTTAAACAAACCACACCAACAAAACAATTTGGTTTGCTTAACAACAAGGGGAAGTCAAAATATATGGCTCTCAGTATCCCTAAAGCAACCATCAGAGTAGGCACAGAAACATTAGGGGAAATAAGAATTTTATTAATCTAGAGAGTAAGACAGTCGTGACAATATGCTAGATGTCAAATAGCAAATTACCACAAACTTGGAAAGATTTGGAAAAGTACTATAATTGGCTCCATTACAAAAATTAGAATTGTTAACACCCACATTATATCTGTCCTTTATAGAGCAGGGTCATGGAAATCTATAACAAAAATTGATAAGATAAACTCATACCAAAGTTAAGCTTGTGGAACATCTTCAGAATCAGTTGGAAGGAGTTTCTTGCAACACCAGAAATTCTAAGTTGAGCAAACTAACCCAGAGCATCAAACATGGTAAATATAGGATGGACATACTTAGGGTATGCTTTAAGTATGCCACTGTGATGAAGCATAGAAACAATCCATCAGCATGGAAATGGCTAACAAGAATTTTTAAGCTCAGCTAGCCCAGCCCTGTTATATCTGCAGCCAAAGCCAGGCTTGAATGGGAGACAAAAATATGGAGACTGGGTCAGTTTGGGGCTGACTGGTGAAGAGGCAGGACCAAGCTACCTCCCTGTTGGAGGGAAGGATCATTAGCTTTCCAGCTGAGCCAGCTCTCAGGAACCAAGCACCATCTTCTTGACCAAAGTAGGCTGAGAAAGAGGTCTAGTAGCAGTCAGCCTAAAAGAAACCTGCACATCTGAAGATTAGAGGCTCTGCAATATGAAATCTACAGTTATTTTCTCCTACTTTCTTTCCCCTTCAACTTAGTATAAGATAAAAAAGGGCTTTCATTAAAACTGTTTGAGGATCAGAAAAATATTTTTTCCTGATATTTCAAAACTGATTCCATTTTCCAGAAAAGCTTATGACATTATACTAATTTTATCCCCATTATTTATAAACGTGTTCTAAACATTTTGTTCACTAAGAACTGAGAGGTTTTCGTAAATGAAAATGTCCAATATTTCTTTTTCACTCAGTTTCACTACAACTTAATATTTAAAAAACAATAAAAATATCAGAGGAATGTTAGTGAGAAAGTGAACATTTGGGAGACATGGAACATTTTATTTTGTTTTCAAAAGTTTGTTTTCCAGAAAGGGGCATTTCTTGTCAGAACATTTTTGGGGACAAAAAGTGTGAACTGTTCAGGTTTAAATATAAGTTATGTCTATTCCACCCACCACTGGCAGTAGCATGTGGGCTAAGTGTGGCAATCAAAAATGGGCTGAATCCATTCTGCTTCTCATAGGTACATGTGTCAGTGAAAGGCTCTCATAGGGAAGCAGCAGGAAAGTTTCTGGTGTCTGTCAGAGCCTTTCCCCACTGCCTTCTCACTATTCACTATCACCTTTCATTGAAATAGGGAAAGGCTCACGCAGTAGGGAGGCAGAAAAACACTACACTGTTAAAAGGAGCTGTGTAGACAGAGGGGTTACGTCTAGACTGGCATGATTTTCCGGAAATACTTTTAATGGAAAAGGTTTTCCGTTAAAAGTATTTCCGCAAAAGAGCGTCTAGATTGGTCCCGGAGTTATCGTTAGAACAATGCGCTTTTGTGGAAAAGCGCGTCTAGATTGACGGCGTGCTTTTGCACAAAAGCAGAAGCCCGGAACCATTTTAAAGAAGGCAAAAGGCCACCAGACCTTTCCAGGGGCGGGGCCGGAGCTCCATTCAGACACGTGCTTAAAGGGGTCTCGCCGGACAGCCGTTGGTCTCCTGCTCCATGCGTTAGGACCTCTGTCAGGGACTGACAGCCATAGCAGGTTTGGTGGTTGCCCTCTGACTTTTGGGGCCACCACCCTTTTGCCCCCTACTGCTTTTTCCTGATTTTGCTTTCTTGTGCCCTACTCTGTCTGCCATGCCCCTGTCGGCCATTTTCGAGTGCCTGCAGCTGGTGCTCCAGGCCGGTGCCTTCATCTTTCAGGACCAGGAAGCAGGGATCGCCTTCGACTCCCTCACCAGGCGTCCCTGTGGCATCAGCACCCCAGGGTGGACTGGTAGGACTGGCTGGTCCTGGGGCAAAGAGACAACCAGCAATGGCTCCATGCGAAAGTGGATGTTCCTGGAGCTGTGCACCTGGTCACCCCCGCGCTACAGAGAGCCACCACCCGGTTGCGTGCTCCCATCCCCGTCAACAAGAGGGTCACCATTGCGCTATGAAAGCTGGCCACCCTGGACAGCTACCGCTCGGTGGCACAGCAATTCAGGGTGGGAAGATCCACCGTCAGTGTCGTCGTGATGGAGGTAAGTCCCAGGGGGAGTGGGGTGGGGGGGGTGGGTGCTGCACTCCATGCCCAGGGGCAGCCAAGACTCCAGGCTGGGTCACCCAGGGTATGTCTACACTACCCCGCTAGGCGTACAGATAGTTCGGAATGGCTTGCTAGTCCGAACTATCTAGCTCGTGCCGCGTGTAGCTGCGCGGCACGGGGTTCGAACAAGCCGGCATTTAAAAATGGCGCCGGCTGGCTTATGCAAATAAAGCCCGGGAAATTCAAATTAATTTGCACGTTCGGTATGCATACATTACCCCGCTAGTTCGCACTAGCGGGGTAGTGTAGACATACCCCCAGGGGTTTGGGCCATCCCTCCCTTGCACAGGCCTGCTGGGGGGTGGGGCGTGGGGTGAGGGAGCCCTGGTGTGTGTGTGTGTGCGTGTGTTCGTGCGTGCGTGAGGACAAAGGAAATCACGGGGGGGGCCTAAGGGAGTGCACACTCACCCCTGCCTTATGTGATGTGTTCCCCTGTGTTTCTCTGCACCCTTCTGCAGGTTGTCCACGCCATCAACGATGTCCTGCTCCCAAGAGTCATCCGCCTGCGTGACGTGGACACTACGCTGGCCGGCTTCGCTGCCCTCAGGTTCCCCAACTGTGGGGGAGCCCTGGACGCAACCCACATCCCCATCCGGGCCCCGGAGCATCGAGCAGCCCATTTCATGAACAGGAAGGGGTACTGCTCGATTGTTCTCCAGGCCCTCGTGGACCACTGGAGCCGCTTCCTGGACATCTACGTGGGCTGGTCCTGCAGGACACACGACGCCCGCATCCTCCGCAACTCCGGACTCTTTAGCAGGCTAGAGGCGGGCACCTACTTCCCCCGGCGGGACTTGACTGTCGGGGATGTGCCTATGCCCATCTGCGTCATCGGGGACGCGGCCTACTCCCTGCTGCCCTGGCTAATGCGGCCCTACATGGGGAAGCCGGACCAGAACGGGCCCGGTTCAACGACCACCTCAACCAGGCCCGAAATCAGGTGGAGTGCGCCTTCGGCCGCTTAAAAGCCCGCTTCCGTTGTTTGCTCACCCATCTCAAGATGGGTGAGCGGAATGCAACGGAGGTACTGGCCACGTGTTGCGTGCTCCACAACATTGTGGAGCAGAATGGGAAGGCCTTCCTCCCTGCATGGATGGCAGCCGAGGCACAGACGTTCGAACAGCCCCACACAGCTGCCGTCCACCAGGCGCACCAGGATGGGGTGCACATCAGAGAAGCCCTGACGGACATGTTCGCACAAGCCCCTTAGTAGGGTTGCCTGGGTCTCCCCATACGACTCCCTCCCATACCCTTCCCTTCCCCCTCCCCCACCTCCCCTCAATTGTAAAGCATTGGTTCCAAGCACATCGGCCGTCATCGTTAATGTTCGTCGGATGCGTCGGACGTAGTTTAGGGTTTTTCTTTTTAGTTTAGGCTAGGGTTTAGGCCACCATCACCTCTCTGAGCTGTCCCGAAGAACAGGAAGAGGATTCGTGATTCGTGCTGAAGGCTCGAGTCAGCGTACCCGATTCCAGTCGTCTTCGAGGGATCTCCTTGCTGTTCCTCTCCCGAGACCCGGAAGGACCAAAGGATTGAGGTTGCCAGCAACTCTACAATTGTCCCCTGCGTCTAGACTATGTTACATATTCTTTTGTGTGCATCTTTTAACCTTTCTTGCTTGTTTGTTCTCTATGTTAATATAGTTGTGGTTTAAATTTTACTTAAAAGTGTCCGTATTTATTTATGTGCCACAAACCAATGACCACTTAAAGGGACGACCGGTGATAGATACAGATTTTGGTGTCCGTATTTTGTAATCCTCTTAAATTTAGTTGGCTAATTGGCATCTCAATTCATTTATTACAGTTACCTCGAGTAACACAATAACCAACACAGTTTTGTTTTCAACTGAAAAATTGTCTATTTTTATTTACAAGGGGGAGGAGGAGAAGACCTTCAACTGGAACGGGGAGGGGGAAGAGCTACTCCTGGGAGGGGTGGCCCCTGCGAGCGCTCCTGTGGGGGCGGACCTGCACATGCAGGGCAGGCCGCATGGGGACAGGCTGCATGGGAGGTGGGCAGGAGGAGGGGGCAATGCAGGGGCGGAAGGAGGAGGGGGCATTTCAGGGGCAGGAGGGGGCATTGGAGGAGGGGGCATTGCAAGGGCAGGAGGGGGCATGGGCAGTGCTAGGGGAGGGATGGCGGGGGCATGGGGTAAGGCCATGCCATAATGTATGGCATGCACTATGTGAGCAGTGAGGGTGGCGATGGAGTCAGCCATGCGTGTGCACTGGGCCTGGAAGGTGGCCCAGGCCTCGTGGTGCCACTTTAGGTCTCCCTGAACACGCTCACGAATCGAGGCCTCAATTCGCTCGACCGCTTGCACCTGCCTGCGAAGGAGCTGGTCCCAGTGGCGGAGCCTGTGCCTGTGTGGTTGGTCAGCTGAGGGTGCCACTGATGCAGGACTGGAGGGTCCCCGGCTTGTGCTTGGTCCCACTGCAGGGAAGAGAAGAAAGGATGGGTCAGTCAGGCAGGCCGTCCACTGTCCCCACACCTCATGCCCTTCACCCCTGAGCCCAGATGACCCCACAGTAGTGTGGCTTGGTCCCACTCGGTTCTCCGCCTGCCCCCCGTGTTGTATGTTTGCAAGGAGGAACGCCCCTGGAGTAGGGATCTCCTCCATGTATTGTAACCACCAGTCTGTGTCCTGGCCCCATGGAGGGCGCTTGTGTTGTGTTAACCTGTGGAACTCCCTGCCGGTGGAGACTGTGAGGCTTTGGGCTAATCACTGGTGTTTGACAGGGAGCGAGATGCATCCCCACACAGTTGCCTGGTAGCACATCTGGCAGACGTGGTCTGGGCTCTCAGATCCCCTCGCATGGGATATCTCCTGGATGGAACCAGAAGAGTGACTGGAGGGGGTGTCCCATCCTTGCAGCAAAACTCAGGCAGCCCTAAGGGCGGCCCGAGCGCTTCCACCCCTTATCCCTCACACACGTAGCCCAGGGACATGCGTGGCCGCAGTGGGGACTTCCCTCGGGGAGCCAGCCAAGGCACCGGGAGCAGGCGAGGGACTCGGTTGGGGCCACGCTCACAGGGCTGTGATGCTGCGGTTTTCCCAGGAGCAGCTGGCTGTGCCTCACAGCCAGGCATGGGACAGTGAGCCGTTCTGCGTGCTGCACCCTTGCGGAGGTGCGGGCTCTGGCCTGAGTCCCTGGGGCCCTGGCTGGTTCCAGCCAGCATCCACCCTTCCCCCTGGTCTCGCCAAAATGTGTGTGAGCAGCACGGTCCCAGGCGAGCCCTGCAGCTGCCTGCCGCGGCCACGTGCCGCTCGGTCACCAGGCTGCACGTGGTTGCACGTGCTGCTTGCTGCCTAATGCTACACAGCGTGCAGCTCACGTGGCCTGAGTGACATGGTCTCCCCCTCCCCCCTCCGGGCGCCTGGCTCCCCCTCCCCGGTCCCCTCACTTGTGAGTGAAAAGTGCAAGACTTACCGATGGATCCTTCCCCGGCCTCAGAGGGGCTGCTGGAGGGGGCCTGCTGGGTGGCAACGCTGGCCTCCTCCTCCAACACACTGCTGTCTCCTTCCCCCACCTCAGTGGTCCGGGTGATGGGGGGGGGCGCACGCAGGTGTCTACGGGCACATACGGGTCTTGCGGGGCTGGCTGGCCGAGAATGGCATGCAGCCGGTCGTAGTGGGGGCAGGTGTCTGGTCCTGTCCCCCTGCCCTCGCTGGCCCGCACGTAGCCCAGGCGCAGCTCCTTGACCTTAGCCTGGACCTGTTCGAGGTTCTGGGCCGGATGTCCCTGCTGGGCTTGTGCCTGGGCCATGTGGCCGTAGATGTCGGCGTTGCGGCGCCGGGACCTGGTGTCGTGAAGGCCCTCCTCCTCCTGCCAGAGGTCCACGAGGGTCTCTAGCTCCCTGGGGGACCACGAGGGGGCTCGTAGTTTCCGGCCCCTGTGCAAGTGGCTCAGCGCCCGGAGCTGCCATGGCTGGCTCAGATGGCTGCTGGGCAGGGCAGGGGCGCCATGGCAGACCTCAGGCTGGAGGTCTGAGGCACACTCCTGCCACGTGCACTCAGCAGCCTGCGACTGCTTTAAGAGCTCGGGTTACCAGGAAGTCCGGGGCTCCTACGGGGTCTCCCGGTGTCCAAACCGCTTTTTTCCGTTTAGCCTCCTTTTGCGTAAAAGAGTTAGCTAGCTGTCTACACTGGCCCTTTTGTGCAACAGTTTTTCGCAAAAAGGACTTTTGCTTGAACAGGAGTGGCAAAGCTTTTCCGGAAAAGTGGCTGATTTTGCACAGTAGATCGTCAGTGCTTTTGCAGAAAATCAAGTGGCCAGTGTAGACAGCTACTGATTTTCCAGAAAAACTGGCCAGTCTAGACACATCCAGGGAGACACTACTTGGGCATGTAGACAAGCATGTAGCACACATACCCACAGAGTTAAACTATGTAGCTACTTATCTAAGCAGTGCCTCACCATCTACCCATACTAGAGGAGCATCCAGTGTATTTACACTACAAGCTGCCATACAGAGTATAAAGTGTAGGCATATCCACAGTGAATATTGCTGCATAAAATCTTTTAATAGCTTATCCCATCCTTATTGACAAATTGCTCTGTTCCAGAACCCATTATTTCATCAGCAAGAGGGCAGGCCATTTTTCTCTTACAAATTATATGATCGGAAATATGGTCAAAATGGGGGGCCCATAATCTCACAATTGTATTTTTCCTATAGCTATAATGGTAGCTTCTGATTAAATGATTTCAGCAGGGATAAATGACTGATTATATTTGGCTACCCATAAAGGAACATTAGTTACTCTTAATTGGAAAATATGAGCTGATACTTAAGGATTGCACATGATGCAAGCCATAGGGTCTTGGGCAATTCAGTAATGCTAGCACATTAGCCCCACAGCAAGTGCACCTTTTACTCTAATTATGATTCAACTTTTCAAATCAAACAAGCGGAAGAGATCACTTTAAGAAGAGCATGTAACTTTTCCACAAAAAGTCAAATATAACAGATTTATTAGATCTATTAGAATCTAACAGATTACTTTTGTCCTGTGGTCTCCTTCATAACTTACATGTACACTAGAAAAGGATTCATTTTTAGGATAAATAGCTTAGCAGTCCCTGAAATTCTCTCTTCCTGAGGCTGTCACTCCAGTCATCCTAAAATTTAGTTTTAGAAAAATCTTAAATTAAGGGTTTTTTTATAATAGAATTAAACATGTCTGTAAACAAAAATAAAGAGATGAAGGATTTCAAACTAACGTGACCTGTGCCTGCCCAGGACTGATCACTTTGCCTATATGTTGTATTCTTTCCCATCCTGTCTTTGTCTGCTTCTTCATTCTCTTAGTGCTGGTCCTAAAAGCAGATCTGTATGGATAGATCTTTATCCTTATATGAAGGTTCACTAGAGTCAGCAGAGTTCCCCAGGAACAAAGGTGTCTCCCTCCACTCATCGGATTGCAGGATTGGGCCTTTGAGATTGTAAACTCTTTCAGGCAGGGATTGTTTTTAGTTATGTTTATATAGAATTTAGCCTTTGGTCTCTTTTACAGTTAATACTAAGGACAACAATTTTATTGAATACCTGACACTGATAATGAGGCTGAAACATGAGGAAACACATTTACAAAATTTGGATAATTTAGCATAATATTTTTTCACTAATGGAAAAAATGTTTTCATTGGCTTATTTCTTTAAGTAGCTAAAAGCTTCTCGGAGAAAGAGAGGCTACAGTATATCTGACTTCTTCTAGAAGCCTGTTCACGGCAATATAAATTTCTCAGTCAGCCTAGCAAGTTGTAAGTATTTGTGTTTCTCCTTTCTACCATACTTATTGAGTAATGCAGATCTTGCTATGGTATCTAGTCACTGATCCTTAATCCTGGCTTTTACCTCTCTTACACAGTCAAGGATCCAAGCACTATACCCTATAATAATGCATTTTTGGTGGGGTTAGGTTTGTATGCTTATGCCTTCTAGCAAACATGAATCTTTGTGTAACACAGACACCAGTATTACATAGATATTAAGATGGTGCCTCTCTGCAATGTGGGGTCTCACTGTGCAGGTGATTGCTCAATCTCGTTTGACAAATCATTGCTCAGGTCCATCAACCGGAAATATCAGAATTAGTCCATTCTCTCAGTCAATAACTATTTTCTTGCTTCTACAGCAATTTCATAAAAATATGGGGTATTAATATGGTTTATAGCCTGCAAGAAAAATGAAAAATGTTATTATCTGCAAAAATTATAGTCTTTCAGAGGTTTGCAATTTTAGGACCCTGTATCTGAAAATGGCTTCTGAAAGGGGTTTGGGCCACAGCCTGTCTGAAATAGAAAGGTATAGGACTAGATTACACAAGGGGGAACTAGGTGCTAAAGTGGCAGCTAGGTCCAACATTTAGGTGTCACTGGCATTCACAAAACCACTATTCAGCTGTCTCCTAATCCTGCGGATGATAAAGTTCCTATGGGCGTAAAGGGGCATCTGCACAGCAATAGAACACTCCTGGCTATACCATGTCAGCTGATTAGGGCTCAGTGGGCTCAGGCGGTAGGACTGCATAGTAAGGTTGCCAACTTTCTAATCCCACAAAACCAAACACCCTAACCCTGACCCTTCCCTGAGACACTACCCTTTCTCAAGGTACTCCTCCCCACCCCCAACTCACTCCATCTTCCCTCCCTCTGTTACTCACTGGCCTTCACCCTCACATACTCTCACTGGGTTGAGTCAGAGTGTTGGGATGTGGGGAGGATAAGGTGGGTGGGTTCTGGGGTTGGGCTGGGGATGAGGTGTTTAAGGAGTACGAGGGAGCTCCAGGCTGAGGGGTTCAGGGTGTGGGAGGTGGCTCAGGGCTGAGGCCTGGGGTACAAGTGGGATTATGGGCACTAGAATGAGGCTAGGGATGAAAAGTGTGGGGTCCAGGAGGGGACTCAGGACTAGAGGCTGAAGTGCATGGTACAGGTTCCAGAGAAAGTTTGGATGTGGGAGGGAGCTCAAGGTTGGGGATGATAGCTGGCGTGCAGGATGGGATACAGGCTCTAAGAAGGAGTTAGGGTGACCGATAGGCTTCTGACGAGGAGCCGAGGGTTGACGTATGAGAGAGGGTTTGGTGTGAAGGTTCTGGATGAACAGCACTTGCTTCAGGCAGCTGCAGGAAGTGGTTAGCATGTCCAGCTCATAGGCAGAGGGGCCAGGGGCTCTGCATGCTGCATACATGTGCAGGCACTGCCCCCATAGACAATTGAAGCTGTGGAGTGAATGCTTGTTGCAGGAGCAGCATACTGAGTCCTCATGGCCACCCCCATGTCTAGCAGCTGGACATGCTGGCCACTTCTGGAAGCTATGCAGAGCTGAAACTAGAGCCTGCCTTAGCCCCATTGCACTGCCAGCTAGACTTTTAGTGCCCATTCAGCACAGTCCTTTTTCAACCGAGTGTTGCAGGCATTCAGGACTTAGGTGAAGCCCAGGTTTTGGGACATTCGTCCCCTCACAGAGTTACAGAGCCCAGGTTCCAGCCAAAACCTGAACATCTACAAAGAAATTTTACAGCCTCGCAGTCTAAGCTCTGTGAACCAAATCCAGCCACGGCCATAGGTTTCTTATTCCAGTACAGACATACTCTAAATATTTGCTGTTGAGCAAGGGAATGCCACCTGAGTCCTGACACCACGGTTAAACACCGAATGCATGCCAGAGCTCTGTCAGGATTCACAACCTAGGAGTCCTCCATCTACCTCACCTGCAGGACATGATCCAATCGCATGCTCTGAGCACACCTACCTTTCACAAAAGATCTCTAGTTATGGTGGTACCCCCTTTTATTCAGTAATCCACTGTTTAGAGCACCCATCCCAGGGTATGTCTACACTACCCCGCTAGTTCGAACTAGCGGGGTAATGTATGCATACCGCACTTGCTAATGAAGCCCGGGATTTGAATTTCCCGGGCTTCATTAGCATAAGCGGGGAGCCGCCATTTTTAAATCCCCGCTGCTTCGAACCCCGTGTAGCGCGGCTACACGGGGCTCGAACTAGGTAGTTCGGACTAGGGTCCTATTCCGAACTACCGTTACTCCTCGTGAAACTAGGACATGGACTAAGTTATTTCAAAATAATGTTGCTGTGTAGATGTACCCTAAGCTTTACCTGAGAGAGGTAACAGGTGACAGTCTGAAGCCTTAAGTGGCTGCCTTGAGGAATATCAGGACAAAATTATAATCAACACTGAAATTGCGACAACCTGGTAGCACAGCCTTCTCCTGAAAGGTGGGAAGCTCATGTTCTGGTCTCTGCTCCAGTGAATATTCCAGGTACATGTTCTAATTACTGGGTAAAATGCTCATTTTTTCTTGAAAAAAGGACTGACCCGGCTTGAACACCTAACTCCAGAAGAGGATTCATGGATATGAATTGCAAAAAGAGATAGACATCTAAAATCATTTGAGGGGTAAAGCTCATGGGTAGTGGGTATGCTAGGCGGGGGAAGGCACTTCCTTCTCAAACTGCCAGCCTTGACATGGATAAATAAGCGTACTGCTTCTCTGTCCCTTCTCTGTGCCTCTGATGAAACTACATTAACACTTTACCAATATTAACGAATGGGCTCTCCTTTATCAACACCAAAACAGAACAGAATCTGAAGTACCTCAGACTTCATCATGCTGAAAGAATGTCATGTGCAGAATGGACAAATTTATAGGATCCAATCCACAGTCTTTGCATGCACATAAATTGGCACATGAATAACTTTGCTCTGCTTCTCTTGTCGTTTTTGTGTATGCAGATTTTTGAGATGATTCATCATAACATTCTTTCAGGATGTAACTTATAATTGATCATGTCACTGCTTAGTACAGAGTTAATCTGTAGGTCTAAAGGAGCATTTCAATGTAAAATGCCAGTGTACAGTAATGACTAATGGAAGTGTTACAAAATATAAGGCCACTGGCTCAAGTAATACATAGCGTATGATTTAGGGTCCCACTGGTGTGAACTACAAAGCAAAAGAAAATTGAGATGAATTCTTAGCACTCTGCTATATATGGAATCCATGTAGCAATATTTAAGTAATAAAACTCTACAGGAAATATATTATGAAGAACTCTTGTCTATCTAATGCATTAGAAGGCATGATGCCAAAATCTGAATGCTACCTAGTGTCTACGCAACAAATTGTACTATATTACTAGATAGTGTGATCCCTACACTGTTTTATTACAATTGTAAAAAGTGTATAGGAATGCTTTAAAATGGTTAATAACAATAGATGTGACTCCCGCACTGCATGTTCAGACTGAATCAAAACTTTCTCATAGTTAGGGGGTTATTTGAATTTGATTTTGTGGTTTGGTCCAGCATTGAGGGGGACTAAGTTTAGGTGAAGATTTAAATGAAGTTTTCCCAAAAATGCACATGATAGAAGCCTTGAACCTGATCCAATTTAGGATCTATCTCCAATATTAATTAGGTGAATTATAAAAAAGAAATACTGAATATCTGCATAGTATTTTGGATCTTCAAAGTGCTGCACAGACTTTATCCACTACTCACAATGGCAAGCATTAATGCATTTTTGTTAGATAGGTCCATGGCAGAGGGAAAAGGTTGCAATGTAGTGCTTTGCATGTGCCCTCTAACTTTGAAGGAATTTTATACAAAGGTTTTAGTCTTCTTTACTGGATTTATACGAGCAAATGTTCTCCAAAAATATTCACTTAAGCTAAAATAGCTAATGTACAGGCAGTCCCCGGGTTACGTACAAGATAGGGTTTGTTCTTAAGTTGAATTTGTATGTAAGTCAGAACTGGTACATATTGTAGAGGAAACTCTAGCCAAACATTTCTCCAGAGCTCAGTTTTATTCTCCCACACCTCACTTCCCTCAGTCCTTTATTCTCAAGCTGAGGTGTCTGCTGAGAAAAGCTGCTCCGCATCTCCCTGGTCTGCTGGGGGGAAGCAGCTAGTGCGGGGTTGCCTCACCCTGTTTGTAAGTTGGGATCTGATGTAAGTCGGATCCATGTAACCCGGGGACTTCCTGTATTTTAATACACTTAAACAAAGATCACAAAGGATAGACAAGGAACAGCAAATTTTATAAGCTGGACCTGGAATCACTCTTTTAGTCTTGGCAGTCCCATTTGAAACCAGTACAGGTTGGCCTTCCCTGGTCCATCATCCTCGGGACTTTGCCAGTCCAGGGGAGGTCAGTGTTCCCATGCTGCCTGTCAGCCTGTGCCCAACTCTTCTCTGGGCTGTGAGGCTCCCTGCCCTGCTGCTGACCCCTAGGATGGGCTTTCTGGTCCAGGGTTCCCCAGGCCATCACCAGACTCTCTGCCACCAGGGGTTCCCAGCTGAAGCTGGGACTCATCTGGCTGGGGCTCTGTCAGCCGACGGTCAGGGCAGTGTGTGTGTGTGTGTGTGTGTGTGTGTGTGTTTCCGAGAAAAGGTTTAACGTCCGTGTCTTTACTGCTAGGACCGGGGTCCCATTGCAGAGGGTGGCCTCTATATAGGAAGAGCTTATTACACCTTAGATTTTAGCTGCTAGAACACAGGGTTCCTTCGCAGCGGGCAGCCTGGGAAAGGCTGAAAGGTGCCCCAACGGATCTGTCACCTGGGAGTGACACAGATCCAAACGCCCAAGCTCTTCCTATGCCTATCTCTTTATGACCGGCTGAAGTTCTTTTAAATTGTGCTTGGTTCTATTACAGCAACTGAAGGAGTCAGATTAAAGCTTAAACAGTTACAGGTTTATTAAAAGACTTATAAAAGCATATGGTTACAATGGCTATTGCGCTCTTTCTTAACTGTTAACAAATACAGATTTTAAAAATGGTTACAAAGAAAATAAAGATAGAAACTAGAAATAATGGTACCAAGTGACAGCTTAATCTTTAAAGAGCTCTAAGTCTATGTGTACACTTAAGACAAAGGACCACATCCAGGTACAATTTTTACCCCTTTCTGTGCCTCTCGACTCCAGCGTGTCAGGCCAGGGCCAGCCTCTCAATTCCTAGGAAAGACGAATACGAGGTGGGCGTCCCCTCTGGAACCTCGGGAGATCAAACACCTAACCCGACCAGCAGATAGATGGTAGATTGACACTCAGAGTAAATATGCTGCTGGACCCATCTTTATACCCCTGGGGGCCCGTATCCTCTTTCTTATCTAAGAGGCCAAATTGTACTGGTCAGTTTTGTGGCGCCAGTTCTTACAAGCAAGTTTCAAGTTAATTTACACTTGCAAGAAAGAGAACTAAATTGTGAGTACTAGACATTTTTTTACTGGGCGAGAGATTCCTCCCCCCCGCGGACGGCTGTGTGTTCGTATCAATATGGGTTAAGTCAAGGGCACTCTTCAGCAGCCTGTTGGTAGGCAATTGGCATATCTCTGTTTACAGCCATTCATGGTCACATAGCCTGGGCCTTCTGCTCTGTGTGCCCTGTATGCTCCAGGCAAGCAAAAATGGATGTTACAGGGGGGGTTCCTGTCTGGCTACAGGCTCCCTGGGCTGGACTCTCTAGCCATCACTAGCCTAGCCAGAGCTCCACAAGCCCCACTAGTCTTGTGGATGTCTCCCACTACTGGCCTCCAGTACTCTTTGGTCCAGCAACAGCTGTGGTCCTGTTCAACTATGGATGTTGCTGGAGCAAAGAGCTCCAGAGGCTGAGATTGGGAGACAGCTGAGAGTCCTGTGGGATCCGGGAAGTCCCAGCTAGGCCAGGAGTGGCTGATGAGCCCAGCCCCAGGAAGTCCCAATCTGGTGAGCCCCAGCAGCAGCTGAGTTGCTCCCATCCTGGCTGTAAACCCGGGTTGGCAGCGGAGCTGGGGTGACTGGGGAGCCCCAGATGAACCCCCTGGTGGCAGAAGATTTGCATTGCCTCTTCCAACTGTGATCTTGTCAGATCTTCTACATTAAGGGGCCAGTTGGTTCAACAATTGGGTGGGAAACTTGTAAGGCACATCTAGATGTTGTAGGAAATGTGATTCAATAGTTTGAAGTCCTGAGTTCCTTGGGCCACTAATCTGCTTAGGGGGTGTCATCTGTTGGGTGTCATGTAAAAGCAGGATCCTCATCTATATAATGTTAGTTTCTTCCCTGCACCTTCCTGTAACAGTCAGCTTCTTCAGCCCTATAAATCCTTTAGGCTCCAGTTCAGGAAAGCAGCTATGATTCAGGACAACATTTAGCATTAAGCACATCTCTAAGTGCTGACCTGAATCAGGGCCATGTCTTTTTAAAGTCATATTGCTTATAAGTGAATGACCTAGTCTAATTTTCAACCACTTCACTGAACAATTTTCACTTCACCTCTACAAAGTCTTTTGTACTATGTAACCACTGTTAAAAATACAGGATTTGATCCACTGATCAGTAAGGACAATGGAAAAACTCCTGTTGATTTAAGCATTGGGTTGTTCCTTTCACTGAGCCTAAACCTAGAGGGTGGTCACATGACACAGATGCATTGCACTGAATGTCATCCTTAATGCAGAGGTGAAAGTAATAGGGTGCACCCTGGTGCACAGCTCCAGCAAGAACTGGCTAAGTTACATCAGAAGCCAATATAGGAAGCTACTTAAAGACCTGGCATTCAGACACTTGGGTTGCATTAGGAAGTGCCTGTAAGAAATGTAAGTTCCTTTCACCCCTGCCTTAAGGGATGCATTTTTCCATGTGGTAATGTTTAGACAAAATTAATCACACACCAAAAAGGTTTTTAATGCTAACAAATGGACAACATACATAAATGTGCCATTATAAAGTTGCTTGTGCTGCAGACTTTGGCCTAACATTTCATAGCCCCTCAATTCTGCTGAAAAGGTTGTTCAGTATTCTGAGTAAGTCAACCTCATCTTCTTTCAGACCCAAATAGAGCCATTTTAACCTACAATAAAACAATTTTTAATAGTAATCAGGCAGCTGCTGCAGAGAATGAATTTTATCATTAGATAATCGCATCAGTGGGAGATTATGGGCACCCAGCAGTGTCTCTTGCTTTATGACTCAGAAAATTTAATTATCTCATAGAAACCATACCTGTTGTTGCTGGGTGTTGCTTAATTAATAACACAATTAAAAGATTATTTTCACATGTATTTTTCAAAACAAGTATATAAAAATAAGTAGATAAAGAGAAATCATACAACTGTACAATATATATGTAGATAATAACTACATATTATTAGTTTCTTTCTAGTGAAGTGAAGCTTAGTGGGAAGGGAACAGTAATGTCACATATGCAATATTTTGAGGGGTAATCAAACTGTGCTACTTGTTGGCTCATTTCTAAATCCACAACAGAAATATTATACAGGAATAAATTTTATACCAACAAGTTATGAATATTAACATTTTTGATCAACTGCAAGTATCTTGGCCTCAACGTGATTTTATCTCTTGTATCCTACCAAAAGGCCCATAAAAATTTAATTGTCTATAAAATGTTGGGCAGCGGAGAGTTTTTGTTTTTTAATGGAGCATAACAAAAAATACTTCTGAAACATCAAACATCTATTATTTTAATGACCTGAACATCTTAAACAATGCAAATTATAGCCTTAAACCCATGAAGACTTTACACAGATACTTAACTTTACACACAGGCATAAAATGAAGCTTATATTGCATAAATCTTTGCAGGACTAGGCATATTTTAATGTAAAAAAATAATAAAGGCTGCACCTGGGTTAACAGTCTATAAATCAGGATGCAATCTAATGTGATTTTAATTTACAAAATCGTAATCATTTAAAGATAAACACATGCACACATTTTCCTCTAATTACTTCATTGCCCTTTTACCAACTGACTGACCCAAAACAGGCACTTAAGCTTTACTCCTCTGTTCACATCTTATTCTCAAAAAAATCTTTTAAAAATAAAACATCAAATAAATCTGCCTATACTAACTTCCTTTTTTCTAAATTGTCATGAGGGTTTATATAATTTTCTTTTAACTATTTTACTGTCTGTTAGATCACTGCATTACTCTTGTAGGCATATATTACAATGATATTGTTACAACATACAAGCTGATTGGTGCCAGCTGGCAAAAAGTTCACTGTTCTGTAACAGCAACTGCTAACAAGCCTGACAACTCACTGCACCTAGCACACTGCTTTTATAGTATTTATCTATCAAGAATCTGAGGTAATAAACTAAATCTGGTGTCACACTGGTTATGAATAGTTTTGAAATGCATATGTAGATACTGTGTAAATGGTTATACACTGCATATACATGCTAAAGACATGGTCCTAAAATCTGTGTTAAGACAGAGTTGACAAACAGATTTCTTCCAGTCAAAGAATGTTTATTCATCTGTCTCTGATGAAATGCAAATGAAGCACAATAAGCCAACACAATGGAAGCCCATTTGCATATGGAATCAACTGAAAAGGTGCACAGAACAAAAAGTAAACAAGGGTGTGCAAAACATGAACTTTGAGGGACAGAAGTAGAAGGCAAGGAGACACCCCTTCATTCTGTCAGATCACAAACAGCCTTGGCTTGCAGTACTACAGAAGCCTTTGGCAGAGAGAAGTCCACTTTAAGCAGCGATTAGCCTGTTAAGTTCAATCTTGTGTTTATATGTTTCCCTTCTCTTTCCATTATTCTTATCCATTCTGTCTTGATCCAACCCTGATCTTTGATAATCAACTTTTGGTTCTTTTCACTATATATATCAATGTTATTGTATTATGCCAGGCACTGAGCCTCAGTTGCATCAGACAGGCCAGTGACACAGATTTGTCAGTGTTTCTCAGATTTGCTTATGTTACAGTCAATTTTTATATGCTGCTCTCCACTATGTGTAAACTTTCAAGAACTGTGGGATTTCAGATGATGAGTAATGAGGAAGGATGTCTGGGAAAAGGCTGCAAGTTTCAGCAGCTAAGAAACAGAAGATTTAACCCCCAAGAAAGTGTGAGAGGTGGTATCAGCTGAGGGTTTTGTACTGGATGGGATAGATATTTCAGTATGTGAAATCATGACCTTGAAGTGAGAAGATCCTTCATTTGTCTTTCACAAACTCCTCAACAACCAGAACTAATAACTGCAAAGCAAAGTAGTGCACAATTAGAGTGATAAAGTAGTTTTGTAGGGAATAGTTTTGTAGTCAACAATTCAGAAAGATTGTTATGGGCTTTCCATGAAAAAAGCATAAGCGGGACCCTCAGAGACATGGGATGCAGGGACTTTGGTACTTACATGCTATCTGCTTCTCCATTAATCCTAATGATGATACATATGGGGGGGATGCTTTGGAAGACTGCTTTATCCTGGCACAGTAACACCAGAATCTCCTCTGACTCTATGTCTTCTCCCAGAACGTCAAGCATTCTGACATTTTTTTTGTCCCACCATGTTTTGTTAAAGTCCTTATCCATGGTGGCCCCTGATGTTCACAGCTCAGAGTCTCTGGGGTCGTAGTTTGTGCATGGCGATAGAGGAGGAAGTATGATGCTAAACAATATACCCTGTTTACCAAGCTCTATAATTATATAAAAACTTCTGTTCTCCCAGATAGCCCTATTAATTATTCTATTAACTGAGAACATAGAGTTCCTGGAATGGAGGGAAAGACTGTATCTTTAGTTTCCCAGTCATTCCGTTTTCCCTGTCTGTTGATAATATACCTCAGTTTCCAGAGTGTCCAGGGTCCAGTGCTGTGTGATCAAATCTCACTCTGAAAATTTCTCATAATTCTCTCTAGAAATGAATAGATGAAGTAGGCATCCTGATTAATATTCTAAATGGTAACTTTGATCCATGAGAATTAAGCAGCTCTGTGGTAATTTCTATTCATAATGATGAAGTTTATCTTCATCAGTATAAAAACTACATTATTTTATTTATAATAAACATTTTCTGTAAATGCAGTAAGGCAATTGAAAAGAATCATGATGTATCATCAGATTACCATGGGCTAGGGGAATTAAAGGCACCTGGCTTCCTTATGCATTCAAAATGTAATATTCTCATTAATATCAAACCCTGCTGTCTTGCCATACTGCTTAATTAATAATTTAATTATCAGATCATCTTCAGATGCAATCTATGTACAGACCCATGGCTAGATGCCTAATAGAGCTCATTACTATTTGGTATAAATGCACATAAATCTCAATCTCTGCACACAGGGAAATTCCTGGGGAGAGATTGTTCCATGCTGTGGAATTGGCTTAACTGTGAAAACAGTGTCCCACCAAATGGGTGACCAAGAAATACTGCTGTACTGAAGCCCAAATGAGTAATAATACAAAATACTGATAGTCTGGCATAACTTTAAGCGTGTGAGAAGTTTCATTGACCCTTGGGGTACTAGTTCCATGCTTAAAAGTTCCACACATGCTTAGGCATCTTGTTGAATGAGGACCTTACTTTCTTAGGATTGTGCATTACGGATAAGTCATATTGCTAGCCAGTTACACTACCATCACTGAGTAGATGGAATGGTGCACGACCCTGAGGTTGGGATCATGGATCTCATACTCAGCAGTTTAAAAATCAAACAAACAGAACACTAACAACATGAGAGAGGGGATAAATTCACCTTACAGGGGAAGCCAAACTAGATGTCAAAATCTGACCCTCTAAGCCAGCAGTTCTCAAACTGTGGGTCAGGATCCCATGCTAATGGGGCCCCAAGCCTGGTGTTAGATTTTCTGGGCCCTGGAGCCAAAGCCAAAGCCTAAGCCCAAATGACTGAGACTGAAGCCGAAGTCCAAGGGCTTCAGCTCTGGGCAGGAGGGCTCAGGCTTTGACTCCCAGAGTGAGACCCTTAGACTTTGATTTTGTCCTCCACATCTGAGACAGTGCAGTTTGGATGGGCTTAGGCTTTGCCACTCCCCTCCCACCCCGGGTCATACAGTCATTTTTTTTTGTCAGAAAGGAATCAACGTGCAATGAAGTCTCAGAAACCCAGCTCTAAGCGTAAATTCTCTGTACCAGAAATCAGAATAAACCAATAGGCTAATAGGAATAAAGCAATTATTTCCCCAGACTGGAAGGATTCCTCATTCACCAATTTAATTAACATATTGCTGGAAACTTTTGTTCTGGTGGGTTGTGAGGGTTTTTTTTTGTTTTTTGTTTTTTTTTGTCTTTTGGTGTGGTAGACTCACAGTTTTTGTGTTTCTCAAGATGTGAACCTGCAACTGTTGCTTCCCTGTTGAGTTTTGGGTTAGTTTATTTTGTCAGTGTGGACTGGCCAGTATCTCTTTCCCAAAGAATGCCCTGGGATAATAGGCAGTTTGTGTGCTATTAATATTGTTTTCAGTTATACCTGAACTGATTCCTGAAACTGAGTTATATCAATTTTCTTGTGAAAATGTTTCTTCTTCATTGTTAATATTTCCTTGACCCCTCACAGAGTTACTACAAGAAGACTATGGAGTCTCTCCCCATTTCATCACTCTGTGCAACACTACAGTATTTATTACCATAACATTTCCAATGCCTCTGAGACTCTACACTTGCCTATGAAATTTGCATCCAGCAAAAACAGTGTGAGCTGTAAGTGTAATATAGGCTTCATGTTTATTAAGGTAGGTTTTTTAATACCTTAGTATCTTCTTTAACAATGTTCATGTGTTAGGAAAAGGCCTTCCTTTCCTCTACAATCCAAACAGCACATAGTGGCATTTTTCTTGCTTAGTCTTTACTATTTTCAGAGCAGAACATATCAACTTCATAGGAGGAATTATTTTTTTCAAGTCTCTGCAAGCTTTCTTGCCTCTGTTTAATCTGGGTGCAAGAGCTGTGCATAGATTGTCAGTTCTAATATTATGTTGCAATTCCCCATTGACGAGAAGCCATACAGAAGTCACTGAAGGAGATAGCATAGAAAGGTACCAAAACTGTAATTCTTCCTTTCCCGGAGGTCTAATATGAAGACCTGAAGGAGATAGAAGAAAAAGGACTATGTAGCAGGGCATACACCTGATTGCTGGGAATAGAGCAGGGCTACTCAACATGAGGCCCGCAGGCCACATGCGGCCTGCAACCTGTTTGTTTGCGGCCCACAGTGTAGTTTGGGTTGACACAAAGCTCAACATGTGGCCCGCGGCTGGGAGCCAAAACAAAAAAGTAGTCAATATAATGGTCTTCTCCTGATTCACATTTTAGTAGTTAAATTCCTGGACTATCATTACTCATTAAAAGTGCTGTCATATGGGTGGAAATCAGGTCAATATTGCATTTCATTAATATCAGCTGAACTGACTTAAATGGGACCCGCGTGTTGTGTAGTCTTGCCTTAATCTTTGTATTCAAGCCCATCATTGTGAAATAAGATATTTGCATATATTTGCATATACTTGCATGTATATGTAACCACACTTAAGTCACAGACCTCAGCATGTGCTGTCAGTATCATTGTGGCCTCTGGGCCTTCCAAAGTTGAATAGCCCTGGACTAGCGTGAACCTTGATATTACTCTCAGTGCAGAGATCCAAGCAACAGAAAGTCCACCCTAAAGAGACATCACAATTACTAGGTAAGCTGCACCTCTGGCCCCTCTTGGTTTCTTTAAGTGTCCTGCATCCTACCCCAGACCTCTAGCTATTATCTGTCAATCAGGTGCTTCTATGTAGCACCTGAAACTTGAGATTATTCATAATTCCTCCTCTAGGGTAAATACATGCCTTCTACAGTGATATTAATGAGTAGTATATCTTTAGCTTTCAAAAAGACCGTACTTAAGATACTTTGATAATACAATAATACTGTAGACGATCAGTTGATTCAATTATGCAACAGATGAGTGTCAGATCCCCTGTCATATAGTTAACAGGCTATCTGCCCCACTCACTAAGTTGATGGCCTTGTTTATGTTTATGTAAATATGTCTTTATTGTCTCTGCTTGATGACTTCATGGTTCATACATGCAAATATGCATTTTTGTCAGAGGCAGAATGGGCTTATTCATTCCTTCCCAAATACATCTTAAAAACATAATTCTAGCACATATCATCAACTCTTAGTACACATCCTGTACATACATCACTCAAGAATGTGAATGATCAGCAAGTTATTAGTTTTTCAGTGATATACTGCATGCCATCTTTTCAGTCTGTGTCGATAGCAATGTGTTAGCTGTAGTGAGTAGGTCAGGCCCAGTGAATTTCTGGCACAAATGAGAGGGTCTGAGCTTTAAGGCAAGAGATGGTTTTTAACTTCCAACCTTTTGAAAATTTATATTTTTCTAGCCTGAATGTCTTTATTTTCTTAGTAAGGAAAATAATTTCAGTTTAAACTGTACTCACTTGTGGTCATATCAAGTGTGAGCACGTATCTAGGTTTGGTAGCACAGTATATGGTTGAAATCACTTATTGTAAATGTGTGACCTTTCCGAAAGCTGAACCCTTACAATTTAGTTAACAGCTAAGGTGAATGGTTTTGTGTATCTAGCTTCTATTTTTGTTTTTAAAAAATAAATTGGAGGGCATCTTTTCATGTTGAAAAATCAGCACAAAGCTTTGTAAAACCAATGAAAAAATCTTTCAAAACAGTTATTTCTAGCTACACTCCATTGCTCTCTATAAGCCATTCAGACCTCCATTTTCAAGATTTGCTCAAGGTAATAGCCTTGTGATTCCTATTAACATTGATGAGTGCCATGAAGCTAAATCCCTCTCATGACTGTCATGTTAATTCTTTAATTTTTTTCCTTTGACTCTGTATTTTGTTATTAAAGCTTCTACCAATGGTTTGGTCTTACTGGTATTCATCAGAAGCAGTTTTCTTTCAATTTATTGTATATTTAAGAGAGAGAGGGAGAGAGAAAGAGAGAGAGAGCAGCTGTGTGTCTGTTTGTGAGTACATCCTTCCGAGTACGGTTGTTCAAGGTTTTCTCTTAAACCGTAAGAGCTAGAACCACCAAATTTGATATGCAGCTTCTTCTTATCATAACTTAAAGCACGATCAGGGTTTGGTTGTGCCAGGAAAATGGGATGTTCCTGGAATGCAATTGTTTCTCATCAAATTGAAAGGGTTGGCTGTAATAGCAGGGACAGTTTTACTCTAGAATAATCACAGAGCAGCAGCAAGCACAGGGGAGAGTTATACTACAGAATTACCCCATGGGTGGGGGAGAGCAAATGCCCAGTGAGGCCTCTGCCATTTTCACTGCCTCCCCAGAGAGCAGCCCTGGCTGGTCCACTCAGTCCCCACTGTCACGTTTGTTTGTTTTAAAGAGCAATTAGCCCTCCCATTAATAATCCAATTTAAAAAAATACAATGAAGAAAATCGCTGAAGGATATTATATTATTAATACATTAATATCCAATATGTTAATTGGCTTAAAATTAATATCTTTCTATTAGCGCTGGTCAGACTCTTTTTTCCAGAGAAGACTTTTCAACTGAACCTGAAACTTGAACAATTTTGGCTTTCACCCGAAAATCAAATTTTTGATTAAAACATTTTCTCAGCGAAGGGCAGATTCTTTGTTTGTGGAAAAATGTATTTAATTGAAAACCCTATTTGTTCTCACATTATACAACAGAATACAAAAGGACAGAATGCACATTAAAATACCACCTTAATAACTTGGACTCTATCACCCCTGCTACTTTGTCCTTTTTCAAGAAAAATCGTTCTTGTTTTTTCAATCTCAAATAATGTGTAAATTTAACTGCAAATTCTTTTCAGATCTGTTGATGTTGGCATCCTGTGACTATGCTGCTGAATATTAAGGTTTCAAAGAAAAAAAGTCATTATTTTGCTGATTAAGGATGAAATTCATTCTCTCATAAATAGTTTGAATACCTAGGTTGAGCATTAAAGAGAGGCACAGGGGGAAAACAACTGAAATGCTAATCTTTTGCATTCTCTATGGTCACTATTTAAAACATTACTTTATAAAGTGTATTTATAGCATGTTCTTATCAAGAGCTATGTGTGACATCTAACTGTGGGGAAAACAACTGGTTTGGGTGACTATGGAAGAGCAAAAAGGAATTAGGTGAAGAAAGTAAACTATGTGGTAAGCTTAATACTATGCAGAACCGTACTGCAAAGATTATGAGAAAAAGAGTGGTTGCAGAGGAGGGATACTCAAGAAGACATCCTGATGGAAATAGTTTATTCTTTGAAACCATAGGAAAAGATCTTTGCAAAGAAGACACCGCCACCTCTGAGACAGCGAAGCTAATTTAGTGACAGAAGAGGCAGAAAGGTCAGTGTCGCTAAAAATTAAATTAAATCCATGTCTCTGTACTCACAGAAGAGGATGGGGACAGATGCCAGTAACAGACATAAATGTCCCACCAGAGGCGGGATAAATAGAGAAGAAAGACAGGATAATGTCAAATAGGGTGCTCATCAAATTAGTATGACAGAATGTAAGGACTAAATGGGAGGCATTCCAGGTTATTCAAGTCAGTGGGAAAGTGATGGAGGAGGTTGTGGGGGAAGAGGAAGGTTAATGGGGGGGGGGGGGTTATATGATTGAATGTTCTCAAGCTGCTGTCTGCTATTTTTTTTAAATCACTCTCCCCTTCTGTTTTCATCTCAAGCACTGGCAGTGTGCACTGAGCGTGAAATTCACCGCTGTGCAGAAGGCCAACTCATTAAGTCACCATTAAACTGTCCAAATGGGACTGCAGGGGCATACACTGGTGTTCTGCACAGGAATGACATTCACCCTTAGCCTTTCGCCCCACACACCCTAAGGCAGGGTAAGGTGGCATAGCACTTACAAAAAGACTCCTGAGCCAACAGGCTGCTATAGAAACATCCCTTCAGCCACCCAAAACAATGCTTGGAGTAAATGTCTGGCTGAGAAAGGGAAGGATGAATTAATCCCTGGGGTTGTCAAAGTCTGCTCAGGGCTCACACCAAAAAGCTATTTAACATATAAGTTTATTAATGAGCTTAACTAACTGTATTAAAGCACAATGACACAACACATAACTTAAACAGTCATGTGCATTAGCTGGAGCCATTTCCAGTTATGTATAATTATATGAAGCTCTCACTTCAGTAATTAGGAAGGTGAAATGAAATCACTTTATAATTAGCAAAGCTCTCCCTTCATAGATTCTAATTTCTTTCGTCCTTTATTTACTGCTGGTCCCACACTATTAGGGAAAGAGTTTCCATGCCCATTTCATTGTCTTTACAGGGAGATTTAAGGGAAGGCAACATTTCCCAATGGAGCTCAGAATTGTTCCTATGTCTTACGGCACAAAACTGCATTGGTTCTTCCTTTATTTTTCTTATGTTAACAATTATATCCCTATTTCATTGACTCAATAAAAGGAGATTATTGGAAGCATGTAGGGCTGAGTGAAGGCAAAATCCTTCCTAAAAGACTTGAGCTACCCCCAAACTTCACCTTGCATTTTCCAGCCTCCTGTCAGAGCTTGAATTCATTTCCACGGTGAGCCCAGCTCAAAGCAGCAGCTTCTTCTTAATGAACCATATTATTGAAGGTGTATTATTGAAGGTGATGACTATACATAAAAAGCCGAAGAGTAATGATTAATTCCACTCCATATTTAGGCACTAGTTTCATTGCTATCATCCTGCAAAAACCATGAATTCATCATAATTAAGGGCTATGATTAGTCATGGAGTCACAGCAGTCATGGATTTTGTGACTTTATCAGGCCTCCCTTCATGAAGTGGAGGTGAGACCAACCCTGCAGCTGAGGCTGGCTGGATCCAGGACCCTTCCCTGCAGCTTCCACTGGAGACTATGGCCAGAGTCACGCTCCTTTACCCCACAGCATCTTGGACTTGGCAGGGGCTGCAATCAGGGCCAAGAGCCCCAGCTACATGCCATCCCAGGCTTGGTGGGGGCTGAAGCTAGAGCCATGTGCCTCAGCCACGCAATTTTTACTGGAACTGGAGCGGGGGTCTTGCACCCCCTTCTGGTTTCACAGGGCTTTCCCTGTACCTCCCTCCCCCAGCTGTGGCTAGCTTCAGAGTGGTGAACCCTAAGTTCTGTGCCCCACCTGGCTAATCCCCTGCTGCAGATGCTGGATCCAGGTCTGTGCCCTTTGCCAGGGTTTAGCCTGTAAGGCCCCTCTGAGATTCCTCTCCCCTATATAGCCCTGACCCCGCACACTTATTTTTAGTAAAGTCACCCACAGGTCACAGGCTCCCTGAATCTTTATTTATTGCCCCCAATCTGTCTGTGACTTTTACCGAAAATAAGTGATAAAATATTAGCCTTAATCCTAATGAACAGCAAAAGCTTGTCATTATTGCTAACTGTAGCTGCAGTTTGATCACTGGACTCTGCTGAATGGCCTTGAGGACAGTTTGACCATGACCATTAAGCTCATTTAGATCACAGTCAGCTAAATGTTGAGGTGCATTGGAAAGGTGGGAAGCATTCTGCGGAAACCCTTCATTCTTTCCTTACAAGGAGAAATGATCCAGCTGCTTCATCACTCCAGAGCAACAGAGAGAACACTTAACTCTGTTTCCTTCACTTCCCACTTTGCTACCATCCAGCCACTGCCTGTGACTGCTGAGCGCTTCCTCACTATCTGTCTTCTGCTGACTCCATACAGCAGATTGACCCCTCCTCACCCCATAATCCTCAGACCTAGTGCTGATTCTCATTCTCTAATCCTGTAAAATCTTGCCCTACTCCCTCCACTTTCTCACACTGCTGCCTCTCTTCTGCCTCCATCAGAAGTTTACACAGAATAGTACAATATATCCCTTGGTTTACTCTAGGGGATAAGTTTGAATTAAGATACGCAACTTTAGATACGTTAATTGCATAGCTTAAGTCGAAGTACATTAACTCGAATTTTGGTGCTGTCCACACTGTGGGAAGTCGAAGGGAGCACACACTTCCTTCGACTTCCCTTACTTCTCATAGGAGCACGACTGTCGGCATCGACGGGAGCACCCTCTCAGTTCAAATCAGCGTGTCATCCCTAGATCCGTTAATTCAAACGCTGGAAGATTGACTGCAGCTGCTTCAATCTTATCTGTAGTGTAGACATGGCATATTCGACTACTGTCTTTCATCTGAGATAATGTTTGCTCACAATTGCATCTGCCTCTGAGACATTGCAATGCACGAATAAAATCACATTGTCCAAGTTACATTTCATTCACCATCAATAACACAGGCAAAGAGGATGCATGCTTAAATATTGAAAGAGGAACCAGAGTTGATGCAGGTACAGTAGTCACTTGAAATTACAGTAAACCAGGATACTAGTAACTTAAAAATATATGGAAACTAAATGTGTTGATTATTCTAATGTTTAAAACCATTTTTAGAGATGTAAGAGATGGCTGGTAAATTTCTAATTTAATGTACACACACCCAGAGAAGCAGTTCTCTTTTCTCCTGATATACAACATATGCTAAAATAAAAATTATGGGTGTTTATTTCACCTTAAAATATGGCTCCAATCTGAAAAATGATTCTGTAAAAATGTCATTGTGAGGTCCCATGCCTATGCTCTCTCAATGCATTCCAGATTAAATCAATTCAGTTTTCAAGTAAAACAATGTTGGTTTATTTTCCTTTCAGTCCTCAACCTGTAACATCAGTTTGGATTCTCTCTAGCTCATATATATATGGCACTAGTCATCTATTCTGTTAATGATGAGTGAGCCAGATATTTTTCTATCAGGGCTGTGTTGATGCTGCCTTGCTGAAAGGAGAAATAAGTCAAACAAACCTATTTTGTCAGTACAATAAGCCAATATGTCCATAAATATACACACAGTGCCAACTGGGTCAGAGAGCTGTTAATATGTGACCTGATAACTATTGAAAATATAGAGATTTATTTTTTAATCTAGACAGGGTTATACTCTCTGTTGTGGTCTTCCATGTGGTCTGTTTGAGAGAGAGTGAGGAGGACTGCAGCAGGAGCCCTTAGTAGAATTCTGACTGACTGATGTATTATCTTCCTTTCAGTGCCCTTTGTTTAGCACTGCCCTTGGGCAGTTTTCTACTCCTCCACTGGATTGAGCCTGGCCTCAGAGCACTGGAGAAGTTTGGGCTTGGTAGGTTGTTTGTGCCCTCTCTCCCCATCTCCTCAAACAGCTATACAGTGCCAACTACACTGGAGGCCCATATAGATTTCTAAGGCTACATCTACACTGCAAGCTTCTTTCGGAATAAGCTTTTCCAGAAGAGCTTTCCAACAAAACTCTGTAGTGTAGACATACCCTTAATGGTTTCCAGAAAATTAATGAACATAGATGATTATAGATGGTTTTAAGTAGGACCCTACCAAATTCATGGATATAAAAAACATAACACAAACCATGCAATCTGGTCTCCCACCATGCAATCTGGTCTTTTGTGTGCTTTTACCCTATACTACAGCTTGAACCTCTCTAGTCCAGCAACATCCATGGTCCAGCATGATTTTAGGTAGCTGGATATCCATTTATCATGGATGTGGCCAAATGTCCCACGGTCTCATAATATTTGTTTATAGCCACCAGTCCTGGCTCTCAGTGTTCTGTGTTCAAAAGCTTCAGGGGGTAGCCGAGTTAGTTTGTAACAGGAAAAAACTTAAAAATAACAAATAGTCTAGTAGCACTTTAAAGACTAACAAAACATGTAGATGGTATCATGAGCTTTCATGGACATTTTGTTATTTAGCTCTAATTCACCCCAAATATCTTCTAAGAACTCAATAAGCAGCGGAAGTGTTGGTAATGCTGGTAGACAATATTGACCTTGCATGGACTGACAGAGTCTCTGGTTTGGCACCAGTCAGGGTGCCGGATTAGAGAGATTCAATCTGTATACTGATTTCACAGAAGAGATCAGCATTTCTCAAATTGTGGGTCCTGACCCAAAAGGGAGTTTCAGAGATGACACAAAGTTATTTTAGGGGGTCATGATATTGCCACCTGTTTTCTGTGTTGCCCTCAGAGCTGAGTGGCTGGAGAGTGGCAGCTGTTGACGGGCACCCTGCTCTGAAGGCAGAGCCCTACAAACAACAGCCCAGAAATAAGGATGGCAAAACCAAACCAGGATGTACTTATTTCTGCATGACTGAGGGCCCCGCTTTGCAGGCAGCAACACAGAAGGTGGCAATACCATACCCTGACATCATTACTTCTGTGCTGCTGGTTGTGGTGGCTTTGCCTTCAGAGATGAGCCCCCAGCAAACGGCTGCCTCCCTGCATCTACTGAGCTCTGAAGACAGCACCATTACCAGCAGCACAGAAGTAAGGGCAGCAGTAATACAAACCTCCCCCCCCCCCCCCACACACACACACAAACACACAATAATCCTGTGACCCTCCCCGACACAACTCCTTTTTGGGTCAGGACCCCTACAATTTCAGATTTAAGAAGCTGAAATCATGAAATGTACAATTTTAAAAATTCTATGAGTATGAAATTGACTAAAACCATTAACTTGCTAGGGCTCTAGTTATAAGCCTATCAGGAGAAGGTAGAAAGCATGATCATAAGCAATGTATTGTCCTTTTGGACTACAACAATCTCTTAGGGTACGTCTAGACTACCGCGTTTTGTCGACGGAAGTTTTGTCGACAGATACTGTCAACAAAACTTCCGTTGACAAAGAGCGTCCAGACACATTGAGTTCTGTCGACAAAGCAAGCTGCTTTGTCGACAGAACTCCGTAGTCTGGACGCAACATTACAGGCAATAACACCTTCTGTCGACAGAGTTCTGTCGACAGAAGGTGTTATGCCTCGTAAAATGAGGTATACCAGCGTCAACAAAACTGCTGATTTCTGTCGATGTTATGTCGACAGAACTCAGCGGTAGTGTAGACGCTGGTATAGTTTTGTCGACAAAAGTCCACTTTTGTCGACAAAACTAGGTAGTCTAGACACACCCTAACAGTTGTTTAACCATTATTACAAGATCTATTTTAATAGTTTATAAAACATTTACAAATGTGTCAGATCAATGTTCTTCTTCGAGTTCTTTACTGATATTGATACCAGGGACTTGCCAGTGCAAGCTTATCTATGCCAACAGCATCTGCTGCAGCTACAAAGCTCAGTCCTGCTCAGAAATTGACAAGGCCTTGAGTGGTGATGTGAAGTTCATGGCAGACTATTGCAGTTGATGGTGCCTGCATCCGAGCTTATCCAAGATAGTTTCTAGCATATTCTATCTGAATAATGCAAGCTCAAGCCAGGAGTTGGACAATATCTGCAGCATGATCAACACCTGGTTTACCTCAGTGTGCTGCAACCAATTGAAAAAAATGGTAGCCAGAATTAGCACTCGAATCATCTTGGTCAGAAAATTGGTCAGTTCCAGCAGGAGTGTGAAACCCAGGATGCTTACAACATCAATCCTTGTCCTGCATTCGTATCTGGTGTCATTCATCTCACATGAGGCTGGTTGATATAGAACTTACCAAAGCTATGCACATTGTTACCAGGACTTAATGTGCAGTCCTTGGCTATCAATAATTCAAATTCACAGAGGGAAGGCCTGTGCCATGATGTCGGCCAAAACTCATGAAAACAATGACCTTCCTTTGTACGCATACGTCTTCAACCACCTGACAGTTTGCCTGTCCTCTAGAAATCCTTTATGGTTATTTATGCCACCACTGGAGATGATGGTGGAATCTGTTTGGTGCAATGAGTGGTGAGCTGTGACACTAACTCTTGTCACTAACCCAACCATCTGTCCGCCACGACTTGATCTGCCAAGGCATCTGTGGTCATCTCTTAACCAGTTTCAAACAGGACAAGGCAAGTGGACAACTAATCATTTAAATTGGAGTTTTTTCTAATGATTCATGTTGCAACTGCCAACAACTCCAGACTACGTCACATGTTCTTCGTGAGACCTCTCTGACTTATTTTGACAGCAGGCTACCAATTCTTCATCTGGGTGAAGACGATGCCTTCAAATGGGTAGGAACACTAAATGCACTGAGAGAGAACCATTTATTAAGGGAACCTTGATATAAAGCATGACTTTATATATATATATACACACACACACATACACACAGGTTTTTAATAACCAGAAAATGACACTCTACAGCCATCTTTATGATGGATTGTACTTTGTTTTAATATCCATAAATAGGCCATGAGTTTAATTATTATGTTCATGTCATAGAAGGGATGCTACCAGTTACTGTTGCGTGTTCATGATGAATATATCGTATTATGCCTGAGACATATTCTGTAATTTCTTTGTCATAGAGTGTAATGTTGCATATAAAACACAGCTTTGCTGAGCTACCAGGTGTGACTTAATAGAATGTCACAATTATTTTCTGGTAATTACTTTTTACTAGTTTATTGTACATTTTATTAATGGTGGGGGGGGGCAGCTTGTAAACTTTTGAAAATAAAATAAAGGAGAGCTTTTTGCTAGGTATGATTTGTACTTCATTCCGATCAATTCAATCAACCAGTCCTGTCTTGAGCTGAGAAAGATGTGGCTGCATCTCTGAAAGGGACGTGTAATGAACTGATGGGTAAACTAATGCAAATCAAAAGCTGATCAATGTGTCCCTGGTTCACCATAAATGTCAAGGTAAAATTAAGAGTTTTTGAAGATGAAGAAAGCTTCTAAGTCATGAACCATGAATTTGCTGTAGCATGTCTGACACTTGTGAAATTTATAGCCAGCTGCTGTCAGACTAGCTTGTAAATACTGCCATGCTTCAGAAGTGATACTTCAATTTCTGCTACCAGTGAGTAGGTTTAAAATTCTTGTGAGTAAATGCATGGTTTAAGCTAGCAAAGCTCCTAGGCCTTAATTCTGCAAAGGCTTACACACCTGCCTACAGTTAGTAAGAGAAAGGTTTCCAGATAATGCCACCTGAGATAGTGGAGCAGTTATATCATTTGTGTAGATGAAGGAACTGAGGGTCACAGACCACACCAAGTAGCACTCTTTTAGGTAAGTTTTAAAACAATGAATATATATATATTGGTTAGTTTCTAAGGGTACGACTACACTGCACGCTTATTTCGGGAGAACTAATCTGGAAGATATATTCTGAAATAGCTTATTTTGAAATAGAGCATCCACATTACAGGGAAGCCTCAAAATTAGTCTGAAGTAAGCTCCCATAATGTGGATGTACTATCTCGATTTAGAACCCCAGGAGGCACTGGGGAGGAATAACTTAAAATGGCCCTGGTGAGGTGCTATTTCAAAATAGCAGCCATGGAATGTCCACACTGCAGCTATTTTGAAATAGCTATTTCAGAAGAAGAGTTATTCCTCATGGAATGAGGTTTACAGTAGTCGGAATCAGCCACCTGTTATTTTGATATTATATTGAAATAATGGAATTGCTGTATAGATGCTTGCATTGTTATTTCGGAATAATACTAGTTATTCCAAAATAACAGTGCAGTGTAGATGCACCCTAACATGCCACAGGTCTATTTGTTGTTTTTAAAGTTACTAACTCTGAGATCTTTTAGGCAAGAGTAGCCAACATTTTCAGTGGCTTACTTGCAAAGTCTGTTTTCAGTAAAGTCTGTGCTATCTTAGATCTTTGTGACATAATAGATAGTTCTGTTAAATGCCACAAGAGTGTTGGGTGACATTTTTGCATCCAAAAAGAAACTAGCACATATGTATCCTCAACTTAGAAAAGAAGCTAAAATTGCTGGAAGAGGGGAAGATATTTAAAATCATTACTGCTGCTCATCTATATAGCTGAGCAGCAGTAATGTATGTAAATGTCATCAAGTTCGTCATTGCTACAGTTACTAAAGGTCTAGGGCTGCATACATCAAAAGTGTACCCTAAAAATCTCCACACTGCACTGGACATTCTGTAAGGATGGGTAATAGGTAATAGAAGTATCTGCATTAGCTCTGCTCAGTGGGTTGAGCTAAGTGCCCATGTTCAAACCCAAGGAATCTGGGTAACTGTGTACTCAAGCAGCTACCAACAGCTGCCAGCCATCCTAACCTGGCTACTACAGTACTGTTTTTGGTGTGCTAGCTCAAGCAGAACTAGCATGGATACATCTTCATGAGCTAGGAATTGCATCTCGTAGCTCAAAGGTTGATGTACCTTGAACTCTCTAATACTGCTGTCTCAATCATGTCTTCAAGCCTTCCATGTAAAATCAATAGCCATAGCAAATTCCCAAGTGCAGTAATACTCAGATCTCAGTGGTTCAGGAGCCAGCTTCTCAATCAACATCACCTAAAAGAGCCATAGTAATATAAATTCATTGTTTCTTTGTTAATAATTAAATCACAAAGGCCATGTCTACACCAGGAAATTATTTCAAAAGTAGTAAATTCGACTTAACAAATTCAAACTAGCATGTCCTCACTATGGGGAAGCCTTGAAATTAGTTCAAATTAGTCCAAAATAGTGTGTCCACACTGAACAGAGCCTGCCTTGGACTTAGAGCCTCCAGAAACACTCCGGGGAGGGTACCAACAGGGCAGATACTTCCTGTGTCTGCTTGGTCTGGCAAGCTGCAATGTGTGCTTATAGGAATTCCTTTCTATATCCATGTCTCACAAGCCACTCATCCACTGACTCCCTCCTTGCGGGTCACAAAAAGGACGCATTGGGCACGCACCTTCTTGTGCTCTGGTTGCCTGCACGGATGCCACAGCACTCACAGCATGGAGCCAGAGCTGCTGCAAAGCAGTGCCAGCTTCGCGGGCCTTGTGCTGCGCCTCATGGTGCAGTACTTCCAAACTGCCCGCATGTTGCTCCAGCAGGATAAGGAGGATGAACCCAGGTCCTGGCGCTCCTGCTGTTGCGCATGCTCCTCACTCCTCTGGACACCATGGAACGCCACTTCTGGCAGAGGAAGACAAGCTCAGACTTGTGAGACCACATTGTCAGGCAGAGATGGGACAACCAACAGTGGCTACAGAACTTTCGCATCCACAAGGCCACCCCTGCCCACAGGTGACAAGTCAGCCACATGAGACTCACCATTCCCATGAAGAAGCACGTGCCCATCACCTTATGGAAGCTTGCCATACTGGACAGCTACCACTCAGTCGGGAACCAGTTTGGAGTGGGGAAATCCACAGTTGGGCCCATATTCCTGCAAGTAGCCAAGGCCATCAATCATGTGCTGCTATGGAGGATCATGACTCTGAACAATGTGGGCACCATCGTCGATGGCTCTGCCATCATGGGGGCTTCCCTATCTCCGAGGGGCAGGTATAGATGGCACACACATCTCCATCCTGAGCCCTGACCACCATGCCTTGGAATTTATCATCAGAAAGGGGTACTTTTTCATGGTACTGCAGGCCCCATGGATCATAAGGGATGCTTCTCTGACATCAAGGTTGGATGGTTGGGAAAGACGCGCGATGGACACATCTTTCAGAACTTCTACCTCTTCTGAAAGTTGTACACGAGCACTTTTTTCCAAACTGCACCATCAGAGTCAGAGAGGTGGACATGTCCATAGTGATCCTGGGCAACGCAGCCTATTCCTTGCTCCCCCAGCTCATGAAACCCTACACAGGCAACTTGGATCCCAGCAAGAAAGAGGTCAACACCAGGCTGTGTTCATGCATTTAAAGGGGATGTTCAGGAGTCTCCTCTTCTAACTGGACCTCAGCAAGTGCAACATCGCCTTTGTGATGGCAGCCTGCTGTGTGAGGGGAGATTTTTCTGATAAGATTGGGGGCTAAGGCTGAAAGTCTGGCCAGGGAGTTTGAGTAGCCAGACACCAGAGCTATCAAGAGAGCACAGCAAGGAGCTATGCTTATCAGAGAGGTCTTGAAGGACAGTTTTATGGAAGACCAGTTCTAAGACTCTCCCCTGTGCCTCTCCACAAGAGGCCCCTGCATTCCCTGTGTGTGCCTTTCATCCCCAACTGCTCCCTTCTCCTGCCCTCCCTTCCCACGCTCACCATCCTGTAAAGCAAAAAATAAAGACATCTTTTTTTGGAAAATGTTGGAACAGAGTCTGGACACTGTGTATGAAGCAAGCAGGAGGGTTTATTAACACACAGAGCTGGTGGAGTGTCACTTTGCTTGTTAGGCTTGGTGAACACTGCCAGACAATAGGTTACAATTGATTATATAGGATGCTGATGGGCAGATGAAGTGATGGGGAGGGGGAGATCCCAGACCCCCTGGATAGGTGCTAAGCATGAGGCAAAATGAGAGCAATAATCTAAAAGGTTACATATTGTTTTCTGCCCATAGCTTACAGAATACCTTATATCTAGTAAAACAAGTACTTAAACAAACCAGACATCAGTTGTCAATTGTGTGTTAATCATAGAATCATAGGACTGGAAGGGACCTCGAGAGGTCATCGAGTCCAGCCCCCCACCCTCAAGGCAGGACCAAGCTCCGTCTACACCATCCCTGACAGATGTCTATCTAACCTGTTCTTAAATATCTCCAGAGAGGGAGATTCCACCACCTCCCTTGGCAATTTATTCCAATATTTGACCACCCTGACAGTTAGGAATTTTTTCCTAATGTCCAATCTAAACCTCCCTTGCTGCACTTTAAGCCCATTACTCCTTGTCCTGTCCTCAGAAACCAAGAGGAACAAATTTTCTCCTTCCTCCTTGTGACACCCTTTTAGATATTTGAAAACCGCTATCATGTCCCCCCTTAATCTTCTTTTTTCCAAACTAAAAAAGTGGTGTTAAGTGGTGATGTGTCTGTAAGCATCAGGATGGTATCTTTGCACGGATGTGATCCATTGGTGTTGTGCCTCAGGAATTAATCGGAAGGCAGTAAGGGTACGTGACAATTGCGCATTTGTTTCCGGCACTACTGAATGTGCTATGTCTCATCTCGCACCCACGGGGCCTTTCCCTGGAATGTGATTATCTGGGTAGTTATCTCTAGGATGACCTTCCTCTGATGGGCTAAGCAGGGTGTGTGTGGGGGGGGGTAACCTTCATGCAACTGTGCCTTTGACATATGTGTTTGTATGGGTGTTCCAGACTTGAGATTTAGAATAGGGGTTCTTAACAGAATATCATAGTTGGGGCAGCTTGTCTTCCTACTGTGTCCCACACATGCCGGGTCCTGCACTGGTGGTGTCCCACACAAAGAGAACTTCTATCCTTGCCTGCAGGAGGAGGGGGATGGGTTAGGGTTGGTGTGTGTGAGTGGCAGATGCTGCTTGCCAGAGAGATTGCTACTGGGGCATTCTCTTCCTCCTCCAGCAGGTTCCCATCCATGAAATCAGTCTCTTCCACACCACTGCACTTGACTGGGAGCAAATACTGAGTGCTGGCATGACTCTGTGCTGTGTGGTTCCATGACTCCAGACTCCTTAGTGGTAGCTTGGCATGGTAAAGTGTCCCACCACAGACGCAGGAATAAGGCAGGCCTCTCCAGGACCCTTGTGAGAAGAAACAAGGGGTTCCTGTGCAAAAGCATCATAGAGCTGAGTGCTCCAGACTAGTACTTCATGTGCAGATACATAAACAAGCTGCTGTGTGACCCCCAGCCGAGTAGGAGCCTGTCCCCAGATTGTAGATAGGGAAAGTTAGAGAATTCACCAGAAGTGCCCTCCCTGGGTTCCTCTGAAACCTCAGAGACATCCTGGCAGGGGGCACTAAAAGTGAGGAACATCCCCTGGCTGGCAGACCTGGTCGCTTGAATAGCCTCCTCTTCTTCCTCCTCCTCCTCTTCTTCAGCCTCTGCCACCCTGCCGTCCTGCAGACTAATGCCAGGCCAAGACAACAGTGGTGGAGAGGTGACTGACCCCTCCCCCCCACCCAGGAGGACATCCAGCTGCTCATAGTAGGAGCAGGTGTGCGGTGCCATCCCATAGCATCTGCTCTACTCCCTGGCCTTGTGATAGGCCTGGTGGAGCCCTTTTATTTTCATGAGGAACTGATCGAGGGTCCTGGTATGCCCTTTATCTACCAGGCTGGTGGTGATCCTGCCAGAAATGTCAACATTGTGCTTCTTGGTGCTGAGTTCCTGGAGGTTGGACTACTCTCCTCACACCCTCAATGAGGCCCAGGATCTCCATACCAGTCCAGACTGGAACTTTCCTGCCTCCCTGGGAAGTGGAGGCTGTGGGAGCAGCAGAAGTACTGGTAGCCATCGCAGGGAGCATTGGGGTAGCTCATATCTGCCCCGGGGCTTGGTCTCTCACACAGCTGGTCCTGTGGAGAAGCCCTTTTCTTCTTGCTGGGACTTTTACAGCTTTGCAGGAGGAAGAGAGAAGTTGAGACTCCTGGGCTGTGTCTAGACTGCATCCCTTTTCTGTAAAAGGGATGCAAATTAGACACATCGCAATTGCAAATGAAGCAGGGATTTAAATCCCCCCCGCTTCATTTGCATAAACATGGCTGCCGCTTTTTTCCGTCTCGGAGCTTTGCTGGAAAAAAGCGCCAGTCTAGACAGGAATCTTTCGGAAAATAATGCCTTTTCCAAAAGATCCCTTATTCCTTATTTTATTTTAAGAGGAATAAGGGATCTTTCGGAAAAGGCTTTATTTTCCGAAAGATCCCCGTCTAGACTGGTGCTTTCTTCCGGCAAAGCTCCGAGCCAGAAAAAAGCGGCAGCCATGTTTATGCAAATGAAGCAGGGGGGATTTAAATCCCCGCTTCATTTGCAATTGCGATGAGTCTAATTTGCATCCCTTTTACAGAAAAGGGATGCAGTCTAGACACAGCCCTGGTGTGGCCAGAGTGGCCACAGCCGCAGCTGCAAGGGACCTCTGAAGGTCAATTATTTTGAAATAGCAGCACCAGCATGTCCACATTACCACTATTTTGAAATAACTATTTTGGAATTAGTGTTATTCCTGACAAAAAGCAGGATTACAGATTTTGAATTATGCACATTTTGAACAATGTGGATATTCCACTTATAAATTAGACCTTGGGAGGGTTATTTCAAAATAAACTCCTAGTGTAGATCAGGCTAAGGGTATGTCTACACTACCCCACTAGTTCGAACTAGCGGGGTAATGTAGGCATACCGCACTTGCAAATGAAGCCCAGGATTTGAATTTCCCGGGCTTCATTTGCATAAGCCGGGCGCCGCCATTTTTAAATCCCGTCTGGTTTGAACTCCGTGCCGCGCGGCTACACACGGCACGAACTAGGTAGTTCGAACTAGGCTTCCTAGTTCGAACTACCGTTACTCCTCGTGGAATGAGGAGTAACGGTAGTTCGAACTAGGAAGCCTAGTTCGAACTACCTAGTTCGTGCCGCGTGTAGCCGCACGGCACGGGGTTCGAACCAGCCGGGATTTAAAAATGGCAGCGCCCGGCTTATGCAAATGAAGCCCGGGAAATTCAAATCCCGGGCTTCATTTGCAATTGCGGTATGCCTACATTACCCCGCTAGTTCGAACTAGCGGGGTAGTGTAGACATACCCTAAGTGTTTTAATATCATGGGCTGCAAAAACCTGTAGGAGACACATTACATAGCCACTTGCAGCACCAGAGCCTCAGTCTGAATAATACTGCTCTAGTGGCATTCATGAAGTGTTTGGTTCTCTTCTCTTTTCAGGGTAAAGATATGGTTTTGGAGGTATTCCTTTCCCCACCCTTTTCTCTCTCTCAATCCCCCCCCTCTCCCATCCCAGACTGGAGATGGTTGGAGAATACATGTTTTATATATAAAAAGCAAAGATATTGAACTCTGTAAGAATTGTTAGATTTCCATTCACATACACAATTGGGAATGTTTTAAGTGATTAATACACCAGGAAACTATTCAAAGCTTAGCAATATTTAGCAGCCTCAGGGTAAGTGCATTTTGATTTCTTCCTATGAAGGAAAAATGTTGTATATGTAAGAGCATTAGCTAGTGCTTCGTCAATTTATATATTTGCTACAGTGCTCACCAATTGCACTCAGAAGTCTAGCTCTCTTTGTCCTTTGGCTTTATAGATCCTTTTTAACTTTCCCCTTTTTTAATCACATAGACATGACTGCTCAGCTGCATAAATGCCTTAAAAGTAAATAGTTAAACACCTGCAGTATGTAACAATTGCAGAGAACCGTCACCATAATCATATTTTATTGTGCTTTACTCCAGTGGCTTGATAACAGCAAACTTGACTGAATATATATAATGAACAAAAGTCCAATAACATATTTTAAACTGTCCTATTTTTTAATTTATATTATAGCTCAGTGGACTTTCCCTAGTCTCACTACATAGGTGGTTAGTTTGAATACAATTTTTCCTAATAATTCCTATAATACTTATAGAAGTTCTAAATCATGTTTTGATCACCTTCTAGGTAAGTAATAGTCCTCAAAATTTCTTGTTTCTTACAGAGTGGCTACACATTGAGCTGTGGAATATAATTAATATGAACAAAATACAGTCCAGTCCAATATTATTTATTATTTGTTATTTTACTGTGTGATGTTTGGACACTGTATGCATGGTAAAACTATTGTATGTGAACTTATTCTTGGTAGCAGCAGCCACATCAACAAGAAGTGCTAAAACATAACTTATGTTAAGAGCTGAGAAAAGACAACTGAACATTTTTATTTGATCAGAATCATAATTTCCAGGATTTTCTATTCCTCTCTCAATCTGTTCCTTCAGAACCAGAAACTGGTGTTGAATGTGCACAATTATATACTTTATTTCAAATATTATTCATGGTAACATATGCCTTATGTCTATTACTATTTACCTGTAATAATTCTGCCTAAGTTCTCTGTTTACAGTCTCTTCCATCAAGGCATTAAGCTTGTGCTTAACTGTAAGCATGTGTGTACAATAGGCCCCAATCCTCCAAATGCTACAGTGAAGTTTGCTATGCTTAAAGTCAAACATTTGCCTAAGCTTTGTAGAATGAAGGCTAAGTTGTTTTGCTAGTTTAGAGACTTATTGCCAAAATCCTTTTTCTTGTTTTTTTCCTCTTTTTTTTAAGATTCTGATTTTAGGTTTAGGTTAATCTAAAAGAATATTTGATGTTAGACAAGCCCCCTAATTCAGTTTTCTTCTCTGTAAAATGGGTTTGTGATACTGACCCTTCTTTTTAAAGTGCTTTGAGATATACTGATCAAAAGCATTATACAAACAAACAAACAAACAGGTAGTAGTAGTGTTATTATTACAATATAACTGTTCCAGTCTTATTATTACAATCCCTTTCATAATTTTGGAAATCTTTTATTGCATATTTTCCCCTATGTCCTAGAAAAATAACTCACAGCCTCTCGACTTCTATTTTTAAAAGACTACAGCTAATTAATGTATTTGATTATTTTTTCTCTTTTTCTAAAGTGTACATAATTGGCCTTTTTTGTACATGAACCTAAAATTGCAATTTTTCAAAGATAAAAATGTGTGTGTGTGTGTGTGTGTGTGTGTGTGTGTGTGTGTGTGTGTGTGTGTGTGTGTTTTGGACAAAATTAAGATTGTTACTAAAATGTTGCTTACCTTCATTCATAATTGTGTTAAGTGAATCTCTTAATTAAAAATGTAAGTTTTTCATCCTTGATTTTAATTAATTAACATAGGCCCAGAATTTTTTCAACTGAAGGAAAAAAATCTTGTTGGATTGCCAACTAATTTTCTCTCTAGTTCATACAGTCTATGTTCATTATAAAGAAATATTGAAGTTCTGTTCAATACAAGACAGATGGAATAAAGCATATTTATATGGTTCTCCTTTATTTAAAAAAATGGCTGTTTAATGTTAATCGCTTATCTCTTATAGAAAATAGCCTTGCGGCGAAAAATCTGCTAAAGATTTCTAATTATTTTAGGGTGATATTTTGATCAATTTAATCTGCTCAATTCACTTCCAAAGGCTTCTTATTGTTATCTCTTCCAACAATCATTAGGACAAGTAATAAAACATATATTTGGGACATAACAAAACAATGAGTGAATGGATGTAAGATAGGTGAATGTTTCATGATCGGGTTTAATAAAACACTGACTTTTCACCCATCAGACGTCAAACCAAAATGGAATTCCTACATATGAGTATGAAATATAATAAATATGAGTGCTAGCATAAAACTAGTAGGGAGCTGAAAATTGGGGGTATATATTAGCCTTCTGCTCTTAAAGTTTTACATTCAAATTTTAGTGTGTAGATCATATATGAAAACATCTGGTGGCCTGGTTTTTTTCCCCCCCACTTAAAGCAAAACACATGAACAAAAATTCAGTGTAGAAATGCTGATGTAACCCTTCTGCCAGGTCGTGCCAGCAGCAGCCAGGGCTGGGTTCAATATCTAGGGGTCCCTTTTCATCCACCTCACACAGAACTGGCTTGAGCCCCCACCCTGTAGCCTGGGAAATTCAAACACCCCAGGAGCCTCTGAGTGGAAATGCTTCCCCACTCGCAAGCAGAGAGTATGAGTGTAGAAAAGAAACTTGTAATGAAAAATTAAGAGAACTTACATGGCATTAGCTTGGAAAAAAACCACAGAGTTCCTAACCCCCCATGAGTAACCGTCCCAGCTCAAATGGATTTAGCAATGTCCTTTGTCCCTCAGGCTCACTAGTCCAACAGTGTAAGGGTTCCATTTATTTACCCAAACTTTCTCCATACCCCACTTCAAATGCCCCACTTACAGCTCTGTCCAGTCAGTGTGGATCCTGACACATCACCCTGATGACTCCACTAATTGTGCCTGAGGCCGTTACACCTTTGTGCTGCTCCTGTGGTCTGCTTGCGCTGCCTGCCGCTGCTGCTACCAGCCGCCTGCCGGTTGTTCCTGCCAAACGCTCTGCTGGCCACCCACCTCCCCTCCTCCAGCCACCTGCCAGTTGTTCCCACCAGCCTCCTGCCACCGCTCCTACTAGCCGCCCACCTGTTATTCCCACCAGCCGCCCACTTGCTGCCTGCCACTGCTCTTGCCAGCAATCTTGCTTGCTGCATTGGGTCTGGCTCCAGGCCAAACCAGTGACTTCAGCTCTTAGTGATTTCAACTCTTTAGCCATCACCTAGGCTGGCAAAAGATTCTGCTGGACTAGCAAAAAGACTCCTGATGGAGTCTGTTTTAGGTCTATCCTTAAAACAAGGGGGAAAGAGGCAGGTTGAACCAGTCTTACAGCTCGCACCTGGTAGACATGAAGCAGGCTGGCTCACGCCCCTAGCCCCCCAAATCAGTTCACTCAGCTCTGGAAGGGGGAAGGCTTGTTCATGAGACCTCTTACAATGATGGTATCTCTCCTGCAAGCACTGGTGTCATATTTTACAGTTCCCATATTTAGGGGTAACATGATTTGTGACCTCACAACAGCCCAAATTAGTTACAGTACATCACATTCCACTCTAGCAACCAATCATCCATCAGCCCTGGCTGAATTGGATTTACATAATCATACCCCAGATTCCTTCCCCATGCCAGCATGAGCTATATTTACATATGAACAGTTACTTATCTTGCAAGGCTAAACAATTTGAGTGAGCATACCCACCCCCAAGGCTGCTAGCTGATTGCAAGCAGTAGTTCAGCCCCTGCTCACACTGAAGACATGACTGAAAAATATCTATGCAGGAGAAACCCACAGCTGTAATAGTTGTTGCAAGGTTAGAGGTAAAGACTCACATGTATGAACAAACCTGTAAGTGAAAGCTCTGTGCTTTTGCTGTGCTCAAATCAGTGATATAAATCTATCATTTACATGCTATTCCAGAAGAGAGATTCCAGAAGGGTGAAAGAGAGCAAATATAGTGCCAGTCTATCACAACAGGAATAAGAACAGCCCAAAAACTTACAGACTAGTCAGCTTAATGTCAGTATCCAAAAGAGAGCATAACAAATATTTAAGCAATCAGATTACAAACACTTAGAAGATGATAAGGTGATAAGTAACAGTCATGATGGATTTGTCAAGAACAAACTGTGTCAAACCAACCTAACAGCCTTCCTTGATAGGGTAACAAGCATTGTGGATAAGGGGGAAGTGGTAGATGTGGTATATCTTGATTTTAGTAAGGCTTTTGATATTGTCTCATAAACAAAATAGGGAAATAAAGCCTAGATGGAGCTACTAAAAGATGGATGAATAACTGGTTGCAAAACCATTCGAAGAGAGAAGTTATCAGAGCTTCACAGCAAGGTGGAAGGGCATATTAAAAGGGTTGCAAAGGAATCAGTCCCATTCAATATTTTCATCAGTGATTTAGATAATGGCATAGAGACTACACTCAAAAAAGTTTGTAAAAGATAGTTAGCTGGGAGGGGTTGTAAGTGCTTTGGAGGATAGGATTAAAATTCAAAATGATCTGGATAAATTGGATAAATAGGATGAAATCCACGTGGGACGAATGCAAAGTGCTTTTCCTAGGAAGGAAAAAACAGATTCACGCATACAAAATGGGAAATGAGTGCTTAGGTATGAGTACTGAAAAAAGGGACCTATGATTATAGTGGATCACAAGTTAAGTATGAGTCAAAAGTGTAAAACTGTTGCAAATAAAGTGAACATCATTCTGGGCTGTATTAGCAAGAGTGTAGTAAGCAAGACACAAAAATTATTTTTTTCCTCTATTCCACGCTGAGTAGGCCTCAGCTGAAGAACTGTGTCCAGTTCTGAGTGTTACATTTTAGGAAAGATGTAGATAAATTGGAGAAAACCCAGAAGAGAGAAATAAAAATAATTAAAAGTCTAGAGACATTACCTATGAGGGAAGATTGAAAACACTGAATTTGTTTATTCTGGAGATGCCTAAGAAAGGACATGACATGATAACAGTTTTCATCTATATAATAGGTTGTCACAAGGTAAGATGGTGAGGTCCCTTTTAGTCCTATACCTCTATGGTTCTCTGAGTCTATGGGTACGTCTAGACTACATGCCTCTGTCGCCAGAGGCATGTAGATTAGTCTACCCGGCACAGGAAAATGAAGCGGCGATTTAAATAATCGCCGCTTCATTTAAATTTACATGGCTGCCACGCTGAGCCGATCAGCTGTTTGTCGGCTCAGCGCGGTAGTCTGGACGTTCCACGGTCGACATCAAAGGCATTTGTCGACCTCCCAGGTATGCCTCCTGGGATGAGGCATACCTGGGAGGTTGACAAATGCCTTTGATGTCGACCGCGGAACGTCCAGACTACCGCGCTGAGCCGACAAACAGCTGATCGGCTCAGCGCTGCAGCCATGTAAATTTAAATGAAGCGGCGATTATTTGAATCGCCGCTTCATTTTCCTATGCCGGGTAGTCTAATCTACATGCCTCTGTCACCAGAGGCATGTAGTCTAGATGTACCCTCTGACTACTATATTAAAATATTTTTAAAAGAGATGTGATTTTGTCTTTAAAAACTCAAAAATATAGTATGGCAGATAAATGCAATCAAGCAAGCTTTTTTCATTTGTTTTAAAGCATCCCGTTTAAATGCATGCTCCTGATGTAGCCTTCTAAATGCTAAGACTTAAAAGAGGGATCTTTTATATGTTATGATGCAATGCTCTGAGAGGCTGTGTCTACATTGGCACCCCTTTCCGGAAAACGGTTGCTAATGTAGACTTTGGAATAGGCAAATCCGCGGGGGATTTAAATATCCCCCGCGGCATTTGCATTAACATGGCTGCCGCTTATTCAAGTAGGAATAAGAAATCCTCCGGAAAAGGCTTTATTTTCCGGAGAATAAGGTCTAGACTGGCGCTTTTCTCCGGCTTTTCCCCAAGCCGGAAAAAAGCGGCAGCCATGTTAATGCAAATGCCGCGGGGGATATTTAAATCCCCCGTGGATTTGCCTATTCCAACGTGCTACATTAGCATCCCTTTTCCGAAAGGGGTGCCAATGTAGACGTAGCCAGAGAGAATAAAGAGAACCCACTAAAAAGAAATTAGTTCTAGGCTTCCTGCACGCATTTAACTAAAATCTCAGTTATCTGAGGCATTAATACATTTGTATATATCAGAGCAGGTTCCCTGAATAGACCACAAGGTTTCAGGAAAGTGTTTCAACTGAGTCAACTTTTTAACGGGGCCTACATGAGACCTCAAGACCCAAACGCCATCTCTGGAGTCAAAAAGTCTTTCTTGTTAGCTTAGGTTCAGGAAGAAACAGGAACTCCATAATAGCCTTAAGGAGTTGGTTCACTGTTCATATGTACTGAAATGTGCATCATCCACAGGCCTGTCTTTGGAAAGTTGACTTCAGGGTTATTGACTGGAAAGTGTGAGGACTAGATTGAGAACTAATTTAAAATCTCTACAACACTAGTATAATCAAGTGGGCTAGAATGGATGGATAAGGAAGGGCAGAATTTAAGTTTGAGAATAAAGCAAGAATAATTCATAAGAGAGTATGTGTACTTGAGAGGAACAAAGTTGGCAAATGGGAAGAATGGAAATAAACTTTGGGCTGACTTTCTCAAAGTCTTAGTTAGTTGCTGAGGAATTGTCTTTCTGTGCCATACAGAAATAGCTACTCTTCTCACTTTCTTTTTGCCAGCTTTTGAGACCTGTATCAGCAAGATCTCAACCTGAAACAGAAAAAAGATAAACAATAAAACTAATACAAAAGATGATGAAAGTATATTCACAGATGGAAAAACTGAATGAATATTTTACATGGTTGATTTTGTTGGGTGAAATCAGGCCAATGAACAAAGCCAGCAATTCAAGCTGAAACCCAGACTTCCAGTGAGTGAAAAAATGAAATGCAAGACAGGATTCCTGAGAAATAAGTTTATAACTAATTCCTAATTCAGGGGCCTGTCATCCTCTTTGCCAAATGACTGTAAGGGACAAACATCTACAAATCTCTACCGAAAAGAGGACTATCTTTGTTGGAAAGTTCCCTTACTTTGCCCCTAACTTTATGATAATTCTGTGAGGAGAACAGCACTGAGGCCTGGTCTACATTAGACCAGGCAGGTCGGCTTAAGGTGTGCCATAAAACTACGCAAAATGCGTATCCGGATTCGGCTTACCTTAAGCCAAGCCACTGCAGCATCTACACTGTGAGAAGCCGACAGGAGCAGACCTTCCCATCAGCTTCCCTTACTCCTCACAGAACGAGGAGTACAGAACACTGGCAGGAGCTGCCCTGAGTGTTCAATTTGGGGGTCTACGCTAGACCTGCTAAATTGAACACTAGAACAACGACCTCCAGGGGGTCGATCTTCTCCCTAGTATAGACATTCCCTGACTTTTCTGTCTCCTATGTGGGCGTAGTATTCACTGGATGAATTTTTCCCCCAACCTAATGGAGTGGGATAGGAAGTATATATCGGGGCAGAATACAGTACACTGACTATAATTGCATTTTACAGCTAAGAGACAAACATTGTATTTGCACTATTCTTTCAATGGCAGAAGTCAGCACAGAATTCACACAAAGACGTTTGTTTTTCTTAAAAATGAATCTCTCTCCACAGGTACCTTGAGCACCAACCCCTGCCCAGAGTCTTGAAAGCAGTGATTTCAGGGGTAACCAGCCCACTAGTTACCGCACAACTGGAGTTCAATCCCTGGCTCCCATGGGTTTGAATTGCATTACTGTGTTCAGGCTGGCCCTGCCCTGCTCCCCCAGCATGGGTCCTTCCCATAGCTTGCCTTCCTCTTCCCAAATCCTGCCCCTTCCTCCCCTGTCCTGGAGTCTACTTTCTCTGATATTCCAAGAATTCCCAGAATACCAATATTTGAAATGAGCAGCAGTCTGCAGCCTGCTCCAAGTTGTGATCCTGACCAGAAAAAAAAGTCAAAAGAGAATATTTGAAGATTGTCAACATGAGTGAAAGCCAGTCACAGGCTATTCTGAGAACGGGAAAAGCATTATGGGTATACGTGACAACTTACATTTGAGCACATCTTACAACTTTTCTCCCCAAAAAAGTATAATGACATATCATGTAATCACAATAAGCCATATTCTTTGTATTTACTAAGTTATTTAAAAGAGGTAATTGTCTTGGATAACAGCAATTGAGTGTCACTGTTTATTGGTTTTTTTTATGCTGAATTTGCTTTAAATGAATGAATAAACTTATTAATTAATCTGTAAGTAATGGCAGAGTTTGTTTTATATGTCAACTAGAGGATTTGCCCGGCATTGCTTGGATCCTTAACTCAATGAGAGTATGTCTAGACTATATTGTTTTTTTTTTTAAATGCCCTTTTTTTCAAACAAACTTCACCTGTGTCCACACTGCAATCGCGTTCTTTCGAAATGAAATCAAAAGAATGCAGGGTTTTTTTGGACATTGGTAAATCTCAAATTACAAGGAAGAATGCCTTTTTCTAAAGAGCGCTTTCAAAAAAAAGGTGTGTGTGTGGATGCAGAACATGGATATTTTTCGAAAGAAGAGGCAATCGAAAAAGAGCAGGTGTCCTGGTTGCAATTCTGTGAATAGCAATCAGGGCTTTCTTTCGAGAAAGCATCCATGCAGTCTAGACACTCTCTTTCAAAAAAGCAGATACCTTTTTTGATCCAGTTTTGAGGTGTGGATGCTCTTTTTCGAAAGAGCTCTTTTGAAAAAGCTTCTTTTGAAAGAAGCTTGCAGTCTAGACGTACCCTGAATGTTTATATTTGGGGAAATAAAAAGAAAATGTACATGCTTCATTTAAATCAGTGATCTGGGGTAGGACTGGAGAAGAGGAGTTCAGTATACAGGCAGCCCCAATGAGGCTACGTCTAGACTACATGCTTCTTTCAAAAGAGGCTTTTTCGAAAGAATCTTTTGAAAAAGACTCTTTCGAAAGAGAGCATCTAGACTGCAACCACTTCTTTCGAAAAAGCGAGCCGCTTTTTCGAAAGAGAGCACCCAGGCAGTCTGGATGCTCTCTTTCAAAAGAGCACTTTCAAAAAAAGGCGTTCTTCCTCGTAAAATGAGGTTTACCGCGGTCGAAAAAAACACCGCGTTCTTTCGATTTAATTTTAAAAGAACACAGTGGCAGTCTAGATGCAGGGGAAGTTTTTTCAAAAAAAGGTCGCTTTTTTCTAAAAAACCCTGTAGTCTACACATACCCTGAGAGGACAACCCCAGCCCTCTCTCACAGCAGCAGCTTGGGGCAAGGTGAGAAGTACCTCTCCATGGCAACTGCAGCTCCATTGGGCACAGCTATGGGAGGGATCCATGTCCACTGGCCAGGGCAGATCCAGATTTCACTGGGTGGGGACCACAGAAGGACCACCTGTCCCCCAGTAGTAGCAACTCTGGGGCATCGCAGGGTTGGGTACTATGTCTGGAGAGGAGGCACCCCTTCCTCTGGCTCTGCCATGGAACAGAAGTTCATTGGGAGTGGTGAGTGCTGGCCCCTTCTCCGGCCCCAGCACAGAGTTGCCAAGTTGGGGGGGAGAGGTACAGCCCCCAGCCAACTCAGCACAGAGCTGATGTGGCAGCTCTGTGCTGAAGCCAGAAGGCAGAGGTGGCACTCTGAGTGCTCACACTGAACCTCTGCCCTCTCTGAGCTCTGATCCCACTTTCAACATGCACTCAGTTATGTCAATTTTGAGGACTGTACTTGATTTGGCCATAGTCATAGTTCACCTAGGGCACCAAACTCCCAGGGCTGGCCCATGGGTTTTGGTGGCCTAGGTGAACTATGATTGTGACATCCTCCATTCAATATAGAGAAATATGAGAAGTCTAGAAAGAAAATTTGCCTTTATTTACTTGCCATTTACTAGGTATTTGAAATGAACAATATGAAAATAAAAATAAATATTTGTCTGATTTTTTTCTACTTTTCATTAAGCCTAACAGAATTATACTGTATAGGTTAAATTGCCCAGTATCTAACAAGTCCATGTTTTAACCATTTTGTGTGGCGTAAACCGTTTCAAGTTGCAATTGTCTTCCTTCCAAAGGGACTGATTTTGAGGAAGCTATGAAAATCCTTATTCCTTGATACTGAATGAAGTCTCTTTGTGAGTTATAGCCCTTTTACACTGGGCCATCGATTTGTGTAAACATTTAGAACTTTGCTTTTCATGCTTTTGCTTTCTAAAGTTGTGTAATAAATTGGAACAAAGCTTTGAAGCTATTTCATGTTCTGTCAAGATAGTAGTGAGTCCAACAAGTCTCTTTTTTAGCATGGAAGAAAAGAGGTATGTCTTTATCAATTTTAACTTTAAAAAGCCATGCTTCCCACTAGCAATTTCTTTTATCATTCCATGTTCACTTAAAAACTATTTAAAAAATTAAACTGAAGGCAACATTTTTGTTATTATCAAGTATTATTGTAATTAGAACAGAAAGGAATGTAAGTCCAACACAATACAAATTCTTCATGAGCACAGCATCTTTGGGATTGTAGCTCGTAACATGGCAGAACTGCTGTTGCGGGTTGTTGACCATCCTTCATTAAGTGATGAGCAATACTGACTCACCTATATGACTGGTCAACTCCAGGCTACTGAGAATGAGTGAACTGCTAGACTTTGTCCCCAGGTAGCAAGCCCAGGCAGCACCCTTTTGAAACTATGCTGTGACACATTTTAATTGTATATACATACAGAGCCATGCTCCACAGTGTGAAATAAATAATATAACTCCACTTCTGACATGGCAATGATGCAGTTTTACAAATACACTATTTGATACTTTTGTTTATAAGAGAGACTACATTAATATATTTTGAATTGAGAAAAAGACTCATATAGTTCACTGATACGGTCAGGCTGGTCCTGCAAGAGGCCACATTGGGGAGGGGGTAGAATGTAGTAGGTGCAAAAGAAATGAGAAGGGAGCTTTGTCTCCTCGAGCCAAGGGGTCACCCACAACCCATGTTGCAGTGAAACATAAAGCTAGAATCACCCTGATGGATGTAACCCTCTTGCTTTGGGGGAAGACAAAAGCCTCTGTGAGCCAGAGCATGTGGACATTTTTGTCTCCTAAATAAGAAAATCTTTCAAGGAAATGAACATGGAAAAAGAGGACGATGGGACTCTGGAGAGAGGCATATGTTCTGTTCTATATTCTGCTTTGCACGTGACTCTCTTTAGTGATGCATAAAGTGGGTCCAAATATTTTGACATTTAGACAGAAAATTTCACTGTTTTTAACCGAATTCTAGTGATCAGAAAGAAGAGTTGGAAGAAAAGTAATTACAGATGTTCAATTTGAACATTTTCTATGTGCTTTATTGCATTAGCCTTTTAGGGGAAAAAAAGGGAAAGAGGAAAATTGAAAAACATCATTTACCTAGCAACATGATAATTTACAATATAACATACATTTTTGGCTAAAGCAATGATATCAGTAAAAGGGTAACAGTTCCCAAAATATTATCTTATAAACTGAGACAATAGAGCACCATGATTACAATAAAAAATAAGGGCTGGTAAGTACAAAATTTAAAAAATTATGTAAGGATTGTGAAAACTAAAGACATGAAGACTGGAGAAAAAAATTGCAAATGGCAATTATCTTGCTTTTTCTGGGAACTAAGAGGATGATGTGTTGGTACAGAAGAGTTCATGATGTAATTAAACAGAAATCTATAGATAAGCTGCTGGGCCTGGAGGCCCATGCAAATATTAAAAAGCTCTACCAAAGGATTTGCCCCTGCCCCCCAAAGCTTACCAATTTATTTAAGTTTGCTAGAGCCCTGTCAGATTTCAAAATCAATGGGTGAAACCATATTTAATTGATTGTGAAACCCATGAAAGAAAAATTGACTGTGCTTCTTTATCTATTAAACATTTATGTCAAGATACTTATAAAGAGACTTGCAAAAAGCCTAGATAGACTTTCTGCTTCCATGATTATTTCAGATTAGACAGTCATTTCCTCCCACAGAGTAGAACAAAAGTACTATAGAGACATATTGAACCATGGTGCCATTCCCCGACTGCTGCTGCTCTATATCATAATGGATCTGTTCCCTGGATTCCATGGATTTCCCTGGCACATGCTGATTCTCAGAGTGTGGTCTGGACAAGGATGGGTCCTTATATGGGTATTCCGAGTGTCACATATATTCAATGACAAAAGCGCAGTTGAGGAATTGCGTATACAATTGCATATATAGTCAGAGGTACAGAAATTTGTTTCACTTACCTAAATTCAGCAGTATGTTTTCAATTCACATTTTATGTTCTAAAGAGAAAGGCAAAAGAATATAGAAGTTAATCATACTACAGGTAGAAATCAAGCATTCAGTGTACTGCAGTGTTCACAAAATACTCAACTGAGCTTTCTTTAGGGTTGTTCAGTCCTAGTTCTGCAGTTTTGGAATTTCTAAGCACCAGAGCTGGTACAGTTTCCTGGTATGCTAGGAGACCAGAAGTAGTTCATAAGCCCTCATTTACCTTATTGTGCTGTGCCTCAATGACCCAATTTAGCCATAGAGTTCCCAACAGAATTTTGGATTGTCAGCTGGATGAACTCAGATATCTGAACAATATTCTAATGTAGCTCTCATTTAGAAGGATCCATTTCTTGATTTGTGTGTCAAAATCAAGCTATAAAAATGTCTTCTCCAGAAAACTCCCCATTTTTTGTACTGCTATCTGATTGACAGCCTAAATATTCAGCATTTTAAAGAATGCAGTTGGACAGAAAATGCCATCTGCATTTGAACATATGCATTTAAACATATTCATGTAGGCTTATTTTTTCCCAAAAAAGCAATGAGACTTGTCCAGCCTTCACATATTCAGGTAGCTAAATCCTGGTTTCTGTAAGTGAATGAGAATTTTTTGGCCCTAGAATCCCATTAATAATAATGGGCATTACGCATGTCAATCTGCAGGAGGAAAGATTCATTAATGGGTCTGTACCTGACTCTCACATGTTATTTACTAACAAAACAATAATATTTTTCTCAACAACTTCCGCTTCATTGGGTACATATGTTTTTGACTTAAAACTACTAAGCAGATTTAACTCAACAGCGTATGGTGTGATGTGTATTTATTGTTTTAAAGGGAATCTATATAAACAGATTTTTACTAGCATATGCTAATCATAAAGCATATTTTATCCTATCCTTTTCAGCTCATTTCCATCTCTTATATTTATTTCCAGATATTAATTTATTTTTGTTCTCCATTGGAGAAACTCCTTACTAGAGGATCTCTATTTTTGGAAGGTAAGGGAGGAAGTGGCTGCAAGAACAGCTGGCATGTATAGAATTGGAGCAGTTGTTTTCTCCCTCATTCCAATCCTGTTTTGTGATTGCAGCAAAATGACAGCTGTGCCAATGAACTAAACTGTCCCTATTTTCAGGATATGCTGAACTCATAATTCAGGCCTAATGAATGCGTCATTGAAATCAAACAGCTTGTTTAGATTGCTCCTTCCGCTATTACGGAAGGACTGACTGCAAAAATGATATGGCTTTAATTAACAAAAAATAGCTATCATGGTAAGGGCAAGGAATTGAAGGCAGGATGGGGTCTGACAAATGGAAGAGTGGACTGCAGAATGCTTTGAAAGCAAACCAGATTCAAACACCCCCACCATCAGCTTCTTTTTTAAGATGCATTATATTTGATGTTAGCTGAAATAGCGCGTTGATTTATTTATTTATTTATTGCAGAAGCATTTGAGCTCATACTGCATGGTAGATTAATACTTTATATTATCTAGGATAGCAGAGACAGCACTATTCTTGAATAGATGAGGAATTGGATGACAGATGGTAAATTGTAATGGCAAGGGTAGAAAAGCAGCAGAAGAGTATAGGTCAGTATCTGAGCATATATAACTTGAACTTTATATCAAAACAGCTTAAAAGAAAGAACCCCTAAACAACTAACATGTTATTGCAGATTCAGATGATGAAAAATAATACAAAAATGAAGAGTCAATTTTTGAAAGAACTCTATGAGCTAGTGATCAATGAGTGAATAATGGCCCTTTTGTTTCATTTTAAACAAACAGAAAGTTCTCCTGTCTAGGGCAGAGTCATAAGGATTCTCAATCAGGGGATCATGAACAAATATGGGGGATTGCAAATATACTCCCTTTTTTATGGCTAGATGGGAGTAGAGGATGTAGGTCCCAAAATTATGAGAGGGGAAATGTACTTTTTTTTCTATTGTAACACAGTCACAGTAAGGAAAGATGAAAAGCATTGTCATGGAGCATGTACTTTGTGCCCCTCTTTAGTTTTCCAAGAACACATAATTTAGCCAGAAAACCTGATGCACTGTACTCATTACCTCATGATGGCAAAGGCTAGCATAATTGGTACTATTAGACTCTCAGAAGGGATTTGGCTAAGAGGAAGCCAACATGAACCAGCCACAAGAACACACCCTGTGATGGACTTTCTGCCACAAAGGGCCCCATGGCCTAAGTTATGCCAGCAGAAGCAAAAAGTGAAAGAAATGCTCAGTGGCTTTTCAAGTAAAGTAACTAATTTTTTGTTTGTAATTGTCAGAGGTAGAGGCAAGCAATGTGCAGCAAAACAATGGGGTGTGCATTGAGGTGGATATGGAAGACAGAGCAGACTAATTTATTTGAATATAAATAGGTTGAGGAGATTTGGAGAGAGAAAGGCTGGATTCTTATCTATTTGCTTTGTCGAGTATGAGACAGAAAAGGCCGGATAAAGGGACCATTAGGAACACAAATGGAATTTTACAGATGGTGTCATCAATATGCTGCTGACCTGGTATACTTTATTATATGTTCATGTGACAAGTATGGCTGACCTACACAAGGTAATCATGACAGGGGAACAGCAGGAAGAACATTCACATTAACCAATAAGAGACAAACCATGGTATGATGTTTAGTATTCACTTCCATTGGCTGGGTCTGCACAGTCTATGAGTCTACACCTGTGTATTGAAGGACAAATAGCTATAAGTAGCCTCTTTTTTAAAAAAAACTTCCAAATGTTTCTACTTGTTTATTTCATTTATCTGGTATGGGAGTAAGTCTGCAAAGAGCACAGTGATGGCATCATGGCTGCAGCATCAGCCCCTTTTATAAAACATATTCAGTTTTCCTGGACTCTCAGGGTGCGTCTATACAGCACCCTAAAGTTGAAATAAGATATGCAATTTGTGCTATGCAAATTGTGCATCTTATTTCAATTCTATTTTGAAATAGCTTATTTTGAAATTTGCCACTTCTACACAGCACCAAATTTTGAAATAACGCACTATTTTGAGACATCGTTTAACCCTCGTGGAACGAGAGTTGCAGGGATGCCAAAATAGCATGCCCATTATTTCAAAAAATATTTTGAAATAATGGGCGACTTGTTAAGACGCGGGGTAGCTATTTCAGGATACCTCTGGAGGTATCCCGAAATAGCTGTGCAGTGTAGACGTACCCTCAGTGACTTGAACTACGTACCTCAGGCAGAAGAAAGCTAGGTCCATCTGGTCCAAGCATCGGAAAAACACAAAGGTGGCTTATATCCTGTGCTTATTGGCTGAAATCAGAGACCTTGCCCTCAAGGTCATCAATATGGAGGTCATCAAAACACATTATGCTGGTGTGAGAAATACGTTGTTAAAACCAGTGAAGGGTGAAACTCCCTAGATTTGTGGGTTCATTTTGGGGAAGTAATTGTGATGATTTTTCCATTAGATTCAGGCCTGTGGTTTCTAGTCATTTCATGAGAGCTGGCACGGTTTTTGGCATTGCTGAGGACAGAGAGATATCTATTTTTTGAAACTTCAGGGAGGATTCAGGTTTAGTTTTGTGGAGTTTCAGACTAAGCACTATTTTCAAACTTTTTATCTCAAACTAAGTGGTTTTCAAACTTTTTATCTCAAGACCCAGTTGAAGAAAATCGTTGATTCCCATGACTCAACATAATTTGACTGAAGTGTGGACTCTGGGATGGGGCTGAAGAGGAGAGCTTTGGAGTATATGAGGGGGCTCTGGCTTTCGGGGGTGAGGCCTGGGATAGGAGGGGATTACCTTGATCAGCTCCCAGTCAGCGGTGAAGTGGGGATACTAAGGCAGGCTTCCTGCCTCTCCTGGCAGCCCAGACCATGCTGTGAGCCAGAAGCAGCCAGCAGCAAGTTTCCAGCCAATGGGGTTGCAGAGCTAGTGCACAGGGCAGAGGCAGTGCATGGAACCCTGTGCGCTCCCTCCTCCCCCCTCCCCCAGAAGCCAGTCCTATTGCGGTATGCCTTAGCACCCTCACTGGTCACCTGAGCACCCTGCAGCAATGAGACCCAGTGCCTGACATCCACGATCCAGTACTAGGTCATGAACCATAGTTTGAAAACCACTGTTTTAAGGGAACAGTGCTGCCCTGTGCTAAACCTGGTAATCAGGAGATAGTCATAAACCTGCCTCCCAATTTTTCTGGTGTTACTTGATTTTAAAGGCCCATCATAATTACATTTATTTCTGAATTACACTAAAGAAATGCACATTTTCCAATATATAAACCATATGATTGATCCAAAATGACAGAAACATGTGATTGGTTCTAGTTCATTTCTTGTCTGTACCTCTGTCTTCTGTGTTTGATGTGAGTTTGTTTTCTGCATCCTGTTTCTCAGTCTTAGATATATGAAATGCTGATGTGTCCCTTTGAATGGGTTTTAAAGCAGCAGATGAAAAAAAGTACTTTAGGAAGGCTTTTAGACTTCAAGAAAGTATGAATCACAAGCTTGAAAGAGGAGGAGCAGGTCAAAGCAATTATAAAAGAAAATTCAAAGTAATGTGAGAAACTTCTGAAAGAAGTCAAGAAATGTAACGCTGATATAACTGTCAGTCTTTTCTTTTTCTGCCACATTGATTATGTCCCCCACCCAAATTACAGAGCCAGAATGTTATAACCTTGTGTGAGATTTTCTTCTCTTGAATCTCAAACACATGTGTGCGCACACGCACACACACACACACACACACACACATTACTTTTGCTATAATTGTTATAGTAAGTTTCTTCTCAGCAGGGCTGGTAATTTTTTGGATATGTGACCTGAATAGTTTTCACATAGCACATGCAATATTTATATAAGGTGTTTATCACTTGAATTTTTTTCTACTTCACATATCATATCCATCTGGAAACCTTTGAGGCAGTATCACAAAGCAATAGCCTAGTCTTTTCTTCTGCATTATATTTTTCAAATTACAAATGGAGCTGTCCTCTTAAATCTACCCATGACATGAAACAAAATCTACACCTATTTCACTTAAATTCTTTAGTCTGAAAGTTAACACGTGGAGCAGCTGAAGACCTCTGTGGAAGTGATTTAGTTAAGGAAGAGGATTAAATCATACCAATTGCATATTAAAAGTGTAAATATGCCACCACATAAACTCAGTCACACTGTCATGTCAACTTTCAGTAGACACTGAAATAAGAGTCATTTATTTTGCTTCATTTCTGGTCACTCATAAGTTGTGCACAAGATTTCTTTCCCCCTGCAATCCCACATTATGCAGTCTTGGTTTTTTAAATCCAATCTGTCCGTGTCAGAAGCGCAGCAGTAAGTCTGCTTCTCTGTTTGAGGGAAATTGTTTTCTACTAACTGATGACCTCAGCTTAGCAGTTTCTTTTCTAGAACATCAAAGCTCACAGCCAGATTTGCTGCAGCAAGTGCACTTTTGAGTGGCTTTATGACATATAAAGACCCTCTTTGGCATTCATACTGTGCTTCTCTATTGTTTACAAGCGAGCAGTGAATTATTTATGGAAGTTGCAGGAGCTATGACTCTCTTTTTTACCCAAAAGCTGCATTTTATCTTGTGGTAAGATTTTATGTGAAAGCTATTTTGGGGGGTTTATGTCCTTTTTGCATTTATTTGACAGGTTTTACGGTACCAATCCCATGTTTCCATTTTTATTACCGTTAAAGCCCATCTCTGAAAATTATTACTAACTACAGCATAGATTTTGCCACGCTGATATTTTTCTTGCAGTTCCTGTTGTGAAATGATTTCAGACAAGATTACAGTGAATAAACTAATATAAATAATATTATTGAAGAAGGTTCCATTTTGCTGGTCCAAAATAAAGCAGTAGGTCATTGATTCTCTTCCATGGTGTGCTATGTAAATGGCAAAGCATGGCTGAGTGAAATGATGTTTGAGAGTGCTTATATTAATTATTGATTACATTAACCACTAGTTGCATTGAGATAAAATTGAACTACTCATAGCGTCTATTTTAAAAGTTGTTGATCAAATGCTCTTCCCTTCTACTTTCTTTCTTTATATATATATATGTATATACACACACACACAAATTTAGTCAAGCTTACCCTTGTCCAACTGTCTACTTCATCCCTGCAAGACCAAATTGAAATATTATTATTGTTGTTTTGTTAATTTTGCAATTGAATTCATTGCCATACTCTTAAGTTGATTCAAATTAGATTTCTTTCCATAACCATTGAAACAAACTGTGAGAAAGCAGTTTGCAGATGTGGAAGATTTCTCTCTATGTAAGCTGCATGTGGCTAAGAATGGGATTTTCATAGGTTCTGCTTCCCATGACTCATTATTTATTTTATTGTAATAGCATCTAAAGGCCTCAGTGAGGGCCCCATTATGCTAAGCACTGAACACACCTATTAAGTAGTTGATTAGAGCCCAGGAATCAAAAAAATTAGATTCAGATTGCCATGGTATAGGAATGTTTGGCTCTGGGAGTCTCATGGAGTTTGGTTGTTTCTAGTAAGAAGTATATTAATGTGTGGTTTATTTCCTATTTGTGGGTTGCTTTTATAAGTCTGTTATGAAAAGATTGTCTTCATGAGGCTCTTTTCCATCCCAAGCCATCATCATACAAAGTTTGTGCCCCCCACCCCAGACAATGTGAATGCTCCAGACTTCCTTGCCTCCCAGTCCCAATCTTTGAGTTTATGGTGGGCATCCCCACAGCCTTATACACCCAGACACCTGGAATTTGTGCATTGTGAGTCTGTAAGCTGGGGATACTGGACTGGCTATTGCTGTACGGGCAATATTCCATACTGGGGTGGAATGATTCCCAAACACCTGTTTCCTCTTACTCGCACTGGGATCTATGTCTATTTGCCAAAAGAACAGTTTTTTTACTAAGATGCTAGATAACTAATATTGCTATAGTCACAGCCACACCTGGGTCCACAGTGTTCAGTTTTTATGGCTGACTGGTGATGTAACTCATCTGTCACAACTCTAGCTGTTTTCAGCCATGTTCAGTCTTTTAAATTGTAATGTTATCCCAGTTTGGTGTGGATTCCCCTGAGGTGAATGTTATGATCAAGCATTGGCTCACAGCAGTGGCTGCTTATGACAAACTTATTTGGGGAATGTAATAGCTGATATTTGAACATTTCAAGTGAGATTTTCAGAGGGGTCCCACATTGACCTACCTCAGCCTCCATTACTGTGCCATTGAATTCAGGGAAAGCAGGGCTGGGCCGGCATTGAACATTTTTTAAAATCTTATCCTTTGTGTGTTCTGTGCAAAGGTCCATCTAAGCTACATGACAGCATGACCCCGCAGCTACTTAATTGCCCTGCCCAAGGGCTTAAGGCTGCCACGCATGGAGCTGCCTGGCTGGGGAAGGGACACTTCTCCCTAAGGTACAGCAGAAGCTCCTTGCTGAGGACAAAACAGCTAGTCTCTCTCAGCCAGTAGGGAGGGGACACAATGATAATGTTTCACATCAATGACATACCTATAGTGGTTAGGCCCTGCCTGAAGACTTGTTATGGCAATCCAGATACTGTAGTGGGGGACAGGAGATGGGCCCAACCTACTCTGATCTTCTCCCTGACATGGACCCACATGAGAGACAGGGCACAGATCTGGGACCACTGCTCATTATGCTGATTATAATCACGTACTTGTTACCTTTTTATCCTGGCATCTGTCCTAGCAACCTGTTGTCACTCAATTTATACTTAGCATGTAAGCTCTTTTGGGCACCGACAATTTGTATGTGTGTGTGCTAAGCACAATGGGACTCTATCTTCTAGATGCTAGTTGAAGAGAAATAATAAATAATAACCAATATCACCACACTTGTGAGGTGGTGCTAGGCATTGCAGCTGTGAATTAGCCTCAGTGCACTTGTTCCTTAGGCTAGGCTACCAATCCCAGGTTAATTTTCTTCTAACCACACAGGTACATTAAGTGGAATTTAGTCTTGATCTTAGTAACTGAGCATGAAATTTACTAAAGATCTTGTACCTCCCTCTACACCCAGGTTGCTCCACTTAGTCAACCACCACAGACTGAAATTTTATCATTAAACGACCTGTTCCTTATAATCAAATTGTCTCATGATTATTAATGTCTTACTAGCAATCTAAAGCCCTCTTTCAAATGGGAGCTTGTCTCTTAAAAGCTGCAAAATTTCTTGGCATCCTAGAAACAATGGGTTAGATTTAGTCTGTGGCTTCAAGACACACTTTGGTCTGAAGTACATCTGGAAAGTTAGATGTGCTAAAAAGCCTGTCAAGGCATAAGACAAAGATGTGAGCAGAGGGTTCCAAAAGGAAAAAGACTTAACACTTGACTATGCAGCTCTTCTACACATAGAACTCCCATTGACAGCAATCAGAGTTGTGTCTGAGCTACAGTACAAGGTCTGATCATTTCAAATTTAAAAGCTCCTTCATGACATAGAACATGATTTAAAAAATTATTCCCATTCAAAGGACATTAGGAATAGAATAGCTGGTGAATCCAATTATGTGCTTCCTAATGGACCAGTCCATTGTCTAGTGTTAGCCTTATTTATATTTTGTTAGAAAAGTAATTGACCAAATATATGCCTTGTGTGACACATAATTTTGATCAACAATACTCTTGCATTCCTAGCCAAATAAGGCACAATTCTCAAGCTTATCTTTTCAGATAGCTCCCACTGAATCTAGTTGTAGAATCAAGTCCTAACTTTTTTGCTGCAACTCCAAGCTATTGTTTTGATTGAGATGTTCTGTATTGCTTTAACTTTCCAGTTACAGTCTTCACTTCATACAAGAAAAAGGCATATGGATTATTTATCCTCAGTTCCTTAAATTCAACAGACAGATTTCTCGCAGCTGGTCAATTACCTATGTCGTGCTTGCCCTTTCATAGTAATCCCTCTCTTGTACACAAGTCCCTTATGATGTGTCACTTAAGCATTAAAAACAATATGCAGTCACTTCAGAATCAAGATGAGATGCATAACCTTTGTTTGAATGACAGATGACTGGAGCTTACTTGTGTTTTGCTTCTCCAGAGTAAATATCCACAAAATTAATATTTTGTAATTGTCTTTATAAGAATTTTAAAATAGAGCAATTTTATTCTTATGAGATTTTTTAAATTACTATAAAAGATTACACTGATAAAATTAGACATAAAAAATGTATGTTCAATAGAGATATGCCATGGGCGAATCAGATGTCCTAGAATTCTTCTTTAAAAAATGGGTTTGATGTTTGAACAGTGGAATAAAAGAAATAAATAAAAAGGATCTTGTCCTATTATGCTCACAGATGACATCTCCATTTCAGCAAATACAGGCTTATGATTTTATGATGTTTTTACAGTTACTGCACTAAAATTTAAGGCCACCCTGAGTCCCCAACATTATTTCTTCGTTAGTAGTTTTGCTTTTTTCCTTACATGTCACCCTATCAAACCAGTATAGAAACATTTGCATGGGCTCGTTTCATAATGTGCCTCTATTTATGTTTTGGGGTTTTGAATTAGCTCCAATAAAGCGGATCTACTAAATTGCAGAGGTCTCAGAATAATTCCTCCTGGAGATCTGGAGAATCACATTCCAGAAAGCTTGAACTATCTTTTTAGATAGTTCAGTATGTGGTGCCCCAAGTCATTCTAGTATTTCTTTCATTGTTTGCTTCTGCTGGCATATCCAGGGCCAACGATGTTTTCAATTGTGCAAGATGCACTTCATGTAGCCTACGCTTCTAGGCTCTGTTCTGAGCCCCAACTTCAATTTACCCTCCTCCTCTCCAGAGAATCCAGGTAAGGCAATGCTCCAACTCCAGCCATGGGGGTTAATCCCTTAGGGCAGAGGTGGGGAACCTCAGACCAGGGGGCCTGATGGGGCCTGCCCCTGAGGCTCAAGGCCCCCTTCAACATTGGGGAGCCCATGCTGGTTCTCCAGTCCCCCTGCTGTGTCCCCGGGGGCTACCGTGCAAAAACTCTACTACGCTGGGCCCCCCTACGCTCTGGTGTGCAAGGGGAATATGGAGAGTCTTTCTCCTTCTCAGTCGGGAGCCACAGTGAGGGGATAATTTTTCCACTTCTCATTTGTATGCAGCCCCTGACTGATTTTTCTCTGGGTCAATAGCCCCCAACGCAAAGAAGATTCCTTCCCTTCCCCTCCCCCACCTGAGGGCACATCTACACAGCAGTGTTATTTTGAAAAAGCAAAATGAGCAACCACACCACAAGCCCATTATTTTGAAATCATTCGGTAACCCCCATATCACAAGGAATAATGCCTATTTCAAAATAGGGTGCGTGTAGACAGGGCATCTGTGATTATTTCAAAATAAGTGGCCTCCAGGCCACTCTGTTGACACTCACCAGAACTCTATATTTCCCCTTAAAGCTGCAGCCACAGAGGAAAGGGCTTATGGCACAATTCAGGCCCTGCCAGCCCTGTGCCACGCAGCAGTGCCTTGTCTGCTCTGCCCTCCCTTCTGCCATGGCAGACCCTACTGTATCATCTGAAGCACCCCTGGCTGCCAGCTCAGCTGCACCCAGGCTCCTGCACAGGTACAAAAGAGGAGGGCACCATCCTGGTCTGGTGCGGGGATCCTGGATCTCACTGAAGCCTGGGGAGAGGAGGAAAACCTCCAGGATCTCCACACCAGACACAGGAATGCAGACATTTATGGCTGTTATGGCCAACAGCCTGGGCCAGAAGGGCCACAGCTGCACCCAAGAGCAGGTGCAGGTGAAGGTAGCTCAGGCAGGTCTATACCAAGGTCAGGGAGTGCAGCACCCCACTCCTGCCCGTATCTTGAGCACCTCCACTGCATCCTGGGAGTCCCTTCCCCTCTTTGTTGTGGACTCAGAACAGGAGACGCCTGTTGTGGGAGGATGTGGATGTAGACGAGGAGGAGGAGGTGCAGGAGGAAGAAGGTTAGGAGTGCAGTACCGATACCATGCCCACTAGCCAGGAGGTCACCCTGTCCCTAGAGCCAATACCCACCCGAGGATGTCAGCCAGGGATCAGACGAAGCCAGAGAAGGACCATCAGGTGAATTCCATAACTTTCCCTAGACACATGGGGCGGGGAGAGGCAAGGGGATGGCAAGGGGCTGCATGGTCCTCACCCGGTGTTCTTGGCCTGAGGATCACACAGCAGCCTGTGCATGTGAGTGCACATGAACAACCAGTCTAGAGCAGACAGCAGCAATGAGGTTGCCACACAGAAACCTTGTGCTTGTGCTCAGAGGCTTCCTGCATAGCCCTGTCTTACTCCTGACCCCAAAATGGGACACCTTCCCACCACAAGCCACCACTGAGGAGGATGGGGCCAGGGACACACACGCAGCAGTGGGACCACCCGAGGCAGGTGCCAGTCTCAGCCCCAGCCCTGGCATCTCCTCCCCCCTCTTGCCCTTTCCACCTCCCTCCTTCCCACTCCCAGTTTCTTTCCCCAGTTACATTTACCCCAAATAAAAAAACAGAGTTTATTGTTCCAAAACAAAGGTCTTGTTTACCTTATCAGCAGGGGAAGGAGAGGAAGGGGGAAGAAAGGGCACAGTAAGGGAGGGATGTGGGAGGAAAGGCACAGCGGGGCAATTCACAGGCTCCTTGCGGGGAGGCCTAGGAGAGAATGTCACAGCTGTCCTTGTCTGAAAATCTCCTTTAGGGCCTCCCATGTGTGGCTGTTCAAAGACCCTGGCCAACCACGCAGTCTCTGGCCCCCACCCTGGCTGAAACTTCTACCACTTTTTTTACACAGGTTGTGCAGGACACAGCAGGCTGACCCTTCCTGAAGGACATTCCGCTCGCCAAGGTCCAGGAAGGTAAGGAGACAATAGAACCTCCCTTTAAGATGGCCACAACCATAGACTCATAGAATCATAGAACACTAGGACTGGAAGGGACCTTGAGAGGTCATCGAGTCCAGTCCCCTGCCCTCACGGGAGGACCGAGTACTGTCTAGACCAGTGTTTCTCAACCAGTGGTGCAAGTACCCTTAGGGGTGCATGAGAGAAGTCTAGGGGGGTACATCAACACTACTAAAATATGAAGAAAACTGAATTTTTGTTTAAAGTTTTACAGCACTTTGTTATTTTTGTGCTTTTTACACCCAAAAATTTCATCTCCCGCACAGCTATGATTAAGTTGTTTAAACAAATGTGTTGCAACAGTAGAAAAAAATTTCGTGTGTCTGAAAACTGTAGATACTGGGGGGTACTTACCATTTTTTTAAAAAAGGGTACTTTAAAAAACAAGATTGAGAAACACTGGTCTAGACCATCCCTGATAGATGTCTGCTCTTAAATATCTCCAGAGATGGAGATTCCACAACCTCCCTAGGCAACTTATTCCAGTGTTTAACCACCCTGACAGTTAGGAAGTTTTTCCTAACATCCAACCTAAACCTCCTTTGCTGCAGTTTAAGCCCATTGATTCTTGTCCTATCCTCAGAGACTAAGGAGAACAATTTCTTTCCCTCTTCTTTGTGACACCCTTTTAGATACCTGAAAACGAAAACTGCTATCATGTCCCCTCTCAGTCTTCTCTTTTCCAAACTAAACGAGCACAATTCTTTCAGTCTTCCTTCATAGTTCATGTTCTCTAGACCTTTAATCATTCTTGTTGCTCATCTCTGGACCTTCTCCAATTTCTCCACATCTTTCTTGAAATTTGGTGTCCAAAATTGGACACAATACTCCAATTGAGGCCTAAGCAGCACAGAGTAAAGTGGAAGAATGACTTCTCGTGTCTTGCTCACAACACTCCTGTTAATGCATCCCAGAATCATGCTGGCTTTTTTTTCAACAGCGTCACACTGTTGACTCATATTTAGCTTATGGTCCACTATGACCCCTAGATCCCTTTCTGCATTACTCCTTCCTAGGCAGTCATTTCCCATTCTGTACGTGTGAAACTCATTGTCCCTTCCTAAGTGGAGTATTTTGTATTTGTCCTTATTAAACTTCGGTCAGGGAAAAAATGCCAGCGTGCATCTTCTGGAAGAGGCTGGAATTTCAGATGTGGGGATCCTGAAGCACCCATAGAAAATTACCCCTTGTGATAGATATAATCTGAGGCCCGGTAGTCAAGGGCCAAGATGGGGATGTAGGTGCTGTCACTGGCCCCTCTGCAGTTGGGGAAGCCCATGACAGCAAAGTCAGCAACAATGGGGTCCATGTCGCCCATGGCTGGAAATGCTGCGGTGTCTGCAAGGGCAACCAGAGCAGGCAGTGAAAAGGCTTTGCTGTCCTTCATGGAGGTAGGCAAAGATGAAGAGCCTGAGACATGACTATACAGGGGGGTCCCTTTAAGATCGAGCCTCAGATTGCCTCAGTCATCAGCTCCAGGAAGTGACTGACATCCTGATGCCCTGTCCGAAGTGTTTCTAGGAGCTTTCAATGTGATTTAGCTTCCAATCAGTGTGGACACTCTATTTCAAAATGAGCCATTTCTGTGTGGGGAGGGGGTTCCCCTGAAATAGCTTATTTCAAAATAAGTGTGTAGTGTACACATGGCCTTAGATGTGGCTGCTCTTTCTAGTACAAAAGGATATAATTTGCATGCTCTCTGACAGCAGAAATGAATCTCAACCCCAGTAGCTTTCTAAAATAAAAAAAAAAATGTGTTAGAAAGGGATCAGTTGTTCATATGGTCTAGTTAAGTTTGGTCCCTATAATATCTTTGTTGAAATGTCTCCTTCCTCTCTGGATTCTATTAGCAGAAGGCAGACAGTTTGTTACTGCTTGAAAAAAAATCCTGGAATATCAGTTTCCTAGCTAAATTGCTGGCTTACTGGAAACAGTAGGGTGGGAGCAACAGATTTCTCAGCATTCCCTCTAGTTTTCAGTAGAGCATCAGGTTATAGTGGCCTGCTTCAGTACATTATCCCTACCGTGTCTCATTGCTATATTCCCATGTTCAGATCCTGACAACAGCCTTTTTGCCACCAATTCAGCAAAGGAAAAGGGTTTTTTAGGCAACAATAGTTGACAGATAAAGACTGCAATGGTATGGGCAATACTGTCAACTGGAATAACTTCATATAAGCCAATAA